>NC_072796.1:115641515-115952568 GCF_028583425.1 Eublepharis macularius | reverse complement strand
GGGAGGTGGCTGGGAGGACTTGGCAACACACGGCCAGAAATCCTCTTAACTCCTGGTAGTTCAATAAAGTGTATATTGAACAACTACTCCCTCTCTGCCTTGTTGCTTACCTGCAGCTAAGAGTAGCTCCCTCCTCACCCTCACTACCTCCTGGGGCACCCCCTGACATATCACCGGGGATGGTTCCAGCCCTGGGACACAAAGGAAGCGGCAGCCCCAAGGGTGGCTCAGCCCTTGAACTGAGTGGGGGGGCCATTGATCCTGTGGGGGCTGCTGCAGGGAGACAAAGATGAAATTAACAAACCATCTGAGAAATGATCTCCGCCAGCTCTGTCTTTTTAAACTACCCTGGTGTAGAGAGGTGAAATTGACAGCGCTTTTGGCTCTGTCTTTTTAAATTACACTTCCCAGCTAACATTGCATATCCCTACACTGGAGCATCTTTGTGTCAGAGATCTCGTGTAGAGAGACTCAATGGCCAACCCTTCTGCAGGAGAGGGAAAAATGAGGCCCTTTCTTCTCCCCCCTCCACACACTTTTGTTTTTATTAGCTGTCTTGAATTTTTCTTTGGACTAAAAAGGTGGGATATCCATATAACAAATGGTTCTATCTGCCTAGCTCCCAACCATTTCATGAGTAGACCAGGGCCATTTCCACACGGCTTACCTTCCCTCGGAACAACCTGGAACATCGCGCAAAAAACGCGGAAGATCGCGTTTTCTTGTGCGAGATTTGCCCGACGTCACGCAAATCTCGCGCAAGAAAACGCGATCTTATGCATTTTTTGCGCGATGTTCCGGGTCGTTCCGAGGGAAGGTAAACCGTGTGGAAACGGCCCAGGTTTTATCCATGGGATACCATGCATGTCTTCTCTGACAGATTGTACAGTTAGGGTCCGAGCATTATTCATCTGGGCCTGTTGAAAACTGTCCTTCCTATATAACTCCCATTCAGTCTACATAGTATCAAGAGTCATGAAATAGTCATGTCGGTTTTATTTCCAAAATTCATAAACAGCATCATTATGGATGCAAGAACCAAGGATCTTTCCCACAATGCAGCCTGCTCCAGAAATCTTATCTAAACCCGGGAAAGTTGATTCCTAAGGTCAAGGGACCTACATAGATGAATCACCATACAGGTTGGGAGGCTGTAATTAGAAAGGAGCAATATCACCCTCTTTTCCCATCCACTGATGGAAAACACAGGAAGGGTGATTTCAATTCCTTCCCCTCCCAACAAGTCTCCCGACCCGCATGATTATTAGTCCACTTGGTCCCTGCCGCCTTATAAATCAACTTTTCCTGAGTTGGATGGAACTGCCAGATGCAGGAAAGATCAGCGCCCAACAGCCTCTTTGGCTGATGGCTTGCAGGATCCAAACCTATGGCTTTTAGCCTGGATTAGTCCACCCCAAACTCAGATAAAAAGAATCCATTTTTCATCTTCATACTTTCAGTTTACACCAGTGAAATTGATGGCTCACTGGCTTCAGGGAATGCAGAGGGAAGGAGAGAGACTGTCTTGAGAAAGCAGCATTAAGAGATGGATGCTGCTGGACTGATGAACTTGTCTGTAGCTGTTACCTAAGAAGGACAGTGCTGTTGAACACATTGGGATTTCTGCATGCAGATATTACAAATAGAGATGGGCATGAACCGCATTACGAGCATCAAAACCCCACAAAAATGGCAATCACGCGATTGTGACCTGGCGGATCGTGATTGTCCACGGCCAACGATCCAGCGGTCAGGAAAGGCCTGGATTGTGGCATTCGGGCTCGGTTTGGGAATCCAGACACTCAGGCGCCAGCAATCTATTCCCCTGGCAACAGAGCCAGGGGAATGCTTGAGCTCTGTCTGCCCTCCTTCTGTCGCCCTGGAAACCCAAATGGAAGCCCAGCTTTCCTTGATCAGCAAGGCTTCCTTCCAACCATGGAGCTGCAAAGCAGTTACAAGTTGGGAGAAGACACCCAGGGAAGGGAGGGGGAAGGGGGTGTTCTGTAGCCATGGGCACTCCAATCTCATCCCTGCAAACCCTGATAGGCAGCTCTGACGGCCAAACACAGACCTCCTGTGTTGCTGAATGGGACCCATGCTTATAAATAGCCATGGGCTGGGAACAGCGGCGCGCCCCACTGCGTTTTCCACGATCCACGATCCGGGTTTGGTTCGGGGACAGGAGATGGTCATTGCTGTTCGGGAATTCGGAATCATGGTCCGCACTGAACCACAATCCGCTGGTTCGATAAATTTTTTGGGTTCGTGCCCATGTCTAATTACAAACAAACCAGTTAGCACAAACCACAAGTAACACAGTTCCAAAATCATGTTTTGGAATCCCAGTTTAGCACCAACCTGGGTAGCCTGTACTCAGGCATCACAATGTTTGATGAAACTTCGGTATACAAACTACAGTTAGTTTAGTCTTATGTTTGAATGTATTACAGATTGCCCTTCTGCTGAAGTCTCCTAACTAAACTCATGGCGATTTCATTCAAAAGTCCGTAATTGTTAACTGGTTATGCAAATATTCTATAGCACTTTCAAAATATGCACTAAAATATGTTTTAGCTTAATTCATTATAATGGGAAGAGCTTGAAACGTGGAATTTGTCTTGTTCTATATTAGAAAGAACATAGCATCGCCCACCAGATTGTATAAAGAACGTTTTTAAAATGTTAAATTTATGCTGTCTTGGTTTTTCAGAGCTTTTTATGTAAGTGATATTTCTGATAGTGAGGAAACTAAAATCTGAATAAATTGGAGTTGCTAGTTTAAATGTGAAATGTACAATTATGTCCTGACCATGCATTCTGCTATCACATTGCACTGTATTTCCTAGTCTTTTTGAAAATAGATGAAGGTGTGTGTGCAGGGGTGGGGTGATCCATGAAATGCAGTGTTGTCTAAATCTATACTTTCAGTGGAAGAACACATAGCTTGAATTCAGAATGTCTCATTTTCTATCCCCAGCACGAAAGCTATGCTAATTATAGGCAAGCATCCAGAGCAAAGACCCCCATCTCCTCTACTCAAGGTCCCAGAGAGCCATGACCAATCAATGCACGCAGCACTGACCTAGATGAACTAATAGTTTGGCAGTATGTCAGCTTCCTATAATCCTAACACTATAGTTCCAAACAAAGTTATGCTGGTCTAAACCCACTGTAATCAACAGGTTTTGAAGTGTACTTTGTTTAAAATTTCACTGTAAGTATATTAGTTTGGATTCATATAGAGATATAAATTTTGCCTCAAGCTTATGTGAGATACTTTCCCTCCAGACTCAAGGTAAGACGACCCGGTTTGGTCTCTGCTGACTCTTAAACCTGAGTCCTAACATTAATCTCCAGCCCTATTAATGCATTTCTTTTCGTATGTGCTATTGTTTTCTATTATGATATAATGTTGTATGGCTAGGTTTATGTTTTAAATGTTGCTTTAGCTCTGTTTTTTGCTCTTTAACACTGCTGCTTGAGTTTTAAATTTTAATTCTATGAAGCTGTTTTGTTCTATTGTCATATGTTTTATTGTATTTTAATGCTTATTTATTATGTATGGGCTATGTAATGCCCATTTGTTGCTGACCCATGTATGGGTTGCAGTACATTATCTGTCTGCTTCCCTCCTCCTGTATGTTGATGGGCAGGAATCTGGGATTGACCCCATCTTGAGACAGTTATTACCTGTTTGTTGATTTTATGATGAACTGTTGTTTTATGGTTTAAATATTTGTATTATATTTTTATAATCTGTTGTACCTCGCCCTGAGCCCGCTTGTGGGAAGGGTGAATTAGAAATGTAAATAATAATAATAATAATAATAATAATAATAATAATAATAATAATAATAAGGGTCTCACATACAATCGAGCCATATTTGGTTGCAGGGTTACCAACTTAAATTAATTTGGAAGTCCCTGCTTGGGTGAAATAATTGACGATGTCTGAAGGAGAACCTTTGACTTTGCAAAATGGCTAGTAACACTATTCTATTACCGTTCACACTGCCCTCTCAATGATTAGCACCATATTATTTCTTTTATTTCTGTACATGGGCAGGGGGTGGGGTGGGGATATCTCACTCTGAGTCTTGTGGGATCATATGCAAACAGATCTAAAAAGGAAGTCAGTCCGGGAGACTAAAAGGCTTGTTCGCGTTTAATCTATTTTACATCTGTTACATTTCTTAATTCAAAATTATTACCATGAAGTGACTCCATGAAAATGCATTCAATCCAGTTCAAATTGTTCAAAGTAATTCCTGAAACCAATTTCACTCTTCTGCATGTGTTTGGCCGTTGTCAGAAATAAAATCATTAGCTCGGACAACATCAGTCTATTCTCACTATCAAATTTAACTATATTAATGTCCAATTTAATATTGGAAAACACATTTCACACATGGGAGAACAATTAAGGCATTCCTTAAGAAAGCAAAATCTGTAAGGGGCACCCCTCCACTCAAGGATTTTTTTTTTTTTAAAAATCATTATTGCAAAAAGGAGTGTTTAGTTTAATCTATAGTAGGTAGACGAGGCAACATGCCAGAACTACTGGAGAAAATCAGTGTACTGCAATTAAAGGCCATTAATCTGATTTTATACTTAGCATTTATATAAATGTTCAAAAAACTTCACATGCATTCATGTTATAATCTTTACAACAACCGTGTTAGCGAATAGATCCAGAGGAGTTAGCCGTGTTAGTCTGTAGTAGCAAAATAGTAAAGAGTCTAGTAGCACCTTTAAGACTAACCAACTTTATTGTAGCATAAGCTTTTGAGAGCCACAGCTCTCTTCGTCTGAGAGCTATGGCTCTTGAAAGCTTATGCTGCCTACAATAAAGTTGGTTAGTCTTAAAGGTGCTACTGGACTCTCTACTATCATGTTAGGGAAGTTAGCATTATTACCAATATTTTACATCTAATGTATTGTCGAAGGCTTTCACGGCCGGAGAACGATGGTTGTTGTGGGTTTTCCAGGCTGTATTGCCGTGGTCTTGGCATTGTAGTTCCTGACGTTTCGCCAGCAGCTGTGGCTGGCATCTTCAGAGGTGTAGCACCAAAAGACAGAGATCTCTCAGTGTCACAGTGTGGAAAAGATGTTGGCAGGTCATTTGTATCTACTCAGGAGGGGTGGGGTTGAGCTGAGTCATCCTGTAAGAGTTTCCCCGGGTGTGGAACGCTAATGGCGGGAGGCTTCACTGTATCCTGAGGAGGTTCTTTTGCATATGGATTGGGGCTTGATGTGCTAATCTTCTCTGCAGGGCTATTGTTGAGTATAGAGTGTTTTGTTAGCCTGGTGTTTTTCAGAACTGGAAACCATGCTCTGTTCATTCTTAAGGTTTCTTCGTTCCTGTTGAAGTTTTGCTTATGCTTGTGAATTTTGCTTGTGAAATTCACAAGCATAAGCAAAACTTCAACAGGAAAGAAGAAACCTTAAGAATGAACAGAGCATGGTTTCCAGTTCTGAAAAACACCAGGCTAACAAAACACTCTATACTCAACAATAGCCCTGCAGAGAAGATTAGCACATCAAGCCCCAATCCATATGCAAAAGAACCTCCTCAGGATACAGTGAAGCCTCCCGCCATTAGCGTTCCACACCCGGGGAAACTCTTACAGGATGACTCAGCTCAACCCCACCCCTCCTGAGTAGATACAAATGACCTGCCAACATCTTTTCCACACTGTGACACTGAGAGATCTCTGTCTTTTGGTGCTACACCTCTGAAGATGCCAGCCACAGCTGCTGGCGAAACGTCAGGAACTACAATGCCAAGACCACGGCAGTACAGCCCGGAAAACCCACAACAACCATTTTACATTTAACACTGTGAGAATGTGGCTTGCTTAAAGGCAAAGTACTGAGTTTATGGTTGAGACCAGACGTGAACTAGAGCTCATCTCTTAGCCACCATGTTACAGTACACCCATATTACATAACTTGTGTATAAGAAGACCAGAACTTAAAAACTGTTTCAGCTTGAAGTCTCACCAATGCAGCTTCGCTCAAAGGAAGCTTCAATCTGGAACATTAAACAAACAGAAAATTGGCTGTTCACTCACATTTAAGAACTAACAACAAAATTAAACCCTCTGCTACCATTGAATGCCTTTCTAATTTTTGTTTAAGGGTATAATATTTGGAAGGAAAAAAGATAGAGGGGTTGTCTGGAAGTTCAACCCCCTGGCTACCGTTTTAAGCGCTGATCACACAGCCACTCAAACGCCTAGCAGCCTTTCTGGGAGGGTGAACAACCTTGTTTGCTTTGAGATTCACCAGTCTCTGGGTTCTTTATCTGGGGGACCTTGCACACAGTGGATCAAGTACTCAAGACAGAGACATAAATACAGGGTTTTTTTCTGGGAAAAGAGGTGGCAGAACTCTCAAGAGGGAAAGGAGGAAGAAACACATGGGATTCTTTGAAATCATATTATTTTCAAGCACTATTGTCGAGTATTTTCAAGAGGTGCCGGAACTCCGTTCCCCCGCGCTCCCCTTGAAAAAAAGCCCTACATAAATATAATAGTTGTTTATTAACTTACAAGAGTGTTTGCAAACTTGCTGTAACCACTCTGAAGGCACAAGCAAAGGCATATAAAATAACAAACCACTTTATTCTATTCTGGCTAAAACCTTACTAGACTAGACACATCGATTATCTTGCTTTCTCCGCTGAAATTTGAGTGCTGATACTCACAACACTGACCACAGCTCAGGCCAGTCGGTACTATTCATCTGAAGCCTAGTAGAGCACAAACTCTCCAACATGCCGGTAAGACATGCTGTGTCCAGAGGCGACAGGAGAGAAAGAATGAAAAAAAAAAGATCGGGGGAAAAAGCCAGCGAAGAGGCACCTTTTAAAACAATGTCGGCCAATCAGAACTCACTTTGATATCAAGATTGCCGGCCTCGGACTTGAGACAGATGACCTGCCGTATCCAAGGCTCTTTGTCTCTCAAGGCCCCCCAGCCTAAGCACAAGGGACAGGTGCACTTAATTAACTAAACTGTTCGAGACAGGGGTCAAGTTACAACTTAAGATGTAAAACATATTCCAAGAAAATATTTTATTATGAATGTGCACAAAATATAGGTTAAAAACATAAGGCCTGAATGGCAGGCTACATGCTTATGCTAAGAATTGCTAAAAACATTCTCCATACACAGATGATACAGTCCAATGACCAACACAAAGACAGACTATACGCGTTTCGGCCCTAAGGCCTTCCTCAGTGGTCAATAGTACAATATTTATAATCAAACACACCCACACATTCAGAAACCAGTATAGAAATGCTCCCGATGCTTTATCTAAAACTCTTGTACTGTGTGGCATGATACAAATGTTGCTGCAGACCAAGGACTGCACTCACACAACGCTCTTCATTTTATATTGTATTCTGAGGCTTGGTTTCTAATGTATTTGGGTGTGTTTCATCAATCTGCAGTTGAAAATAAACAGAGTTGTTACAACTCGTTTTTAACCTATATTTTGTGCACATTCATAATAAATACTTTCTTGAAATATATTTTACATTTTAGGTTGTAACTGGACCCCTCTATGTTTCCCCCCCTGCTTGTTTGGGTTGAGTTTGTGAGAACTCCCCCCCCCCCACCCCTTTTCTTCTCTGTTATAATATTTGGAGGACACAACAGCACAGCAAGGATATAACTAGGTTTGTCAGCCTCCACGTAGGGCCTGGAAATCTCTTGGAATGACATCTCCACACTACAAGGATCAGTTTCCAAAGAGAAAATGTGTGCTTTGGAAGGTGGATTCTATGGCATTATACCCTGCTGACATTCCTCCCCTCCTCCAACTCCACCCTCTCTAGGCTCCACCCAGAAATCTCCAGGAATTTCCCAACCAAGAGTTGGCAGCCCTAGATGTAACTCTATTTTATTAGTGTCATGGTGCACAAGGCCTCAGCCTTGCAGCCATTTAGAAAACTCCCTCTGCAAGCCTCCACCTTCCCCAGGAACATGCCTGATCTACTTTCTAAATGAAAGTATCAGCAACTTGGCAACTAGGCAGTAACTAACTAGGTTTGCCAGCCAAGCTCTGACAACTGGGAGGAGGCTCAGGGTAGTGAGGAAATTCAAACTGCTGTTGTTTCAACAACATGGTGTTAATTCCAATGGCATGATGTCACTGTAGGGTTTCTGGGTGCCCACCAATGGTGGACAAACTCACAGCAGTTTGTTCCATTACCCACCAATCACTGGTGATGGATGGGAGGTTGCAAGCTGCCCAGCAATTGCCCACCACTGGCAGGCAACTGGGCAAGTGCACAGCAGGTGCACTACTGGTGGAGCGCAAAAAGGTAACTTCCTTAAGTGACATCATCACACTTTGTGCAGGAGTGGTCCCACACTTTGCATACATTCCCATGAAGATCATCATGTCAGGGAGTACCAGATCCCTCCTCTCACTGGGAAGATATGGAGATCTGACAACCCTATGTCACTTCCTCTTCCTAGAGCATCATTCTGATTCAATGACATTACTTCCAGGGTTGTCCTGGAAGTGTTATCCATCAAAGCAACAGCAATTTCCCCAGCATTTTTTTCTGGGTCAGGGGTACAGATGGGCATGAACCGAAATACAAACCAAAATTCGAGACGAACCAGGCTGGTTCGTGGTTTGCGAACCAGTGGTTCGTCAGAACCCATTTCTGATGAACCACCACAAACTTTAGGCTGGTTCATTTGGTTTGTTTATTTGTTCATCACTGCAGACAGCCTGACGCTGATCAATCTGTTTCCTAGGCAACAGGGGATGGACTTCCTGCAGACTTTCTGCTGACCCAGAAGTGGCCTTCTGCTGGCCCGGAAGTGACCTTCTGCTGACCCAGAAGTGACGATTTGCTGACCTGGATGTGATGTTTTCACGAACCAAATGAACCAGTTCGTGAACTGGGGCAGGTTCATGAAAGTTCATGGTTCGTGAAATGTGACAAACCACGAACTGCACAGGTTTTTTTTTTCATGGTTTGTGCCCATCTCTAGTCAGGGGCCAGCCCTACAACTAACATGAAGATACATTCCAATCAGAACCTGGGTGTCGCAGTAAAAGCATTCGCACCAATTCCTTTCTGCTGCTTCCAAGTAAGAAAGTAGCCTCAGATTTAAAGATGGAGAATTGTAGATCACATATCTGCTATCTCAGCAGTGTGGAAGATTCTTTTTCAATGAAAGGAGCCCAAAGGAAAGGAATTAGGATGGAAGAAACAGATGTTTTACCTGTTATAGAAACATTGCCAGTCTAGTATAGCTCAGGGTTGCCAAAAGGTCTGGAGAATAAAAATTCCTGTCCCAAACGGGCAGCAATTAGCAAACCTAGTGTAGAGAAAACCTGTCTTGTGCCGTGCTTAGAACAGGAGCTTTTAACTGGAGACAAAACTGGGACCTTCTGCATGCAATACTTGTTTTCTACCAATTAGGTATGGCAGCAGAACAAGCATGACTACTTAAACCAAGTCTGCCAGATATTTGTCCTCTTTTACCTTAAAAAAGGTTAGTGGAAGGTGTAGCATCCATAGGGTTGAATCAGAGCCCTATATGAAGTTTGTATTTCTTAATAATAAAACCTGGATAGGATGAAGGTTATAGCCAAGTTTTTCTCTTTGTCTGAATTTACCTATTCCGAAAATCCACTTTCCATGTGTTTCCCAAGGACATAAATTTGAGAGGCAATTAGACACAATCCAAGTCTGAAGTAATACAACCAAAGCCAGAACACCACCATGCGAGGAATTTGTACTGTTTACTCTTGGATTCCTAAAAGCCAGTGACCTTTTCTTCCTGCAGATCAATACAACGTTCAGCTGAAGCATCAACCTTGAATTTATAATAACTTTTTGAATCAAGATCTGATGACTGAAGGCGAGTGTCTCGAGCTACATACACTGGTAAAAATTATATTCTGGTTGCTGCACAAAACAATCATTGCCAGCCAAGGCAATATACTTCTTGGATGCGGGAACACCTGAGAGAATTTCTGGAGATAGTCCACAGTTATAAGGGTTTCCTCTTCTCACTAGCATGGATTCTATTATTCCCTTCGACCAAATGAGATAGTTTTCCTTTACTAAAGCAAGCTTCCTCACTTAGCAGAAGGGATCCAACACTCTGACGTTAATAGGCATCTTGAATGACCTGATCCCAGAAAGATTTCTTTCCCCCTTCTTGCGATGGCATTAGTCTTATACGAGCAAAATTTGGGTTCGGTGGCACCTTAAAGACCAACTAGATTTCCAGAGTATGAGCTTTTGAATCAGAACTCCCTTCATCAGAGAGCACTGACTCACCCTGGAATTCTACTTGGTCTTTAAGGTGCTACCGGACCTGAATCTTGTTCTTCTACTACAGACTAAAGTGGCTAGCTACCTGAAACCATGAGTCTTACATGTTTTGAGACCACTGTCTATCTGCAAGAGACGTGGGCAATAAGGACTACTTAATGGGGTGGCTTGCACCAGGGTTGAGTATTCTGGCTTTACAAATACCAGTAGATTTGGAAGCAGTGCCTGGGAGGGCAGAGTTTGGGGTGGGGAGGGAATTGCTATTTCAACCAGGGGGTTGATCTCTATAGTCTGGAGATAAGTTGTAATTCCAGGAAAATGCCACCCCTCGATGGGAGGTTGACAGCTCTAGTATGCACAGATATGTATTCTACAGATCAAGAATTTTCAAGAATGTATAATAAAAGACTTTAATTATATTGCAGAAATTAATGAAAAACAACCAACCATTTCTGTGGAATTTAAAAGTATGTTGTTTTTGTGATGATAGTATGGCCTTGTTATACATATATCAATGCCATATTTATTGCATGAGAGAGAGAGAGGTTTTTACATATCACAATGAAACTGAAGCAGAAGCCAGAAGCAGGAAAAAAACTGTAACACACAGATACACAATTTAATGATTCTTTGTAATACAGCAGAATTATCTGATGGATTCCTTGTTGAAATGATAAAGGGAGAGGAGATTGTCAGTCATGATTAGATAAGATAGTGTGGAAAATGCCAGATGCTCACTTTAAACCACACACTGGGAAAGGCTTATAATTCTGTCAGGTTTAACAATTCCTTTTCCCTCTATCAGATTGTTTTGCTTTGTCCTTACGTTTTAGGGCAGGGCAGGGCAGGGCAGATTGGCCATTATTCCACCAGGACTTCTCCCAGTAGGTGATGGCCTCCTCCCTAAAACCTAAGCTGCGCCAGCCAAGGGGCCTGCCTATGGAAAGCAGCACCCAGCCTATGCAAGGCCCACATAATTGGGGAGAAGTAGTGCCTGGCCCCCTCAAGGCCCACATGGCTAGGAGAGCAGTGGGGCTCGGCTCCCATGAGGCCCACATAAGGTTGCCAGTCCTCCCTAGGAATTAGCAGGCATTTCAGCACCAACAGTGCCCTGTAATGATGTCACTTCTGGTGCGACCTGGAAGCAATGGCATTGCACCTGGGTTGATTCTTTAGAAATTGACCCAAACATAGCAAAATGCTGTTTCGGAGACCAATTAGGGTTCCCAGATGCCCAGCAGTGGTGGGCAAACTCTCAGGGATTTGCCCCCTCATCCGCAGATTCCCCAGCGATTGGTTGAAGGTGGCAAGCTCCCAGAGGTTGCCCACCGCTAGCAGGCACCTCAGGAATGCACGCTGTGCATGCGCTCCCAACAGGCGCAGCGACATCACTTCCAGAAGTGACATTGTTGTGTTGGCTGTGGGTGCATTCCTGCGCTTCATATGGAGTCAATTTGGGCCCCAAACGGGTCAAATCAGCCTTGTGCGGACTGCGGGAGTGCTCGCGTAGCTGGCGCAGAGATGAGTGACATCATCCTGTCAGTCCTAGAGCAGGTGAAGAAGGACCTTGTGCCCAGCACATGGTAAGTTCCAGAGACTCTAATCTCCTGGCAGGAGAGTAGAGGGACCCTGAGAATCATCCAGGTGCAACACCATTGTTTCCAGGTCCCACCAGAAGTGAATCAATTGGCCAGGGACACAGTCATGTTCGTACCTGTTTCCCTGGCCCTCTTGCCAATGATCAGCAGGCAGAGGCTACAGTCACTGAGAGATTGTCCACTATTAGTGGGCATAGAAAGGGGGGGGGTGCTCAGCCTATCCAAGGCCCACCTGCCTGGCCATGGAGACACAGCATCCCACCTGTGTGAGACCACTGTGGCAGGGGCAGGGGCAGGCAGTGCCCAGTCCATCCAAGGCCTGTACAGGGAATAGTCCCAGAGTCCAAGCCCTCCTGAGCCACTTGTGGTGGGGGGGGGGCGCTTGAAAAAGGAGGTGGTCTTGGCAGGCAGGTCCCCTTCCTCTGGGGGATGGGGCCAGGGAGTATGGCTCTTTTCCCAGGCTGTTTTTCTATCCCAGTCTGTCCCTGGTTTTAGTGACCATTTTAAAAACATGTACCAGAATTTAGAGGAACTAACTAAAATAATTTTAGGCCAATTAGTCTTCTATTTATCAAATAAATTTATATATTTAATATTATAAGGACTTCACCTATATTATCTCCTCATCCTTATCACAACCCTCTAAGGTAGGTCAGTATTATTATCTAAACATTGTAGATGGGGGAACTTACAGGAAGCTAGCTACAGAACAGGCCTGGAATTTAAAAGTGATAGGACACTTACAGCTCATGGCCAAAATTCTCCCAGCTCATATCATCAATGATATTTCTCTGTCCTCACTTCAAGAGAGACATCTCTTCTAAAACAGCTACTCGTCAACAACAGACCACTTAATGAAGACACAAGCTCATCGTGGATTCGGCCCTCCAGCTCTGTCCCCATGTCCACTTAGGGAATACTACTGTAGCACCTGCTGACACTAGCCATACCATCACTAGCCTCTAGTGTAATAATTTAGGATAGTTAAGAGCAGGGCTTTTTTTCTGGGAAAAGAGGTGGTGGAACTCAGCGGGTTGCCCTCGGAGAAAATGGTCACATGGCTGGTGGCCCCACCCCCTGATCTCCAGACAGAGGGGAGTTGAGATTGCCCTCTGCGCCGCTCAGCGGCACAGAGGGCAATCTCAACTCCCCTCTGTCTGGAGATCAGGGGGTGGGGCCACCAGCCATGTGACCATTTTCAAGAGGGTCCGGAACTCCGTTCCACCACGTTCCTGCTGAAAAAAAGCCCTGGTTAAGAGAAGTTAACTCTTCCTTACCCAGTTTCTTCCTGAAATCCAACAATCCTTTTCTTCTTCTTTTTTAAGGAACTTGGAGTTAGTTTTCACTCAATTCCTTTTTGATCAAAGGGAAATTTGAAGAGGGGAGGGGCAGGAAGGGAGGTTCTGCAAAATTCCAGATTTTTACTCGGTAAATGCTCAGAAGCAAGCACTGTCTTCCTAAGCCTTCCTCTCTTCCTGCTAGAGCACACCCTGGGGTGTGTAACATAAAACAACTGCAATGGCTGAAGTTACATAAGGGCGCCTTGATTTCTCTTTGAAGAAGGATGAAAGAGAAATCCTGCTCTTAAAAGAGAAAAGGAGAATAAGGGGATTCAATGGCTATACCTTAAAAAGTGAATTTTGAAAAAGAAATTCCTCATCTTGCCCGTCTGAGTTACAAAGAACAAGCTGGTTCATCTTTATGAACAAAAATAAATGAATACAAATCTAGAATTAAAAATGGCAATATTCAGAATCTAGTGGGAGGACTTTTTCTCTTCCATGATAGTTTGTCTCTGAGGAGAGTAAGACACCATAATTCAGCAACTACAACAAAACCGTTCAAAAAGAAATTCCATAATGGGACCGCTGAACTAGAAATTAACAAGACCTAAGTGGGACTGTAGATGTCTTTATCTCTACAGGTACTAGTATTGCATAAAAAGAAATACACTATTATAACCTACTGTTGTATTGTGAATGAACCACAACAAGTTGGATCCAATGGGTTTATTCTGCTAATGATGGAAATTCTCACTGTTGCAAAGAGTCTCTTAGATCAGCCCTTGCAATTGGTAGGCAGTATGAAACTTCTGGATTGGCTAGGTGTGGTATTGACACTTGGCCTTCTTCTTTTATTTGATCTAAAGAAAAGTGTCTTCTGTGTGCTGCTGGTCAGTAATTACCTTTTCCAGCTTCTGATCAATCCCCCAGCAACTGGTGTCAGGAACTGTGATCTGGAGAACATATTTTCAGGACTAGATACACTGTCAATGTCAAATCCTGACACTGATACATATGAAGTAAGAGCAAAGTAACAGAATGTAAGTCAAGCCAGAGAAATCAAAGATAATGCAGATTTGTTTCAAAATCAACTGGGTCTGCTAATGACAGCTGAAGTATATGCAATCTTAAATAGAATAGAGCCCAGGCAAGCCAGATCTCATCACATCTCGGAAGTAGGGTCGGCCTTGGTTAGATGGGAGACTCCAAAGAGACCAGAGTTGCCAAGGCAGGCAATGGTAAACCACCTCTGTTAGTCTCTTGCCTTGAAAATCCCAGTCAGCTATGACATGATAGCATTTTCCACCACCAAGTAGACTTAGATCCTTCTAAGATCATTGAAATCAATGCATTTAGAAGGGCGTAACTCTGTTTAGGATTACCCTTTGATTGTTGAGGAAAAGGCCCTTTGAATATGGGGGTCACCTCTTTGCCAGGAACTTCTCAACCTGATTAATGTAGGCAGGAGAGCATCTTGAACAGGAAGCAGCCAAGTTGCAAACTAAACTCTGTTCCTCCACAGTTTGTTAATAAAGATTCATGTGTCCTCAGATCCCTGTATGAGTTTAGGAAATGGTAATCAGAACATTAACATAAAGAAAATGATTAATTCCTTTCCCTCTTTGTACTATTCATAAACATGTAGCATCTACTGGAATATAATGTGCTTTGGGGGCAGATTGCTACAAGAAATTAATTACATTCCAATAAAAAAGCACCCGTATTAATCAACAGACAAGAGGAGCATATTTAAAACACTATATGCATTTCATCTTGCCTTTATCAGTTATTCATGAATAGGCTCTTGTTTATTGTTTGGATGCAGTGCTAGAAGATTACATTAAGAAGGGATTTTTCAGCCGTGAAAATCTCTTCCCCATCTTAGCAAAACTATTTGGAGCTACCAATTTTGTGTGTGACCCAGTCAAAGATAAGCAATTTTAAGCATATTGCTTTCTGTCCAATGGGCCTCAAAAGCACTTAATTTGGGCTGAATCCTGCCATCCCTCATTTATGTCTTATGCTACTTGCCTGTTTCAGAACCTTCTTTACATAAACAATTTCAGATGGAATGTCCCTGCTATCACAACATACCACTTCAACCTTAAAAGATGCATCTTGATTGGTTGGAATCTAAAGATCATGCTTATTATCTTATTTATCAGTGTTTTATGCAATTCAGCCTTGTGAGCATCTGAACCACAGGGCAGACATGTTTCATTTTCGACAAACAAGGAAGACAGGTGAATATTTCAATTGCACAAATGTACATGTAACTCATTAAATTTTGGCCTGAAACATGTTTCACAGCATTCCATGGATTAGGGAAACGCAGCCTATTTCTCTGGAGATACTGTTTCTGCAAAATCCTATGTGGCATTTCCTAACTGGGGCTGAGCAGGATAAACGATTGATCTTTTGATGGACAATCTTCAGACTTCAGAATATGAGTCTCCAGGCTGTTTTCTTCTCCCCGGGTAACTGCACCTCCACACTGGATGGAATGAAGTGGAATTTGCACACACTCCCATTTTTAGTGGGACAAAAAGGACTGCTCCGTATTCTCCAATGCTCGTTTCAGCAGGAAGTACGAGACCAGCTCAGAGGTCTCCTGTTATGCTACTGGGACTCTGGGAATATCTCCACCTTCTCATTGGAGAGGAAAGAAGTTGCAGCAGAGCATGACCTTTATGCTTTGCTTGTTTCAGCTCTCACCAGACACATTTGTCACTGGAAAAGGGAGACTGACCTCACACCTGTTTTGCAGTAAACCCTTTAGTTGGGCCATGAGCCTCAGTAGGTGCCCAAGCTGATCCTACACGAAA
Source organism: Eublepharis macularius (assembly GCF_028583425.1). Lineage (NCBI taxonomy): Eukaryota > Metazoa > Chordata > Lepidosauria > Squamata > Eublepharidae > Eublepharis > Eublepharis macularius. The sequence goes on along the minus strand of NC_072796.1, from coordinate 115,936,547 downwards.
ATGCACTACCAAAACCCAGAATCATTTTCATAGGATCAAAAGGCTTAACGACCAATAACCCTGTGCTTATTTGGTATCTATTCATATGTATACTTTGCCTGACTCACAACAATACAGAGAGTTTATATCCTTAATCAGAAGCACCAAGGATTATATCTGCTTGAAAATTCATACCTTATAAAGGAAGCTGGCAATGACATCAGTAAATACACAGACCATCAATTTCCCTATTGTTCAGATTTTTTAAAAAAGGAAACAAGATAATTCAAACTGTCAGGAGATTGCAAAAGATTTTAATTACATACCTAAACAGACACTTACATTCATCCTCCATAAGCAAAAATTATTGTCACGGCAACCTTGACATCTTATATCAACAACTATGACAGTGAACTTATTCTTGCCGGTGTTTTTTTCTCAGCATGGGAGAAGGATGAACTTTTAATCTTATGTAAATGAAACAGATTTTTTAAAAAAGAAAAACCAAATCTCTCTGACATACCAATTAGATTCATTGTACTCCTAGTATGCTGCTGCTTTTATACCCCCCACCTCCAAACATATTTATAAAATGGTTGTTGTTATAATTGTTGAATATTCGATGCCTCTAAAGTCTTTACACATTCCTTTGCAATGCCCTGAATCAACAAAGAATGCTAAGTGTTGCTATAAAGCAGAATACGGGTAGCCAAGAACAGAAAATTCAAGGCTTGGCAATGAATTCATGCCATTTGAACACAATGAACAAGAGGAGCCATTCCCAGAAAATGCTAAGGGTTGGGAGAAGCACACAACTAAGAGAAGGGCTACGGATTTTTAAAAATGACATGTCCCCATTCAAATACTCTTTGGGGCTTTAGTTCTTCCAATGCCCTTTAGGTGAAACAGAAACCAGCTACTGAGTCTCATGGATTTCAGCTAATGGGCTAAATATGTTGTTGACAATCTCACATTGGGATTCAGCAATGCTTAGAGTTGCCAACTTAGCATTGGGGAATTTCTGGAGTTTGGGGGAATAGAGCCTGGAGAAGGCAGGGTTTTCAGAGTGGAGCAAGGCTGTCATTTGCAGGCAAGTGCTGAGTGGGGGAGGTGAGCGGGGAGGGGGCATGGCGACAAAAACACACGGACACAGTGCTGGAGGTAAAGAAGGCCACAACTTTATTGAGATTACAGCTCAAGGAGCAAAGGCACACATAGGGCACAGATCCGAGCATCTGCTGACCCGCTTGCCAAGCTGATGACCCACATGCCCCCTCAGACCCCTGCTGAGGGGGGGGAATTATGGGATGACAGTCAGTGGGATGCCAGGTGGGTGTACACCCCTGTGTGGATCATCCCCTGTCACCTGGGAGTGAGGCGGACTGACAGCCCCCGACTGGGCATGCACCGGCCATTCCTCACTCCCCAGACCCCTTATGGGGATCCCCATGATAGGGAAACTGAGCCTGAGGGCCCTGTTTCCCACCAAACGGATCGGTGCCCAATGCCCAATACGCCACAAGAGCCACAAAATGGCTCACTGCCAACGCTCCCAAGAGCTGCAAAATCAAGCCCAGCAGGCCCCTCCATGTCCTACAACCACCTGTCCAGGTCCCAGCTGGACGAACATCACCAGGCGAGAACCATCACTGTTCCATGAGAGCTGACTGGGGGTGGGAAATCCCCCCATAGGACTCCACGGCCATCCCACAACCTCTGATCCACTGCCCAAAGGAGGCTCATCCCAGAGGAGTGTCCCATGTCCTTAAGAACTGCCAGATGCCCACACAGCCACTGCTAGGATCCACCGAACCAGCGCACTCCTCCAGGTCCTGCCCAGGTCCTGGCCAACTTGCTACCATCGGATCTGCCAGCCTCTAACTCCTTCCGGTAAGGCCGCACCGGAACCAGTGCCAGACCTGCAGCTAAAAAAGAGAGAATCAGAGGGGAGCTTGGGCTCCATCAATGCCGCTCAATACCACCAGCTGTATGAATCCACCCATCCGCTGCTGTGAAAACCTCAGACCATCCGGCCAGCAACAACCTCCCCCAAGAAATGTGGAGAGGGCAGACTAGCTTGATAGTAAGGACATGCATTCCAGAGAGGGGAATCCTGGATGAAACTTCCCCCAACCCCAGTGACCCCTGCTCTATGCCCAGAGGAAGGCGAAAAACCTCCAGGACCAAGAGCCAATCAGGTCTGGAGGAAAATTCCTTCCTGACCCCCAAAGGGCGATCGGTGTTACCCAGGGCACATGAGAAGGGGCCACATGATCGAGATCTAATGTGCACATTCCCTCATCAGCCAACTGACATTCTGCATTGGCCGCCCCATGGGAATGAATCGAACAAGACTAGAAGTTGGGAGGGATCCAATCGTTTCCCCCCCCCCTACATTGTCAGGCCCCAGGCCATGCCAGCCCCTAGCAGATCGGGAACCCAGGGGCCAGACCTGTACCACTTCCAAGGTCCGCTGCCTGGGGCGAGCCATGAGCCCTGCCCCAGGATGGGCCAGTACCAAGTGACCCCTTTGCCAATGCGGAAGGTTCCATTCTCTCCCGGCTGGATCAGGCCAGGCTGTGGCGGTGGACATTGGCTGAGAAAGCCTGAAACTGGAAGCCATGGCCAAGAGGGCCTACTGGATGGAAGAAGCAACCAAACCAGGATCTAGACCTCATGAGGGGATCACAATTCCCACCATTTACTGGATACTGGTCCAGGCCTTTACTCTGTCCGCAGGGTACTTGAAGAACCATTCTGGTGCATACTCCAGATCCTGCTACAAAGTGGGCTAGAAAAACAACTCGTTAACCACTCCCAATGAACCAGTGCATGGGGGCCAGTTGAGGACCCAACATCTCCTTGGATACACCCTTGGATACACCCCCCTGTCCCCAGCTAACTTGGGATCACAAGCAACCGTTCTTCAATCAAGACTGATTTGGAAAACATTGGCAACCAGGCAGATAACCGAGGGACAGGCTGAGCAAATGCTGCCTATTTAGAATAATCTGACACTGTTGTACACTACTGGTAGGGATCAAGCATTCCCAAACTCCACAAATGTGTTTTAATTGTAGCAACCTCACAATTCAAGAGTAATTTCAGCATGGACTGCCGCCAAAAACCTTCTGAAGAAAGCCTGGGGTATGGATAAGAGAAAGCTGGCCATTATGGAATTTTTTGCAGTGCTGAAAATAATGGATTCAAAGTGCCTTACAGTAGGCTTGCTGTAACTGCAACCTAGTGTTCGTGTTCCAACCATCAGACTACAATTTGTGCCTGCTCTGTTGGGAACATGTCCGCAGAACAGAATTAAGGCTAAGGCACTAGCTCGCTACTGGTGTCATATGCTCCTATGGAATGCAGAGCACAGAAGCACCTACCACTGAATCCCTGAAGGGAGTGTGGGACCTGCTATTCCATTATTTCCATTTTACAAGGGACAAGAAACGCTGCGTCTGATTGTGAGGAAGAATCTGCGCTTCCAGCCATGGTCTTAAGAATTTCAAACCCCTCCACAGGAGCAAATTCTGTGCCCTTCCTGCATAGGAACTTATCATAATGCACCCCCTCCAGTTTGAAGAAATTGCAATGCGCCCTTATTGGCCACCTCCACGCAGCCAGAAATCCAGCACCGCATGCTGAGGGTAACTGAGTTAATCAACGGGCATTAACTACACAGCACTAAATGTGTTTTACCTATTTACTGTGAAGTAAGGAAAGGTGAGAGACTGTATCACTATGAAGTCTGCAGAGAATTGATGGAAATATGTGTTGGAGAAACTACATGCCATTCTCCCGTGTGGGAATGGGCAGTGGGTGCAATAGAAAGAAATAGGACCACCTTGCACAATGCCACAGGCATGGGCAGATGCCTAGCCTAAGGTGCTAAAATGGTGGCTGCAATGGGTTGCACGTTCGACAGTACATGTTAGTCATTTGTGAACATGCCAGCCGCATTCTTCCTGGCTGGCAGCTAGTATAGCCAGGGAACAAAACTGTTGCTCAAGATGCCTGTATTGAACCCCTTAGGCAGCCGTCCGTCTTGGAATCTCTTTTATAGCCACTGACCTATAGGAATCATGCCAAAATTTTAAGTGAACATTCCCTAAGAGAGGGATGCTAATCTGATAATGCAAATTTAAAGCCGAAGCTCAGCAGCACCTTGGAGTCCAACAAAATCAGCCCAGTATAACCTCTCTCTCTCTCTCTCTCTCTCTTTCTTCTTCTTTCTTTTTTTTTTGCCTGCCAGTTTATTCTCTGATTTATTTATTCATTTATTTATTTTAATCTCTAAACTCCGTTCACAAAACTGCCCTCTCCAACTTGCCCGCTGGAAGTTAAAAGGTTTGACTGCTACTGGCCATCTAAGTCATTTTACCCATACTGCATGCCAGCATTTTATCTCTGCCATTTTTTAAAAAAATAGAACTCCTTGGCATGCATCCTACTTTAACAACATATATCATACATTTAAAATTCCCTGTCAGCATGAATGCAGATTAACTATTTTAACAAGTGCTGTTCTGCCTGCCTTCCCAGTTGGTAAGCCTGAGAATTACCCACCTTTTGAATGCTGGTTACAGGTTAAACTCAAATTATAGCTGTACCTGAAAAGCAAACTGAGGCTCCCAAAAGCTCATACCCTACCACAATTCTGCTAGTCTTGTAGGTGTCACTGGACTCCTGCTCCTTCCACTGCTACAGGGACTAACACTCCCACCCATCTTGACCAAGAAAACCGAGTGCACCTATCATCCCCTGGGAACCACAGTTTGCATACATCATTAGTCTGGGACACAGCCGCTCTTTTTCAGCCTGTGCATGAGTGCCAGATCTCTCCACTGCGTCTAGTGTCCTCCAATACTGCCACAATGTATATGAGATATGGGGGAATACTGAGCTCTATGAGGGTTGAACCTGAGCCAGGTACCATGCCATACAGCCAAGAAGCAGCAATTTTCCCAGGAAAATGTCCCTGCCCTTTGGAGATCAGTTGTAATACCAGGAGATCTCCAGTCACTACCTGGGAGCTGGCTGCCCCCATCATTAGAATAAAGCCAGACTGCACTAAATCCAATGGTCGCTTTAGCAATGAATGAGATGTTTTTTATTGCCTTTCCCTTTTTTGATGCTGCCCCTTTAGCTACGGTCCCAGGGCTGGGAAGAGTTGGACGTGGGGTGGCCAGCTCTGATGTGAAGCCCGGGGAGCATAATCTGGGGAGGAGAGGAACCCAAGCAGAGTATAATGCCATACAGTCCACCACCCAGATGCCTCCCTTTTCCCAAGGGAGAATTAAGCTGTTGCCTGGAAGTATCTGTGCTGCTGGAGCTTACTGGCTGGAGGTTAGTAACCCACTGGTACAGGGCTGTACCCCCCCCTCGCCGTCGGCTCCAAACCACGGCAGCAGCCTCCTCCCCCACCACGGCCCTCATGCGCAGCGCTCGCACGAGGCCCCTGCCAAGGGGGCAAGGGGAGCTGGCCCTCTCAGCCTCCGCTCCGATACTTATTCCAGTGCCCAAGCCTGACCCCACCTGCGCTGTTTGTTGCTGTTGGGCTTTCTAGCGCTTTGTCAGCATGTGCCGTGTGCAAGATGCCCCATGGGCACTCCCAGCCTCCGCTTCCCCCTTACCACCAGGGGCCCAAGTACGGATGAGGCGCCTGACCCCACTTGCTCTCTGTGTAGCCGAGGCCCTTGTGCACATTCGCCTACACGGAAGCTGCTGTAGCCTGGCTTGGTTCTCCCTTTGATCCTGATGCGGGCCTCTCGTTGCTGCTGCTGGTGCCGCCTCCCTTGCCTGGACGCAGCTCATGTGCTGCTGCTGCTGTCTGCGATGGCCTCACACTCCTACCGCCGCGGCCTCGTGACGGCCTCTGAAGCCTGCTCCTCGGTGCCGCACACTGCCCGCTCACCGCTGCCGTCGCTGCCTCGCGCAGGCCCCCTCACCAAAGCTATTACCTTGTGGAGGCTTTCCTCCTCGCTTCTACTGCTGCAACCTCATAGCGGCCTTGCGACAGCTTCAGAAGCCCGCTCCTTGCTGCCTTTGCACGACCCACTTGCCATCACCACCTTGCACAGGCTCGCTCGCAAACTCTGCTGCCTCGCATGACCTCATGGCGGCCTCGCAGTGGCCTCCGACGCCTGCTCGTCGCCACCTTTGCAGCCGCTGGCGCTGCCTCATGCAGGCCTGTTCGCCAACCCTATCTGGCCCTGGCACATCCTGCTTCCACGCCGCCACGGGCCAAGTGCTGAGGGGCGGGGGCCAGCCTTTTAGACCAGGGGCCTGCACTAGATGAGCCTGGGCATGCTTCCCCAGCCCCTGGTCATTCCCCCGCCCCCTCCACAACATGGCGGCCACCACGCTGTCCCCCCGCCCACCTCCCCCTCATCGCCTGCAACCTGGCTCCCAGGTGAGTCTAGGAGCCATTGTTTCCCGTGGTCAGAGTGAGGGATCCCCTGCTTCCAGCTAGCACTTCTCACTACTCATCTAGCCAGCACAGGGGAAAATGTCAGGAATTGTGAAGAACATCAGTAACATTCATCTTCGTTCTTCTGTGCCTCCACACATGGGACTGCGCAGGCGCAGGCCAGCCGCCGGAGAATTTTCTAGAGCTTCCAAGGCTCCGAAGGGGCCGTTTGTCGCGCGCCTCAGCGACCGTCTTCCCGCCCAAACGGTCACGTGATCCTACAGCGACCAACGGCCCCTTCCCTCAGTTCTCTTCTTGCCGCCGCTTGGAGAGAACGTGAGCTTCGTTGCTCTGTGCTTTTTTGTGCTTCGTGCTTTATTCTGACTGATTGCTTGGCTTTTGACTTCGGACTTCGTGACCTCGACTATTCTTCGGATCTCGTTTTGGACTTTGTTGTGGACTCGGTAATTTGACTCGGACTGTTTTTGACCTTCCTTTCGCGTGCCCCTGAAGATGGCCTCAAAGGCTCTCTTCAAGCATTGCCTCCAATGCCACACGAAAATGGCCAAGACCGATGGCCATGAACTGTGCCTGTTCTGTTTGGGGGAGACCCATAATGTGACGGCCTGTAAAATTTGCCAGGGTTTCACCAGCAAGGCCCGGCAGGAGCGCAAGGCCCGACTGAACTCCTCCCTGTGGCAGAAGGTCATGTCCGGAGGCGCTCCATTGCCCTCCTCCAAGGCCGGCCCAAGCCCCTCTGCCGAACGGCATTCCAGAGCTGGCTCAGTGGCCTCCGTGAGGTCGGGGTCGAAACTGCGTCCCCCGAGTACCTCGGCGTCAAGAGCGGCCTCTCCAGCGCAGGGACCGGTGCGGCCGCCCCGTAGCGCGTCATCTACCAGGTCGGATCCAAGACCTACGTCGGAACCGAGGGTCCTGGTACCGAGTCCCCGGTCGGAACCGACGTCCAGATCGGTTCCGATGAAGCCTAAGAGGTCGAAGCCGAGGTCCCCTTCGAAGGCGAGGAGCGCGTCGGTTCCGAGGTCTTCTTCGGAACCACCGAAGAAGAAGAAAAAGACCAAGCACCATCGGTCGCCGCGTCCCGCTCCTCAGGAGGAGGTCATCGTGCTTCCTCACACGCCTTCCCCTCATCTGGGCTCCCCGGAGCCAGAAGACATCTCCGTTCCGGTGCCGGATCCGATGGCCTTCGAGACGGTGCCCGCAGAATTCTCGTCGGGGCCGGAGCCGAGCCCGCACCGTCGGAGCCGACCATCGCTTCCCCTTCGGTCGCCGAGGCTGGAACCGAGCCCGTCTCTCGGAGCCGTCCGTCGCCTGCCCGTCCGTCTCCACCTCCGGCCGGTCGTGAGCGGCATGGTTCCGGGGACAGTGTCCGATCAGTCCGGTCCACTGCGTCCCGGCATCGGCAGGCTTCCTACCTCCCCTCGCCATACCGTTGCCAATGGGAGGGGGCACCTGCGGGCTTCTCCGTGTCGGAACCGAGGCCTTCGACATCGAGGTCGGCGTGGGCTCCCCCTTCGCTCCAGGTTCCGGAATCCCAGCTCGGTTCCGATGAGGAGGATGGGGAGAGCTTTGGCGGCTACCAGTCGGAGTCCTGGTCCGAACCATCGCCGGCTGAGGAGCTAGTGCCATCTGCGGACTCGCCATTCGAGGACCTCCGCATCTACGCCGACCAGATGGCAAGGATGGCCAAGGCTCTCGAGATGGACATCTCTTCGGCAGTCCCCCAGACCAAGGACAAGCTCCTCAAACGCATTTACGGGGACAACCCGGCGTACGTTGGCTTCCCCATGCTCGAGGGTATTGAGGAAATCGTGGAGAAGGTATGGCAGGTGCCCTGTGATCAGCCTCCAACATCCAAGAGGATTGAGCAGCTCTACAAAATCAAGCAGGGTACCTGGCCGGCGCTGGTGAAACACCCTCCACCTTCCTCCTTGGTCACAGAGGAGTTCAACCCCAGGCGATCGGGTCACTCCTTGGTGCCTGCCGATAAGGAGGGCAAGAAGCTGGATGCCATGGGCAGGCGCCAGTACATTGTTTCTTCCCTGGGTCTGAGGATTGCCAACTATCAGACCATCATGGCAGGGTACCAGCTGTACCTCTGGGAGAAGTTGGCATCCTATACACGAGACCTCCCTCCTGAGCAGAAGGCTGTGGTGTCCCTGCTGCAGACAGAGGCTGTGAGGCTGTCTAAGCAGCAGATGAACGCTGGGAGCCACGCTGCTGACACTGCTGCTAGAGGTATGGCGTCGGCGGTGGTCCTCAGGCGCCACTCCTGGTTGCGGTCTACGGCCCTGTCCCAAGAGGTACGTTCCAGGGTGGAGAGCATGCCATTTGAGGGGGACTCGCTGTTTTCCAAATCGACCGACGAGACCCTGAAGAAAAAGAAGGAGGACCGGCAGACGGCGCGGTCTTTGGGTCTGGCTCCAGCGGACAAGCCCTCCTCCAGGTCACGGTACGCTCCCAGGTCTGGCCCTTACCACTACCAGGGCAGATACCAACAGCAGCGGCCGGGCTACCATCAGTATCCTGCCTACCAGCAGCGGCCTTACCCTCCCGCACAACAGCAGAGGAGGCGTCGGCCCTTCAAGCCTCGTCAGGCACAGCAACCGGCCCAGCAGAAAGACCAGCAGGGCGCCGGGAGGCAGTACTGACGGGTCGCGCCAGCCGTATCCCCGAACTTTTCGGACAGACTTAGTCCACTCCTCTCTGAGTGGGAGTCAATAACATCTGACTCATGGGTCTTAACTATTGTTGAACTGGGATACGGGCTGGAGTTCGTTGAGCTGCCTAGATGCAGTTCACCCCTGACAGCTGTCAATAACACTATGGCCGAGCTGGATGCGGAGATCGTGTCGCTCTTGGCCAAGGGTGCTGTGGAAGAATTGCCCTATGAGGACTCTGTAAAGGGTTTCTTCTCTAGGTTCTTCCTGGTCCCTAAGAAGGATGGGGGTTTACGTCCCATTTTAGATCTGAGGGGCCTTAATGCCTTCCTCAAGGTGACCAAGTTCAAAATGGTTACGTTGGCGGCGGTGATCGCCTTACTGAAGCAAGGGGATTGGTTTGCGGTTCTTGACTTAAAAGACGCATACTTTCACGTGGGCATACGGAAGGAGCACAGGAAGTACCTGAGTTTTGTTTACCGGCATAGGGTTTTCCGGTATAAGGTGCTCCCCTTTGGCCTGTCCACTGCCCCACGAGTGTTCACTAAATGTGTGGCCCCTGTGGTTTCCTTCCTACGGGAAGAAGGCTGTACCATCTTTCCGTACCTCGATGACTGGCTCATCGTGGCCGAATCGGAGTCTAGGCTGGTGCAGGACATTGGCTTGGTACTTAGCACTTGCCAACGCCTGGGGCTCCTGGTGAACTTGGAAAAATCCAAGCTGGTGCCCAGCTGCAAGGTGTCCTACATTGGTGCGCTTTTAGACTCTGTGGAGGGTAAGGCCCTGCTCCCCTTGGAGAGGGCTCGGTCCCTAAGGGGTCTAGTGTCCATGTTTAAAAGGAACCGGTTCCAGTCTGTGCGCACTATCCAGTGCTTACTAGGGCATATGGCAGCGGCCACCTCTGTGGTGCCTTTCGCTAGGCTGCGTATGCGCCCTCTCCAGAACTGGTTTGTGCGGAGGTATGATGCTCTACTGCACCCTCCGTCCCTCAAATTCTCTATCCCGAGGGTCATCCTCTCCTCCTTGGACTGGTGGCTGTCTGATGACAACTTGTTTAGAGGGACCCCTTTCGGGTATCAACACCATGACATCACGGTTACCACTGATGCCTCTCTGTTGGGATGGGGGGCTTACTGTGGTGATGTGTCGGTGCAAGATGTCTGGTCTGACAGGGAAAAGACCCTCCATATCAATGTGCTTGAACTAAGGGCCATTCGTTTCGCACTTGTGTCTCTTACAGCACTGTTGAGAAATCGTCATGTCTTGGTGCAGACGGACAACACGACTGCCATGTACTACGTGAATCGGCAGGGGGGCACAGTGTCCATGGCCCTGTGCCGGGAAGCCACACTCACTTGGCAGTGGGCTATCAAGAACGGCGTGTCGCTCCGTGCTATACACGTGGCTGGGTCGGACAATGCCCGGGCAGATGCCCTCAGCAGGGCCCCGTTACTAGACCACGAGTGGGAACTGAACGGAGAGTGCGTTGGGCCGATCTTCCGGATGTGGGGTCATCCAGTGATAGACGTGTTCGCCACTGCGGCGACCACCAAGGCCCACACGTTCTGTTCCAGGGCAGGGAGCGACCCCCTCTCTATTGGGGATGCCTTCCAGTTTACGTGGACGCAGGGCTTGCACTACATGTTTCCTCCGTTCCCCTTGATTCCCAGGGTCCTGTGCAAGATAGAGGAGGACGGGACGGACTGCATCCTGGTGGCCCCCTTCTGGCCACGGCAGGTTTGGTTCCCGAAGCTCCTGCGGATGTCCCAACGGACATATGTCAGTCTGCCCCCTCGGCAAGACCTTCTCCTAAGCGGGAGCCTGGTCCACCACGATCCCAGGAAGCTGCACCTAACGGCTTGGCGGATCGTTCCTCCCCGATAGGCTTTACTGACGAGGTACAGAGGGTCCTCCTGAATGCTCGTCGGCCATCCACTAGGCGCGCTTATGCGGCCAAGTGGCGCAGGTTTGAGCTCTGGGCACTTGCCAGAGGAGTGGTGCCTGACAACAGTCCCTTGGGGGTTGTGTTCGAGTATTTGTGCCACTTGCGTGGCCTGGGCTTGAAGGCTTCCTCCCTCAAGGTCCACCTGGCAGCGATATCAGCTGCTCACACCCGAGTTGAGGGTGCTACGGTGTTTTCTCACCCACAATCCCGCCAGTTCCTTAAGGGCATGTACAATCTTTACCCACCTGTGTCAGCGCCAGTGCCTCAGTGGTCGCTGTCCTTGGTGCTCTCACGTCTCATGTTGCCTCCATTTGAACCTATGGCTACCTGCCCCTTGGATATGCTATCCTACAAGGTAGCATTCTTGGTGGCCGTCACATCGGCCAGAAGGGTCAGTGAGCTGTCTGCACTGCGGTCTGACCCTCCCTTTCTTGTGTTTCATCCCAACAAGGTGGTCCTGCGTCCCTGCCTCGGGTTCCTGCCCAAGGTGGTGTCCGCCTTCCACCTCTCGCAGGATATCTCACTGCCTGCATTCTTTCCTCAACCTTCCTCTAAGGGGGAAAAGGCCCTCCATTCCCTAGACTTGAAGAGGGCCTTAGCCTATTACCTTGATAGGACAAAGGAATTCCGCACCTGTCCTCACCTGTTTGTATGTTTTGGGGCCAAGGACAAGGGTAACAGGGCTTCCTCGCAGACCCTGTCTAGGTGGATTGTGACGGCCATTAGCAAGGCCTATTCCCTGGCAGGGGTGGCTTGCCCGCTCCGTGTCAGGGCCCACTCCACGCGGTCCCAAGCATCCTCTTCGGCACTCCTCAGGGGGGTGCCCCTGGTTAACATTTGTAAAGCAGCCACATGGTCCTCTGCAGACACCTTTGTCAGGCATTACGCCGTTGATGTCAATGCGGAGCAGGATGTATCTGTGGCCAAGGCTGTCTTACACTCCCTTTTTTCCTGAGGGAGTTTTGGAATGACTTTCTTGGCGTACCTGCTGGGTACCCTTGAGTGACAGTGTGTATATATATGTACCTGGGGGTGTGTATATATGTAAATATTGAATATTTATGTGTCCTTACACAGTTTTTTACATAGATGTATATATGCATATCTATTTATTGTTGTTCTTGTTTGTTCAATAAAATTGTGTTGGACTTCACCCCCGCCTTCCTTATTGTGTGAAGCTTGGTACACTCCCATGTGTGGAGGCACAGAAGAACGAAGATGAAAACAGGGTTAACATACCTGTAACTTATGTTCATCGAGTTCTTCTGTGCTGACACACAACCCTCCCTCCTACCCCGCTGTGAACTCCAATGCACAATACTGTGATGGCTGTAACGGATATTGGTGTTTTTAAGGTGATATGGCTGAAGTGTGTTGGTCAAGCGGCGGCAAAGGAGAACTGAGGGAAGGGGCCGTTGGTCGCTGTAGGATCACGTGACCGTTTGGGCGGGAAGACGGTCGCTGAGGCGCGCGACAAACGGCCCCTTCGGAGCCTTGGAAGCTCTAGAAAATTCTCCGGCGGCTGGCCTGCGCCTGCGCAGTCCCATGTGTGTCAGCACAGAAGAACTCGATGAACATAAGTTACAGGTATGTTAACCCTGTTTTCTGATGCTTTGATATAACTCTCCGCTGATGCTCTGATATTACTCCTCATGTGCCTGGAATTGATGCCAGTGAGTCACAAGGAGACACCAGAAGCGCGCTAGCATTTGGGAAAAACTCTATGGTTTAAGCATAGGAGGTGAGATTGATGTATCACCAGTGGTGTAAATGACATCATCAGCAAGCCTCCATGACCCAGTAAGCCCCCCACCTCCTGCCAGTTGCCAGGGGGGACTTGGCCATCCAAGAGGGAAAGGACTTCTGCAAGGTAAAATTCCATACAGTCTACCCAAAACAGGCACTTTCTTTCCAGGAAAGCTAGTTTTTGTAGTATGCTGATCAGTTGTAATTCTTGGAGAACCATGCCCATCCACACACAAGAGAAAGAGGTAAGAAAAAAAGAACAGCGTAATGTTGGTTGTTGTGGGTTTTTCGGGCTGTATTGCCATGGTCTTGGCATTGTAGTTCCTGACGTTTCACCAGCAGCTGTGGCTGGCATCTTCAGATGTCTTTTGGTGCTACACCTCTGAAGATGCCAGCCACAGCTGCTGGCGAAACGTCAGGAACTACAATGCCAAGACCATGGCAATACAGCCCGGAAAACCCACAACAACCATCATTCTCCGGCCATGAAAGCCTTCGACAATACAACAGCGTAATGTGTTTGTGAGCCAATGCATTTATAGTACCTAAACTTTGTAACAGCTATTAATGGGAATAAAGGAGGTTTGGAGCCCATTTCAAAGATTTAAGAATAACAGAAGTTGAATTTTCTATGCATGCTTGAATTCCGTATCTATACCACAAAAAGCACAAACACATACATGCACAGACAAAGCCAGGTTCACGGAATTCTGATCTCCCCACCGTTGCCAAGGAAACTACTTTTCTTATCCACAGGTTGCACAAGTCTGCCTCACTCAGCTTATCACTCACAAACAGGTAAAGAAGCACTTGGGAACCACAGACAGATTCTTCTCTCCAAATTCTGTGAGTTCTCATTCAAAAGAAAATAATTGGAACCACCTATCTGTAAAAACAGCCTGTATTTGTAATACATTTCTTAGTATGTGTCAACTTATTAAGTTCTGTTAATTAGAGTAGAGGTATGTGGGTGTTTGTTTTGGAGAGTGGGATAACAAATCTAAAACAAAACCTCTATAAGTTCACAAACGATTGTCACCAAAATGTTCTTTCTTCTAAAAAATCGAACTGAAATATAAACACAGAAAAGCAAAGAGGCAACTTTTTTGTTTCTTGCGGCTCTTGGGGGTTTGCTTTCCTGTCTGCGAGCAAGTTAATTTTTTGCTGCTTTCTTTTGGAGATTTAAGGCAACAATAATTTATAGCAAGAATTAAATTGCCACTTAAATCATTAATAGTTGTGACTTTTTTTTTAAAAAAAGGGTAAGAATGGACTGCTAACCAAAGCTGTTGTAACTCACACCTGTTCCTGACAATTAACTTGCCATTGGCATCCTTCTTAATGTCATGGCCATTGACCAAGCCAAGCACTTACTTCCCTGTGCCTTGTTCAATTCACTGCTTGGCTAACCATTCTATTAGCACTGACAATGGTGCCGTGCCATGCCATACCCCATCCCAACAAGCTCCACTAGTGCCAGGCATAGGCCTGGCAACCCTCCTTCAGAAACTGGTCACAAATAGGGTTCCCAACCTCCAGGTGGTGGCTGGAGACCTCCTGGAATTACAATTGATCTCCAGATGACAGAGGTCAGTTCTCCTGGAGAAAAAGGCTGCCTTGGAAGGTGGACTCTATGGCATTATGCCCTACTGAGGTCTTTCCCCTCCCCAAACCCCACCCTACCCAGGCTACACCCCCAAAATCTTCAGGAATTTCCCAACCTAGTCACAAATGAGGCAGCTGATTCCACTGTCTGGTAACAGGGACAGCCTAGCACATTCCCAATCTCCCATAGCACTTTTATATTTTGCACTCATATGTACTGTAATCCTTCTTTGCCTATCTCAAAATATACTGTATCTCCAAATTCTACAGTCCAATGCCCTATTATATCAGGGAAGATTCCTGAGGCTTTGGAGAGCTGCTACCACTTAGAATAAAGATTACTGAGTTCAATGGATCCATGGTCTGATTTAGCATGTGGTTACATTAGTTATTCGGGGATTCATATCAGAGGTGCCAACCTCCAGGTAGGACCTGGACTTCTCCTAGAATTACAACTGATTTCCAGGCTGCAGAGTTCATTTACCCTGGAGGGAAGGGCAATTTCGACGGCATCACATCTTTGCTGAGGCCCCTCTCCTCCCCAAACTCCTTTATTGCTTTGGGAGAGTAAGGGCATGTAGCACCCTCAAAAAGAACCAAGTTAGATTTCCAACATGCAGGGGAGGGAGCAGGAGTTCTCCAGGAATTACAATTGGTCTCAAGACTTCAGAGATCACTTGCCTTGGAGGAAACGGCAGCTTTGGAGGGTGCATGCCATGGCATTCCATTCCTGCTAAGTTCTCTTCCCTCCATAAGCTCTGCCCTCCCTTAGCACTGCCCCCAAATCTCCCTGAATTTCCCAATCTGAAGTTGGCAACTCTTGGGTCAGTCACAGCTCTTTCAGCCCCACCCACCTCACAGGGTGATTGTTGTTGTGGGGATAATAATAACATGCTTTGTAAACTGCTCTGAGTGGATGTTAAGTTGTCCTGAAGGGTAGTATATAAATCAAATGTTATTAATGTTATCAATCCAAATAGTTCCTTCCTGCTTTGTTGAATACAGAAGCTGTGATGAGGCAACAAATGTTATTTGCCAGCAGAATACTATTCACTTAATTAGCTCACTGTTGACGGTAGAAATTAATTTCAGTACTAAATGCAGACCAGAAATGATAGTTCAGCAGCCGGAAAGCTGAGAGCATTGCAAAGACGGATAAATATGCATGGAAGGCAAACGCAAGATCACAATCCAGATGTAGTCACAGGCAACTAGAAGGGTTACCAGCTTTCCATTGGCATGACTGCATTTTTCCTTTCTGGTCAGTTGCAAGATGAGGTGTTCTTCATATAATGCAAGGAATAATGCAGAGACCAGCTTTTAACTATTAGCATTTAAAACAAAGGGGATTGCTATACTATGCCTTTATAGCCTTTACACCCACCAAGTGTTACTTACTTTTTTAGCTAGGGTTGCCAGTACAAAGCTGGCAACCAGCAGGGGCCACTTCCTTTCTGGCAATGACTAACATCACCTGGGACACAATGATGTCACTTCTGGCGTGACCAGTAGTGATGACATCATGTCCCTGTGACACTCTAGCAGTTGGCCAAAACTGTTTGGTTTAACCATAGAGATTTCACCAAATGATAAAGCACCACTGGTGCCAGTGATTGCCCCCCTCATTTCATATTTCTTCCACCACTACCTGAATGGTAACAGGAACAGCCAGCTTGTGGGGGGGGGGAGTCTTCCACCAAAGTAGGAGGCCTGGTATCCCTGTTTTTAGCCAAGGCTTTTTTGTTCCTCAGAAGCAGTATGAGTGGTTGTTGGAAGCCTTTTCTGCTTCCCTTCATCTCCTGATATCTGCAAAACTAGCAAGAGAGAGAGAGAGAAGAAGAAAAAGAGAAGCACTGTTTAAAAGAACCCAGTTTTGCCCCTACCTCTCTACCATTAAGAAGGTAAGAGCAGAATAGATCCAGAGGAGTTAGCCGTGTTACTCTGTAGTAGCAAAATAGCAAAGAGTCCAGTAGCACCTTTAAGACTAACCAACTTTATTGTAGCATAAGCTTTCGAGAACCACAGTTCTCTTCGCCCGGTTGCATCTGACAAAGAGAACTGTGGTTCTCGAAAGCTTATGCTCCAGTAAAGTTGGTTCGTCTTAGAGGTGCTACTGGACTCTTTGCTATAAGAGCAGAATGTTGTTCTCTTTATTTCATTCATTTACATTATTTATAGTCCACCTTTCTCACTGAGACTCAAGACAGATTACACAGTGTAAAGTCAATAAGAGCAACAGCTGGGACATCTAAGTAAAAATGCAATACAGTTTGGATTGCAGAAATTTGAAAACAAGCAAAAAAATTGACACAGAGCTGAAATAGAAGTTTGCTACTTCAAGCAGATCTTCAGAGAGGAGAGGTGTATACATCTGTAAAGCAAGTGTACCCAATCTGCTATTAATGTCTCCTAAACAGCTTTTCCAAACCCTATGGCCAGAGAGCTTTGGTACTCTTCTGTCTGACATTATGCACATTAGCTAGGCTAAAAGGACTGCAGTTTTGGACATAGGAAGCTACCTTATCATGAATCATACCATTGCTCAATCTAGACTGGCATTGTGGTGCATTTATCTGCTCCCCTCTGAATTTTGTGTGAGTTCATTTAGTCTCATGGGGTGGACTCCCTGCTGATTTAAGTTGGTTAGTTAGAATTAAAGACTGCATGGGTTCTCTTGTCCTGAAACCAGTTGCTACCATCCCTGTATTTTCTTGCTAATAAGAGGATGTTGAACACACCAGTCTTTGCTGCGTGAATTTAAGAGCAGGCACCAGAGTGTGTACCCTATTTCTGATTTGCAAGCAAAAGGGAACATCACAGGCATTGCGTACTTTCACTGTGGATGGATTTCAGATTCTCAAGAACAGATGGTTCCCAGCCCTGTTACAAGAGATCCATTTACTTTAGGGTTGCCAGCTTTTGAGAGCAGGGCTGGGCATCGAGCAATGCCATATCACTTCCAATTGCAATCTCCAAAATCTAAAGTATCCTGGCAATGCAAGACATTATTTTCAGTTATGAGATCAGAAGCGACATTGTGGCATTGCTACAACGGCACACACACACCCCTCCCATGGCTGCACTGGGTAGAAGTCTGAAGGTTTAGGTGGAGGGCAGGAGGTCTCAATCTACCTGGAGATGCCACAGTCTGAAACTTGGTACTTTTTGCAAGTGAAACATTAACACTAATCGGGGGGGGGGGGATCTGAAAACGTGGACTCTACTCTATGAACTCTATTTTTAAAAATGTGTTAGCTTTTAAGGTGCCAAAAATGCCTTGTTTTTGGAAAACTAGTAGGTCCAATTTTGTGACAACAAATTCTTTTGAACAGGAATTTTAAGAAGTGAAAAGGCATATAACTGTATCATATAACATTTACTTGCAAACTTAACACACTTGCATGTAGCATATTATTACAGAATGAAGCATGTAGCATTAAGCAGTTAGAACACATTCTGGAAAACAATTCTAAAGTACTGTTTAGTAGGCCCTTGACCCCCTTGAGACCACTCATGGGCTCATTCTTAGCTCACTGAGGTCATCCTAGAGTAAATGGACCTTGATCTATGCTTTGCCCTTGAATGGGCAGATTTGTAGCTTCCCAGAGTTGACAACCCTGTAACCAGTCTCATAAACAGGTGCTTTAGACGCAATGAATATTACTGTTTCTATCCAAAGAAGCATCCAAGTAATTAAATAGCTTGGCTAAACAACGAGATACAAATGGGGATACACATCTGTCTTGTTCCACCTTGGCAATATACATGAAAGGCTGTTTGTATGAATGCTTCAGGCATGAAAGGCTAGAAGTTAGATTGCAATGCTGCTACTGATAAAAACAAGAAAGGTTGATTTGGATTTAGTGAGTTTCAAAACATGCTTTCATGTCAGCTTCTGAACTTAAACAGAAGCAAACTGAGCAATCCTAAGTAGAGTTATACCTTTCTAAGATCGTTGACTTTAATAGATTTAGAAGGGTGTAACTCTGCTTAGGATGACACTGAAAATGTCCTAAAGGGTGGAATACCATAGATACTTAAATGCAGTTTATATGCCTATGACCATATGATGTAGCCCACGTATGATGTAGTCCACAACAACCATCATGTTAATTATTCCTCTCCTTTGCCCAGTGTGAACCTGTTTCAATAAACTGCTAATCATCAGATAAATATTGACTCTTAAGCATTTGGTTTAAGTTTAGCGTGTCACAAATAAATGCAACCCAGGAAGAAGCAAATCCAGTTGAGGCAACTGGGTGGGGGGGACAAAGGTTCACACTATACCTTAATGCAATTTCATAATTCATTTATTGTGATAATGATTAATCTAGATTAGCCCATGTTGTACTATTTTAGGCCCTGATTGCTTCTAGCAGAAAACAATGTGCAAACAAGGTCAGAAGAAGGTAAATCCTTTTTGTAAGTCTTTTGCTGCCCTGGTTAAAATAGTGTTAATCTCAACTGTTGACTACTTCACTGACTCTTGTAAATAGAATGAGGTACTGAGACGAGGTTGCTCCTATGCTTGTTCCTTTTTATTAGCATAGCTGCTATCTGAGACGTCTTTGTGAGAGTCACGGTCTATCTGCACTATTATTTATTTTGGTTTAACTATTGTAGATTCCCAACAAATTTCTGGGAATTATAGTTTTATGCACTGTTAAATTTTTGTTACAATTACCACCCACCTCCCAGAACGACAATTTCCACTGTTCCTAGAATACATGGGATTACAGTTTGTAGGAATCCTGGCTCCAGCCCTCCACCAGGGCCAATTTGGCTGAAGTGCCTTCCTTTGGCCTAAAACAGAGAGGGGCAGGGTTTGGGCAAGGCCCTAATCCACACCCTCTTGCCTAGTTCCTCTCCCTTCTGAGCTGGGACCCAGAGTTGGCCTGTACCCCTTAGCTGCCTCCCTCAAGCCTCCTAAAGGCTTTAGTCAGGCCTGAGGCATGCCCAGGGGCCTCCCTGTACCCAGAAGTCTTACTTGGGTGTGGCCCAGCCTGGGAGGAACCAACAGCACCTCCCGAGCAATTTCTGCCTCCTTAATCCCCTTCTCTGCCCCTGGATGGAGCTTCCCAACAGCTGACTGTCAGACAGCTGGATGTCAAAGGGCCAGCTGTTAATGGGTGCCTGACTCTTAAAGGGCCAGCTGCTACTGGTCAGATGGCTGGTGTGCAGCTCTCTATAGGGTACATACAACAGTCAATTTGCTGGGTCTGATGGCTGCCAGGCTTGACCCTGGGGGTGGGGGAGGCTAAGAAGGAGGGGGACATTTTGTTGCCTCCACTGCTCCTAAACAGTGTGAGTTTCTCCTAAGGACATGGCTCTGAAGGCTTCCCATATTCCACATTACCCATTAGATCTTGGACTCTTTCTTCCAGAGGATGGTTAAACGATAGCATCAGATAACCATTTTTCTTCTGTCGTTGCCTTAATGCTGCTGTTTCTATTTTGTTGTGTTCCTAAGGAACTTGGTTATCAGAGTGTTTCCAATATGTAATAAGACATTTTGCTCCACTTTTCCCAAGTTGATTGGACTAATATTTACTTGAATATCAGTGCTTTTGGACCACATTTATTTGGAAGTAAGTCTCATAGACTTCAAAGCAATTTACTATCAAATAAACATATTTAGGATGGCAGCCTTGATCATAAATGATTAACTAATTGACTGTATTAGTGCATAATTAATAAATACATCCAGGCTGAAGTTATTTAACAACAGCTACCCTGGGATGACTGAATATTTACACAAGCTTTGTTTAGATAAAAGTTCTGGTAGTAAGGAAGCACCATGCAAACTATTTTTAAATATGGCAAATTACAACATTTTGCAACTGGCATCATTCATCCTTCTAATCTCAGAGTTGGGATGTGATTATTCATAGGCTGTGCAAAGCCTCATAAATTCATACCAAATAATATACAGCAATCTTTGCAGTACAGACATTCATTCTAATGTAGGTTTTGGTCAGTTTAAATATAGAAGCGTAACAAAAACCTGCCAAATAATCTTGGCCAGACAATTTAACAGGGCAGAATAAGATGTATCACTATAGCGGCATGACAGCTCTAACATAATTTCAAATCTCTGGGAAAACATTCGACCAAATCCAGCTAAGTCTATTTTTCTATCAGATTTTTATCTCACCTAATATGTATTGGGACTGGAGGGCAACTGCAGTGCTTCAAACAATCAACATTTATTGAACAATAACCAGTAACAGAGAACAAGGACTGCAGCCATCTAACTGACTCTTCACAGGCTCTCTCAGCTCTGAGAACTAGTGCCCCCCCCCGCAAAAAAAACCCTACAGTGGCTCCAACAGTCCAAATACATAACATCACCCTTCCTCTAAGGAGTTCAGGTTCTCCGTTTGCCATGTTATCCACACAACAGTATGCGGAAGGTTACACAGACTGGCCCAGGATCACCCAGCCAAATGGGGAATGGAACCCAGTCTTCTAGGCCTTAGCCTGACACTCAAACCACTACACTACAGACTCTCTTATTAAGTCCCAGTGATAACAATGGGTTGGATCCAGCACAATATATAGGGAGGAAAGCACTAGGTGTTGCACAAGAACTGCACTAAGTTCATTTATGTGTCCATCTGCACAACAATGGATCCAAGCTACAGGAACTTCATTGTATCCGAGTTGCTTCCAGTGGAACTTCCCAGTCTCAACTAATTTTAATAGGATCATTAACTTTATACATACTATCAGTGAAATCCTAAACAGATTTATTCCAGTGTAAGCTCACTGATTTCAATGACCCTAGACTGGAGTACCTCTGGTCAGGATTTCACTGTAAGTATCTCATACTAGAGATGCAATTGCACACATATCCTGATTAGACTATTTAAGACAACATCTTTCTCCCATCCATACAACTCAGTTTTGAGGCAATCACAAAGGAAAACTACAGTCAGAAGCTGCCTACATCTTCTGTAACATCTAGGTTCAGGAGTTTTTTGGTGGTAGTCATGTTTTCAGTGCAATTGTCGGTGAATTCACACTAGCAACTGGGATTCTGCACGGCATAGGGTAATCAGTTTTCTCTCCACATTTTCCCTTTCACACCTGATGCACACTGTACCACCGCTACACTATATTGTCATGCCATTATCAGGATTCTTTACCCATCCTTTTTCAATTTGGGGGGTACATGTGTAGCATTGTCTAGAACTAGGGCAATAACACCTTTTTAGGAACCTCCCCATATATTCTTAGCATGGGTAGCATGGGAGAAAGGGGAGCCAATGCTTGTTTTCTCAGAAAAGGAAGTTATTGGGGGGGGCAGGCTCTTGACCAGTGTGGGAAGTGTTTCTAAGTAGTTTTAAAAAAGAATAATCTGCACTTCATACGTCTTTAACCAGGCAGTGTGAGGGGGTGAAACTTCCCTGTGCAGCAATGGAAACCCAAAATGGAAGACAGTGGAGGTGGCTTTCCAATGCAGAAATGGAGCCCAAAGTGGAAGCATTTCAGTAACCAGCCAGTCGAGAAAGGAAGCTTCCCACTGCAGAAATGGAGTCCCCAACTGGGAAGAAGTTCATAATGTTAAGTGGTGCGCATGAGTGGGAGAGGGCTTTCATATGATGAAATTGAACACAAAATTAGGAGGAAATTCATAAAGTAGGCACCGGGGGGGATCTCTCCACCACCGCAACAGAGACCACACATGGGAAGAAATTCAGGAACTTTTGTATGCTGAAATGGAGTGCAAATTAGGAAGAAATTCATAACCTGGGCACTCGTGGTGGACCTTTCCACTGAAGAAACAGAGCCCCGAAACACGAAGTATTGAAGTTGAAACTGAAATGTTTTGAACCAAACAATTAAAAGGTACAGGGTGTCATGTCTATAGCGTCCTGTCAGGGACCCTTCCCCCTTTTAAGAGGTTTTAAATAAAGAGGGGTTTTTTGTGTAGGGAGGGAGCTGTTCATGATCTCAGAATGAATAAATACATTTGCACAATTCAGGTGGCTGAAACAGGGAAAATTCTTGGTGTGAAAGCAGCCATAGTAAGTTAAACTGTACAATGTTTGTAGGATCAAAAAAATTTGCACTGTTTAACTCCAAGTTTGTCAGATCCTGAATTCTTTCCACCATTCTTGGGGGTTTGGAAAGTATTGATCCCCCTATATGCAGATGACATGGTGCGGGTGTCCTTAACTTGTATCAGTTTAAGGAGGATACTAAACAAACTGGGCAATTTCTGTAAGGGCAAGGCCTTAAACATCAACTTTACTAAGACCAAAGTAATGGTCTTTGGGAAGAGACCTAGACAATTTAAATGGTCAATAGATGGCAATTCCATCAAACAATGCAGAACTTTTAAGTATCTTGGGGTGACATTTAGTGAAACCTTCTCATGGAAAGCCCACCTGGCCATAACAAAAGACTCAGTTTTGAAAACCACTGGGGCCATCTTTAAATGCTACACCTCAAAAGGAGGATTTTTAGTTGATCAGGCCTTGAAACTGTTCCAGTATAAGGCCATCCCACAGCTGTATACGGTGAAGAGATCCGGGGTCGGAATGAACATCTGATCTCCATTCTGGAACCAATCCAAAATCTCTTTTTAAAGAGAATTCTAGCTTTGCCTCACAGCATTCCAGTGGCTTGAGTGTGGGCTGAACTTGAGTTACCTTCTATTGGATCCCATTAGCACTTGGCCTTATTTAGATTCTGGAGAAAGCAAAGAAATCTTTCCACTAGTCCACTCTTAAGGCAAAGCAATGCATTGCTGCATTCAGATGTCATTTGCACAGCTGGCTTTAACAACATCCTCCATCATTATTCTTTGGTGAATGACTTTCGAGGTGTCCCTTTGCCCAGTCTCCATATACAAGACTGGATCTTTAAGATTGATGCTGCGTTAGACAGAAATACAACTCTCTGTTCCAAATTTTCTCCCTGGTTCAAGTTGTTCAAGAGAGACCATGGCAGAGCCTCTTATTTGACCAAAATCACCTCCTCTAGTCTCAGAATGACTTTAACTTCTCTGAAGTTTCAAATGATGCCCTCAGCCATTCTAGATGGTTGTTACACACAAATTGCTGCCTGGTTTTGTATTTGTAGAGCTTCAGTCCCCAAAGATCTTCCACATTATCTTTTGTTCTGCCCTTTATATACAGAGCCCAGAAATAAATTCCTTGGGGAAATCTTAAAAGGCATTGATTCCTCTCCCTAAGCCTCCTTTTTTCTGCTCAGGATCCATACGTCTCTTATAGAGTAGCATAGTTCATTCTGGCAGCTAAGAAAATTCAAGTTCAAGCTGTGCTTAACGGTTGGGACTTCTTCACCTGTGTATAACAAAAGGTGCTAATGTGTTTTAATGTACTTTCATGTGTTTTCATCATTATAGTTTTATTATTTATTGTTCATGTTTTATTCTGTTCTGGTAGGATCATTCAGAGAGGCAGACTGCCACATTTAACTTCTGGATGCAGTTCATTCTTTAAAAGCTATTGTCTTTGTCAGAACAATTTCTTAAAGATAGCCCAAGAGTTATATTTCTTTCCAACAAACAGGGCTACAGATTTCACTGCCTACCTGCTTTTCAACTGTGATCTAACACTGTTTGAAAAGTCAGCACAGCAAGTAATAAAATGCACAAACCAAGACAGAGACATCCAACAACATGAGACAACTTTTAATTGAATCATATGTGACAGCTCAATCTTATAACAAACAGTGAATTTTCTGTTTACTAGTTTATCAACTAAGATTTAAGATGGGAAGTCATATTTTAAGTTGATCTAAGACAGAGACCTCCATGCTTCCACGCTGGAGCTGTTCAAGTTTTAGACAGAGAAATGATTTTACAGCTATATGCTGCTGCTTACAGACTTTCTAATGATAAATAAACCCATAATAAGCAGTTTGGTGTTCTGTGTAAAGGAAATCATCTTCACTGCCACCTTTATTCTCCCTTTTCCTCTCCCTTTATGCTGCCTCTTCTTTGAAAAAAATGAATCTTTTAAAGCACCTGGTACTTTTAACATTCATTTCCTACTCCTTCAGGAGAAATGGCTATACAGCTCCTGGAATAGCATGATCTCAAAATAAGAAAAATTGCAGGAATGTTCTAGAGAGTCTAACATCAAACATTTTGCTTCAAAAGAGTTCTCAAAACACCAGAGTCACAAAATCTACAAATTCATGCTTTCAAGGCAAACTTTCTATCCCCAGAGAACCCTTTTCCACATTGATTTGTTTGTCAAAGAACTGTTCTGCATCTGACATTGAATTCCTTTACACTGCAGAGGATGCTGGGATGCATTATAGATCCATGTTCTCAATTTGTTTTGAAAAGCTAGCCAAGAGATTCATTACATGCAAGTCTTACTATTTTCTGGTGCAACTGAAAGGGCACCCAGGTGACTCAAAACATACCCAAGGCAGCCCCATGCATGCACATTGTTGAGAGTGATAGGTAATAACAGTTTTTCAGAGACATTTGTTCATTATTATCGATCTTTTCATTAAGAAAACCCACATAAAGCTACAAAGAACACCAATTTGATCATGTCTGTTATAAAGAAGGATTCTGATGTGCTACCAAAGGTTACAATAATACAAAGCCAGAAGTGAACCCTTAAAACTTCAAGAAAACAAGCATTTTAAATAATATTCTATTTCAGAACAGAAACTCCCCTTCTTCTCATCTAGTGTTCAAGAATACAGATGAGGAGGGGCTACGGCTCAGTGGAAGGGCCTTAGATTTGCATGCAGAAGGTCCCCGGTCCAATTCCCAACATATCCAGTTTCAAAAAAGATCCGAGCAATAGGGTAGAGAAAGATCTCTACTGCCTGAGACCCATTAGAGCTGCTGCCAGACCGAATAGACAATATTGCCCTTAATGGACCAATGGACTGAATCAGTATAAGGCAGTTTCATGAGTGTTCATGCCTGGTTTTAGTTCATTGGCTGTGCAGTACTTAGAAGAATGCCACACTTCTAAGTCCATTGAAGTCAAGGGGATTAGAATAGTGTGGCTCTGCTTGAGATCCTACTGTCACTGTAGATGCAGTGATACGGGAGGAAAATCATGTCAAACCACAGATTTGCTCAGAAATATTAGTTTACTAATTACAAAACAATGCAAAGAACACTATACCCCAAAAGTCACATGAACCTTGTAGAATGCTCAAAGCCAATAGCTTGACAGTTGCCTGCAAGTTAGGTTGAAGGGTATCTCTGGCAACTGATTAACACAAATGCGGGAGAAACTGGAAACATGCATGCTTTATGCTTCTTATTCCATCCTGATTCTCTCTTTCTCATCCAAATGAGACACTAAACTGATCTTGCAGATGTCTGTAAACAGCATAATGCTCCCGAAGAAAGATTGTAAGCAATAGATAGTTCATAAATAATACAGAGATGAAATGTTTATTTGGCTGAAAAATTGAACAAAGTATCAGCAAAGGTTGGGTGTGAGTGGATAAAGGAAGAAGGCAGAAGGGGCATTAGACTAAAAAACTGTAATCTGAAGGTAGGGTGAATGAGGTAAGCAGATGAAGAAAAGAGGGACATAAGCAGAAGAACAGGCAGAGAAATCAAGGAGACAGAGGAGTGGTGGGAGAATCTTACAGGAGGAGTAAGAGTGAGGGTGGAGGCAGTCAGGCCAAAGAGATGATACTGTTGGATTTCATGCTATGAATTTTAAACTAGCCGATCAAATCTTTGTTTGTCAGTCCTGTTAATGTGAGAGGCCTGAAGCAGCGCTCTGGTCAAACGGGGCCTGCCGTATTTAATGGCAAGGTCTTTTTACACGAGACTGGACTACTGTAATGCACTCTACATAGGCCTCCCCGTAAACTCAACTTGGAGGCTCCAGCTGGTGCAGAATGCTGCAGCCTGAAGCAGGTCACCTATCAGGAGCTAGGCAGAGCGTATATGTTACTCCCATTCTGCAGACACTGCATTGGCTACCCGTCATTGAACTAGCTCAGTTCAAGGTTTTGGCTGTCACGCACAAAGCCCTTCGTGGCCTTGATCCCCCGTATCTGCAGAAGCACCTCTCTCCCTGTGCTCCACCACAGCAGCTTTGCTCATCTGAGCAGGGCCTTCTGCAGGTACAACTCTGTACATGAGCAAAATCAACAACTGCCCATATATGCCCATTCTCTGTGCTGCCCTTACCTTATGGAATGGCCTGCCTGAAGAGGTCAGGAAAGTTCCCACTCCCCTGGTTTTCTGCAAACATTGCTAACATGAATTATTCAGAAGGGCTTTTTTCCCAATAGGTAAAAGGGCTTGTTGTAAGGAAATATCTCAGAGAGATGCTTTGGAAAAGGCATAGGGACTGTAGACTCTACCACTATGCATTTTCTGTTGTTGTAGGTATGCTCCTACTAGGTAGTTTACACATTGTTTAATATGTCATGCCAAAATTTGTTATGTTTTGTTTCAGCATTGTTTTCGGCTCTTTTTTTGGATTTATGCTTGTTTTTCAAGTTTCTGCTATCCATACCTTATTGTATTTGTTGACTTAACATTGTATAATCCCCCTTGATTCGCAGTGAGAAAGACAAACTACAAATGAATAAATAAATATAATTAATTAATTAAATGCAAGACTCTGGGCCAAGCTACACATGACGAATGACACTTGAACAGCAAGTGTATTTCTCCCTGTTCACTTGCCCTCCACTTAATCCACTTGCCGTTCAAGTGTCATTCGTCATGTGTAGCTTGGCCCTCTGTACGTGCAATGCTGGTGTTCGTGAACATTTATTACATGTTTAGCTATATTGTAACTTTTTTACCAAGTTAAGGAACAGTATAATTAGACCTCTTTTATACAAATTTCAGAACCATCCTTATGACTGGTTAATTCTATCACTTTTATCTGGCCAGACACTTTTGTTTAGTAGTTAAGAGCAGCAGGACTCTAATTTGTGAAATGGGGTTTGATTCCCCACTCCTCCGTTTGAAGCAGACTAACCTTGGGTCAGTCACAGCTCTCTCAGTCCCACCCACCTCACAGGGTGATTGTTATAGACATAATAATAACATACGTTGTAAACTGCTCTGAATGGGTGTTAAGTTGTCCTGAAGGGTGGTACATAAATTGAATGTGCTTGTTGTTATTTCACTAGTCAGGTACTTACTGGCTGCCACGAGGCTTCATGGGTTGCTTGTATATGGTTAAGTTTTCCTCTTTTAGATCCATGTTTATGATTCTGTATTAGTATCATTCCTATCTTGTCAACAGTGTGCCTCAATCATGTCTGCAGAGCACCCAGATATGGGATTTCCTGCCTACCTTTATAATATCCGCAGATCCCACTGCTGGAAACTCCTGTTACTCGCTTCATAACTGCCACTTCTCCAGGCTGTTCAAAGTCCACCATGGTGACGGATATAACTGTAGCAGAAAGGATCTGCGCATCCTCTGAATAACAAGTCACATCGATGTACCTTGAATCTCCCTTAATTGCTTGTCTCTTGGGCATCACTATAGAATATTACAAACTCAATAGGGAATTCACATGTCGTGTTCTTCGCATGACAGTTTTACTTATCACTGGACAACTTGAATGGGTGAAGCTGCTGCCATAAGTTATCGCTTGATTAGTCACCAGACAGTGTTGCTACTTGGCACATCAGGCGATGCTAGCTGGTGATAACCCTGTCAGGAATTTGCTATTAACTCGCTCAATAATGTCGGTAATATAAATCAAATGCATGAGCTCATACCCAGAGGCCATTCGCAAGTGGATGATGGATTGGATATTCAGCATCTAGAAAGCAGCCTCCCATTCTCTCTCTCTCTCTCTCTCTCTCTCTCTCTCTCTCTCTCTCTCTCTAATTTTTGGGCCATATCCCGCTCTAATGTAACAAGAACTCCTGGTCCAGGGCAAACACACAGGCTGGCTCTGAGTTCTATGGAACCAATTAAATGATTTGTAATTTGGAAAACAGTTTGGAAAGGGGAGAAGCTACCTACTGTCTCAGAGTTTAGCAGGTGCAGATTTCAGCTCCTCCTCTACTTCTTCTCCAAAGGTATCATTTTACTGTCTCCCACATAAATGAATAGGTTACATTCACTTCTATGGGACAAACACTGCAACTGAGGACAATACTATGATGTGGGCAAAACAGAGGAAACTGCAGAGGAAACAGCAGAGGATCCCTGGGCCCCCCCAATAAACAGTCCCTCTTTCAACAAGCATTCCACACATCATAGTATGAGTGCTCACTCCTTAGAATATTCAAAGGAATTGCAGAAAGGAGAGAGAGACAGGCTGAAGATTATTTTCTCCACTTAAGTGTATGAATTTGCTTCTGCTGGGAGCCTTGGGGGGTGGGGGATATATGTGACGAAACTGGTTCCATGATAAAAATCAGTGATCTAAGTTCTGGCTGCAGAAAAACAAAACGTACTTTTCCCTTTCATGATTGCTCTGTGCAAAAACTAGTGCCTAATTCCCACAGAGGCACAGGTGCACCTCAGGTCATTTCTCCCACAGCACAGAATTCTTAAGGCAATAAACTGAAAAGAGTTTCGCTTCATTTGTCTGGGGATGTGAGAGTCACTCAGAAGCTTCCATGGACCATGAGCAGTTAGCTGTACATGCTAACTGTTATTCAGTGAGTGGTATTGTCTGTCCCTGTCCCTGTCTCCCCAAGTTCTCCACAGTTAACACACAAGTGTTCCAGTTGAAGTAACTTTATTAGAGATCCATTCAGTACAAGGGGCTTAGACAGTGAAATTGGCAGAAGTGACATAGGTGGGGCTAGCAATGTTAGTTATAGGGAATATTACCACCTTTGGGACACGGGCCATTAATGGGGGTGGGGAGTTGGAGTGAGACATTATTTAGAGCAGGCAGTGAGAAAGATGGACTTATCTTTGGTTCTCAGGAAGAGCACACCACGAGCCAGCTTCAGCTGGCTGTCAAGGACACTGGCTCGGCAGAGCGAGAAAGAGAAAGTAAACATTTGCAAGATAACCCACTGGCATGGAGCAATAAAGAACTTCTCACACTCTCAGAAGCCAGAGGCAGAACCCATATACATTCATGGCAGATATGCAGGAGGCATATATGACAGGTATGTTCAGGAAAGGAAACGAGAGTTTGGGGGGGGGAACCCTCGATCAAATCAATATGGGAGTTGCTAAAGTTTGAGAAATGCTGTTCTAGGTCAAAACTGTCCTCAGGCCTCAAATGATGGCCTATTCCATATGATCATTTCATGATATGATGAAATGTGATAGGAATTTGTTGCAGTGCATAGGGCTTCTACAGCATTCAGAGAGACAATACGGACAGATTTCCCTTGAAAATCACTCATCTACATTGAAATGCCATTCTCAGCATTCACTATATATGCCTGTTGAAGGACTAATGCAGAAACAGTCAGAGCTTCTATTTGTTCCCCTGACTTTCTGCAACATACACACACAAATGCAAACATATAGCGGGTTTGGCTGCAAATAAGCTTCATAAGATTTTATTCATAACTTGGGAGTGAGAGGAAAAACAGTAACTTATGGCACCAGGGATCTTTCTACTTGATACCTAATCCAAAATAACTTAATAGAAACAGAACAACCAGTAAAAAATAATCCAGATGTTGCAGAAACTTAAAGACCTATACATATAATTGAAGTTTCCTAATGAACAACAAAAACCCAGCAACAAAAACCCAGCAACCCCGAACCACCCCACTAAGGAGGATCTGACCGTTCCACACCAAGATTTTTTCTTCAATGTAACGGACAAGATGTTTTAAGAGAAAAAATTGGCCTTATAGCTCACCAATGGTGTAGTATCTCTTCAGCTCCCCCCTCCGTGGATTGCGTCGTTGAGTATTTGTGGTATTGTTCTGCTCCTCTTCAGAAGTGGTTGTGCTAATTACCGGTGTTGGCTTAGTAGGATGTAGTACCTGTTGAGTTCCTGCCGCCAGAGGGTCAAATCCTTCTGCAGAAATATCAATAGATTGGGATTTTTTCTTCAGCCTGCAAAGAAAAGAAATCACAAGTTGTTGAAGTCTAATTTACAGCTACATAGTTTAAGTTTCCTTGCTTTACAGAAATGATGGCGGGGGGAGGGGGAAGTAATCATGTTATTATTATTATAGAGTACATACCCATTGGCACCTAAAAGCTATGAAAAACCCAAGAACCACTGTGGAACACACTCAACTCATCTACCATAATGTTAGAGCCATTG
The DNA here is from genome assembly GCF_028583425.1 of Eublepharis macularius. Classification (NCBI taxonomy): domain Eukaryota; kingdom Metazoa; phylum Chordata; class Lepidosauria; order Squamata; family Eublepharidae; genus Eublepharis; species Eublepharis macularius. Next base: position 115,905,982 of record NC_072796.1, on the reverse strand, counting down.
ACAGAGCAGCAAGGTGTTAGAGTGGGTGGTTGCTTCTCAGCTCCAGGGGCTCTTGGAAGAGAGTGATTTTCTAATCTGTCTTTATGCCCTTTTCAGACATTATAGTTGCACGTACCGGGCACCTAGCAACCACATTTATAGGGAGTGTGCAGTATTCATGATCCTCTCAATGTGCGCAGTTGCCATGTTTTTGCTACACACAATCCTAATTTTTCAGCGTTACGGTTCATGTGTACCAAAGCAGTAGATGACATGACTACCACGTGTATCAGGAGGAGTTGCCAGCCTCTTGGTATCTATGGGCTATAGCATTTGAAAAGGGGTTATCTCTGATGTGTATTGAGAGTGAGGACAGTCATTATGGGACAGCTCCAGTTCATGAAGTGAGTTGTACTAAATGGCATGACCAGAGGGTGGGAAACTTGTGACAAGGACATTGGATCCCATTTGTGAGTATTACATATAGACCGGGTCTTATTCAACACTTTTTACTGTCCAGCCCATTGTGGGAAAAATACAAAACCAAGGAAGTTTGCACAGTCTCCAGAAATGTTAAATCCATGCCAATTAAGATGCTAATTAAACCAGAGAGATCTTGTTGTTGGTCTGCTAACTCCAGGAAGCAGGAATATTGAACTCTGTGGACTCTTGGAGCTCTATAACAGTGGTTGCAATCCATCCTTCTTTTCATTGTCCTTCAGAAACTGCCACGACTGGCAAGTTATGAACAAGGCACAGGGCCCGATTATTGCACCAGCTGTGTAAAGTACAAAACAGCAATCAATTCACCAATTAAAGTAACTCAGGACAATTAAACTCAGGCCATGCTGGCCATAATTAAGAACAGAATAGAGAATAAACTGCTCTCATACTGTACTTAAACAAATGTATGGTGAGATTGCACTAGGAAACTGTTTACAGTTCTGGTCACCTCACCTGAAAAAGGTTATTGTAGAGCTTGAAAAGATGCAGAAAAAAACAATCAAAATAATCAACAACTGCCCTATGAGGATGAGTTAAAACACTTAGGGCTGTTTAGCTTAGAAAAAAAGGAGAGTAAGAGGAGACATAACAGAGGCCTATACTATTATGCACGGTATGGATAGAGTGGACAGGAAGAAGCTTTTCTTCCGTTTTCATAATACTAAAATCCAGAGTCATTCACTGAAGCTGATGTGTGGGTGTTTCAGGACTGACAAAAGGAAGTACTTCTTCACATAGCACATAGTTAACTGTAGGGGTATGCACTGTAAAAAAATCCATTTTCAGTTTTGGATTCGGGGATTACAAACCACCTATGCACCATTACTGTTTTTACCCAGCTGGGACATTCCCAGATCAGATCCAATCTATTTTTTATTTTTTTGTTATGTGTTTCAGTGCCACTCTTTGCAATGTGGGCTTCCACCATCTTTAGAGCAGCTGTTTTTGCACTAAACAGCACTGAAATCGCACAGAACACAGTCCTCCCTCTAAACCATTGACCTGCTGAGTTTCCACTCAGTTACACATACACAGTCACACAGAGAGATAGAACAGCAGACCTTGGTTGCCTAAGGAAAAACACGAGGGCGGGGGAGAGGTGGCAGCATTACAATCCTTTCTGTTCATTTTCTTTTCTTTCTCTATAGTACCAATAAATTATGATCTTTGGTGCCATGTTTCCTTGTGCTCACTCCAAGGGAAGTGTCTTTAGAATTCCAGCATATGACAGAAGTCTTCTACGGCTTTTACCAAGTTCGATTGATTCAACAGGCCACCCCACCATATACACTTCCTTACAGTGATCCCCAGAGCCCTGATTAGGTGTGTGATCGGGGTGGGGATACAGACCGGTGCCTGGGTAGCCACCCAGTAGGTCTACTCAGATGTCGGTCCCATGTTATTCAACAATGCGTACTCACAGGAAAGTTTTTTTGGAATTGTAGCCTATGACTGATTTCTTCCAAGGCTTTTATCAAGTTTGATTGATTCAGCAGACTATTCTTTCCCCCTACCCACAGCACTTTTCCTCACTGCTATAGTCCAGTGCCTTGATGGGGGGGGGGAAGGGGGACAGACTAGCACCTGGGTAGTGCTGCAAATTCCACCTCAGCAGGTCTACCCAAATGTAACTCCCATGTTAGTCAATAGGGAATTGCCCTTCAAATTGCAGTCTATGGATGAAATCTCCCTTCCTAACACTTTCAAAACTGACAGGCAGGGAGGAGAGGGGTCTCCCATTGTGAGGACCTAATTGGCAGGAAAAACAAGGTGCTGCCTTGTGAAGCAGGCCCAATGCCTGACTGCTTGCTGTTGCAAGGTACAAACTGAAACAAAACACAAACTTTTTGACAGGAGGGACTCATTTCAATTTAGTTTCTTGGTTTGGGTTCAGGGTTCTGGAAGCTGCTTTAACAAGCTGAACCAACAAGTTGTGTGTGTCATTTCAGCTCATTTTGTCCATTATATACACCCCTAGTTAACTTGTGGAACTTGCTGCCACACAATGTGGCGATGACCATCAACCTGAAAGGCTTTAAAAGGGGAGTGAACAAATTAATGGAAGATGGAGCTATCAGTGGCTACTAGTTCATGATGGATATCTACTCCCTCCCATACCAGGGACAATATGTCTCTTTATATTCCCACATCATGTCGTATGTCACGTCATTCTGCTTATGTTTTGGTTCAGCATCGTTTTCAGCTCTGTATCAGAGCTGAAAACTTTCAAACTTCTACACTATTTATCCTATTTTATTGTTTGCTGAATTGTTCCAACTCTTGATCATATTGATCAACACTATGTAATCCACCTTGAGTCTCAGAGAGAAAGGCAGACTATAAATAAATAAATGTGCTGGGGAACATGACTGGAAGAATGTTGCTGTAGTCATCCTGATCATGGGCTTCCCAGGGGCACCAGACCGGCTACTGTGTGAACAGAATAATCAATTAGATGGACCTTTGGTCTGATCCTGCATGGCTCTTCTTATGTTCTGTTAACTCAGGCCTAAATTCACTCAAGAAACAGTGAAGCGAGGTAATTTGTAGGACATCAGTTTCAATATTTTCAGGGTGAACACTTTTTTGGTTTTTAACGCAAACCACCTTGGTTAGTCTCTTGCCTTGAAAATGCCAGCAGGGGTTGCTGTAAATCAATGATGACTTGAGGGCACTCTCTATCACCAAATAAATCCCATCCTCACACAGGAATGAGTGAGTAAACAAAGACTGGTGTCATTATTTCAAACATAGTAAAGAATCTACTCCCCCCTCCCCTCCCCTATATATATATGACCAGTTTCTTCATACCCTCCATGCATCTGATGAAGAGAACTGTGGTTCTCGAAAGCTTATGCTACAGTAAAATTGTTTAGTCTAAAAGTGTGACTGGACTCTTTACTATTTTGCTACTACAGACTAACACAGCGAACTCCTCTGAAATTATTTCAACAGTGACTCACAGCTATACCAGCCTGGGGAGGGACTTTGACACACTGGCAGAGCCAATGCTTGGCATGCAGAAAGTTGCAAGTTCAATCTCTGGCATTTCAGTTAAAGGGGCCTGATAGCAGGTGATGAGAATAATCACAAGCCAAGATCCTGGGGAACCACTGTCTGTGAGAGTAGACAATACAGACCTTGTGTCAGGTCCTGGGGCGCCCCCTGGCGGGATTGGTGGCGGCGCGGGGGGGGGCTCCTTCGGCGGGTCCGTCCTGCAAGCGTCGGGGCGCCAAGGCTAGGCCCGGGGCCGGAGGGTCCTTCCCAGGTGGTCTCAGAAATGGGCGGCCCTTGTCTGCTCTGGGGATCCAGGCAGCACGTGGCTCCACCCAGCCGACTGCGCCTTAGCGTCAGGGCAGCCGGCTTCCTTCTCCTCCTCGACCACCCTGAGGAGCCTTCCTAAATACCCTTTCCCCCTCTAGCTCCACCCCCTATCCCAAGCGCCCCCACCCAGGGCCATTCCTACCACCTGGGCCAGGTGTGGCCACGCCCGCCGACCCCACCCGGCCCCAGCCCATTGGTGGGCTCCGTGAGGGTTTCCCGCCCCCTTCCCTCGGCTGCCCTCTCCCTCCCTGATGGACAGCTGGCGGGGCCTTTCCCGGCCCGGCGTGGCCGAGCCCGCCTCTGTCCCGGCGTTCCGCTGGGCGCTGTCGGCTCCCTCCCTCTCCCCGCTCCATTGGGGTGGGAGCGTGCTCTGGCCGGCCGAGAGCGCTTGCGTCAGCGCTCGCCTGCTCGGCCCGGCCGGGCGCAACCTGCCTCCGGCCTTTTCCCCGCGCCGGCTTGCAGGCCGCCGCCGGAGTCGCCGCGGCGCCGCGGGGGCCGTTGGCGGCCGGACCGAGGGGCCCGCGAGCAGCGTGTCGGCGGGCGGTGCCTCGGGAGGGTGAGGGCCGCTCCGTTCGCCGCCCCGCCGGGCCCCCGAGGCCGGCGGCGCCCGACCCGGAGCTCCGGTCTGCGGCGCGGCGGCGGCGGCGGCAGTCGGCGCCTCGGGTGAGTCCGAACCCCGCCACCCGCCGCCCCCTGGAATCTCCCCGACTGCCCCCTCCCCGCGCCCCCCTCGACCCCCAGGTAGGTGGCCGGGCGTGGAGGTGGCTTCCACAGGGGGGCGGGGGTCTGTGGAGTCCGAGGCCCCCGAGCCGGGTCTCGGACACCTTGATAGATGAATAGTCTGACTGGCAGTTTCACGTGTGTGTTCATGTGAGCTAGACCATTCTCAGATCAAGAGTGCACTCCTAACTAACCAGCATGTATTGCTTTTGGATAAATTGGAGGGGGGGAATGCACACAATGTAACTTTTTTTTAATAAATGAAATGAAAACAGGACAAAATCCCACCATCAAAATGCACCTTGAGAGCTGCATTAACACCCAGCATATCACTTGCTGAAAAGAAAACTAGATTTAAATCATTTATTGTAAAAAGAGAATCCCTCAGGGAATGGGAATGTGTACTCCAAGTTGAAATTCGATTAAATTGCCAATGCCTCCAGTACCTGTAAAGATGTGGAATATAAATGAAAGTTTAATGTATTATTTTATTTGCAGGGTTAAAAGAGCTTTTTCATTCCCTTGGAAGTGATTATATAAAAGGTCTCACCACCCACAGAGGATCCAAGAGAAAAATCAGTTAACCTTTAGATAGTTGGGTTCTATTTGCAATCATGTACCTACTATAATTTGTGAATCCCCCTCAATACTGTTTATGCACATTCATTTACTTACAGTAGTCATTGCTTTCCCCATAAGCAATGCAAAAACTTAATATAAACGAAGAGAAAGTGTCAAGAAAAGAAGACTTATTCATGTTTATAATATGTTCTCTGCAACCTTTACATTGTCTTTAAATAATTGTCTTTGTGCATTAACAGGTGGAATTAGCTGTTAACATTCAAGCTTCAAGTGAGTTGCATTCATCAACATATCCCAGATTTCTTAACTGCCAATCGCTGATTACAATGCCAAGTTCTGTTTTTTTCTATCTTTGTGAAAGATTTTAAAAGGTCACCAGCCAGACAAGAAATCTTTGCAAAATAAACTCAATTGCCTTTTGGTTTTTTCGTGCACAATCTAGTTAATTGCAGAAACAGGTAATCTTTGTGGTTAATACTCTGCTGTCCATAAGTGTGTGTCTGTCAATGCCATCTAAGCAGAATTACTCCCTTCAATGGGCTTAGGTGCTTAGAATGACTGTGTATTTATTTCCTTAGCACGTTTATATCCCCCTTCTCAAAATATCTATATGTATGATTGTTGTGTTACTGGAAGTGGTCTCCTTGCAATAAATATGATTTATGGGGGAATTAGCTAGCAAGGAGAATGGCTATGCAAGAGGCCGGTAACTGGGATCAATCACCTTTGTATACCAGGTCCCTTCTGACAATAGAACAAGCGAGTCTGGTGCTTAATATTAGACAATAACTTTTATTGGACACAAGAACTTCATGTGCATACACACCAATTACTGGGGAAAATAATCACACACAGAGTCCTAGGAAACATAGCCAGAGATTTGGAAATAGAGCGAGAGGGAGTAGTTATATCTACCTATCCTGGAGTCCAGTCCGCGGTGAGGAGAGAGAAGAGCTTCAAACAGCCAGCGTCCTTGGCAAGACAAGAGGCTTAGAGCGAACCTCAAGGGAACAGCGCTTGTGGAACCGGAAACGTGTTTGATTTGAATGGGGTCAGAGCTCTACCTTTATAGGTAAAATGTGCCCTGAGGTGGAGGAGAGTCCTCCTAGCAGTTAGGACAAAGACTCCAATGGCTAGTTTCTGGGTTAGACAAAAGGCTTGAGTACTTTGATTGATAGCTGCCGGGGTGTGTGGATACTGGCGACGGCAGTAAATCCAATCAAGTCACAGTCGCCCCGCATTCCAGGGCAGCATTCCTTGCATGTCTGGTTCTCCCGGGCGGGATGTTGCAATGGCAGGGGCTCTCTGGCTGGCTAAACCGTAGCCATTTTAAACTCCAGAGGCTTGTAGACTTTTAATATTACATGCAGCTATATGAAAACTGCTGTCCAACTGGTGGAGGCCGGGCTGACTGCTTACAGTTGCCATCTTCCCTATCCAAATTAAGGCCTTTACAGGAAGGTGGAAGATGATATATTATTAGCACTGTAATAACTAATGCTACAATCTTAAGCAGAGTTACACTCTTCTAAAGCCCACTGAAGTCAGTAGGCTTAGAAGGGTGTAACTTTTTTACGATTGTACTGAAAATCCAAAATTGTCAGAGGAAAGAATGTCTTTGTTAGAACACAGCTTCTGTCTGATACTGGTAAAGAACCACTAAACAACTTCAAGAGCTACCAAGAAACCATACTCAGGGACCAAAGATGCATAAAAAAAACTAGTAGAATCCCTCCTTTACCATTTCACTTTCGCCCTGATGACAGTTTGCAGGTTTAAATGCTTTCTCCATGGGGAAAATTATGTGTTAAATTTATTTAGGAAGTGCCCCAAACTACTGGGTATTTTACAATGATAAAAAAATCAAGTGGGCCCTTTTCCTAGTCTTACAATCTAGTAGGTACAGAACACATGTATGTAAAGTGTTTTGAATACTCTGAAATGCTATGGATGTTTGGCAGCTAACATAAAGAGATTGCCAGGCTAAAATCCTTTTGGCCAAGATACTCACCCTTTGCAGCCAGTTTTATATATGGCAGAACATTTGACATGGAATCCTCTACTAAATTCCATTTAGAATTCTATCACATCCTTTTCCTGGACAGAACCTCTGGCATTATTTCTTTTGCTTCAAATTCAAGCAATCATTTAATGATATATCAAAGCCCAATGGTACCTACTGGACAACTTTTCTGTCGTGGTATAAAACTGTTTCAAATTGTGTATCATTTCTCATCAATTCATAAAATGTGATGTTTGGGATAACAATTAGAATTTTGAAAATAGCTACACAGTCATCCCTTCAGTATTTATTATATTAAAATCGGCTGACAAGTATATTTCCAACAGGAAAATTTTTAAAGTAAATAAGTGTTGAGTTATTTGTGCAATAACTCATTTCAGTTCACCTACTATTTTTGCGCCCACAAAAGCTTTTCTCTATTAATGTTCTACTGTATGTATGAATCTTTCAATTGTTGTAAAATTCAAGACTAAACTCTGCCTAACAAGAGAAAGAAGCACAATTTTCATTTATAACACGGATACATTTCCTATGAGGGGGTGGGACAGCTCTGAATCAGGCGGCTTCATGATTTTTATAATTTCCACACATCAGGTCAGGTGCATGCAGTAAAGGTTAGAGAAGTCCTTGGTGAAGACGGGCTTCTCCTTTCACTGTTCTTGGTGTTCTGGGAGCTGAGAGGGTTGGATTCCGCAATCTCTCTGCAGAAGGCACCAATAACTGTGGATCTTTTCCATGTTTCCCTTCCCTTAACTGTCCTTTCCAATCTCCTGATCACGGGAGGTACAGGAAGAAAATCCAACACAAAATGGTCATTCTTGCTATGGCAGGAATTACAGCTTAAGTAAATATGAGTATTGGTGGGTTTATTGTGTAAATCAAAGCCTGTCTTATTTTGTTTGATGGTCAGAAGAACAATGAAGAAATGGAAAGATACATTTTTGGCTCTGTTGCATGAACTTTTGATGATAGAATAAAGCTGACGTCACTCTTGAACTGTCCTAAACTTCCTCTGCCTGATATAGAGTGAATAAATGAATGGTTTTAAGTGGGCTTCTTAAGTATCAAGGCTGCTCATAAATACAGCCATAGAGGTGTCCATAGCTGCACCTTGTATATGTAGGTTCAATTCCACACTCACCATGAAACTCACTGGATGACCTCGGCCCAGTCATTCTCTTGTCTAATTTACCTCACTGTCATGTATGTCTGTACCCCTCCATCCATGTCATGTTTCTAGGGAATGCTAATTGTCAATACTGTTTGATTTCATACTACAGTTGTCATTGCTCTAAAGGATGCTAAGTGTCAATCCTGTGGTTTGCTTTCATATTAAAAATGTTAGGTGCATCACTTTCATTTCTCTTCTTCCCTGCCTGAGAATGCAGCTGGTAATCTATGTATTTCTCTGAAGCTCACCGATATGACCTTGGATGTCTGAAATGTTAACATCCCTTTCTATCTTGTCTAGCTGATGTAGGAGCAAAAGTTTCCCAGAGTTTTCCCGCTTAAAACTGTGAGCTAGGGGAGGAGGGAAATGTTTGAGTATTTTAGAGCTGTACTTTCCTCAAGCCTCTATTCATTTCAAAGAAGCTGTACTGCTTGGATGCTTCTTTGGCTCTAAGTAAATTTATGGACCTGTGCATATGGAAAAGATCAGAATTTCTGAATAAAAGTCATTTAGCCAAGGACCTGTGTCTTGCTGAAATGATCCAGGGATCTGCCTGCCATATCTTAGCTTCCATAATCTGACACTCACAGGATTGTTGGGAGCAGGAATAGGAGACCCATATATACCACCAGAGCTCACCGGGGGCAGAGTGAGATAATAATATGATTAAAAAATAAGAACGAGGGGAATAAATGATAATAACATCTGTAGGAGATTCATTTGAGAGTGTGCTGTCTAGAAATTCCTTTAGAGTCAGGATTAGAGATGGGCACGAACCTGAATACGAATTTTAAAAACCCATGAACCGCCCTGGTTCGTGGTTTGTGAACCAGTGGTTCGTGGAAGCTTGTTTCCACAAACTTCCAAGAACTGGTCTACTGGTTCATTTGGTTCATATTAAAGGGCAGTTTAATATGAAATGGGCCAGGGAAATGGCCATTTAAACTTTTCCTGCTGCTTGCCAGCTGATAGTTTAAAGGTACCTGCAGCTTGCAAGTAGCAGGGCCCTTTAAACGCCCAAACCCCACAAACACCAGCCCCAGCTCCCCAGCCCTGCCTTCCAGCTGATAGTTTAAAGGGACCTGCAGCTTGCAAGTAGCAGGAAAGGGCCCTTTAAATGATCAAATGCCCCTTTCCTTGTTGCTAAGCAGCCAGAAAGAGGCATTTAAACCCCACGAACCACGAGCCGGTTTGGGAACTTGCCCCAGTTCGTGGGAGTTCATGGTTCCTGGTTTGTGGAAACCCACGAACCACGAACTGCATGGTTCAATTTTTTTTGTGGTTCGTGCCCATGTCTAATCAGGATTCCATCATTATTTGACACATTGATGTAAAGATGTGATAAATTGGTATGATATTTATATGCCAGATACAACATTTTGATTTTGCCATTATATAGTATTTTTAAATGTAGTCTGTTTACACACCACCTTTCTGTCACAGCATTCAAATTTGTTAATAATTAAAATTATTGCATAGAATATGCATGGTGCAAAAAGAAACAGGAACAGAAGAGGAAAACAAACACAAGAAGCCACTGCCATCTGAAGCACAGTTATACCTTTCTAAGTCCATTGAAGTAAATGGTCTTAGAATAATAACATTATGTTTAGGATGGCTCACACATCACATCTCCTTTTTATGTAACCAGGTATCATGCTGAGTGTGACTAAGAAATACCATATTCAAAAATGACTGCTAGAATGGGAGAAGCCATTAGTCAAAAGAACACCCACCTTCTCTACTCACTAAGTGTGACCTAATATGGGATGAATGTGTTTCCTTAGAAGTAGGCTTGGGAAGGGTGGAAATAAAGGCAAGAAAATTTGGTGTAGGGGAAAGAAGGACCATGGGCAAATGATGGAGAATGTCTGTTAAAGCAGCACTATTGGCATAAAACTAACAAAACATGGATATTATAATAGGTTAGGAAATCCAGATGGGTGAATCAAATTAAAACTACCAATGAGGAAATTAAAATGCTATCTAAAAATATAACTGAAGTTTTTTCTACATACTATTCTAAGTTGTATTCTTTTGTAACAACAGATGTCCCCAAGCCAACAAAGGTCCCATATAATTCCAAAACTTTCAGAGGAAGATAGCTCTTTCCTAGATGCCCCCATTAGGGAAGTGGAAATTACAGATGTCATCCTATCTTTAAAGTACAACTCTGCCCCCGGTAATGACGGATTTCCTGCCGAATTTTATAAGGCCTACAAAGATTTTTTTAACTCCTCATCACACTAGGGCCTGCAATAAATGCTACATGTCCTTACTAGTTTCCCCTTCTTTCTCATTCTTAAAGTATACAGCACTTGTTAAAATGTACTTGATCCTCCCCGAGCCATTTTGACATGATTTCAACTTGTTTCCCCTATGTCCCCTACAGATAGGGTTGCCAATGGCAGGTTTGGAAATTCCTAGAGATTTTGGGCCAGAGCCTTGCGAGAGGCCTCAGCAAGATATAATCCTATAGAGTTCACTTCCAAAGCAGCCATTTTCTCGAAGAGAACTGATCATGGTTGTCTGGAGATCAGTAGTGATTCCAGGAGATCTCCAGGCCTCATCTGGAGGTTGACAACACTACCTACAGAGCATGTCAGCTGGCTATGCTGCTCACCAATTGCTGCAGGAATTAAGCCATAACCGTTGTGCCTCTATTTTGCCTCCATTTGCCCAGCCTGTCTGCCAGCTAAGACAAGCAAAATGCTTCTGTCTGTCTTTAGCAGGATATTTGTGTTGGTTGAGCTGGCGGGATGGGAGCCATAACCTGAGACTCTACTTTGCTCCAGTCTGCCTGGCCTTACAGCAGATACAAGTGAAGACTTGCTTTGCATGTGCACAGCTCCATAAAATCGAAATACTTGGACAAAAAGGAAGTGCCTGTTGAGAATCAGAAAGCTTTCCCAAAGCCTCTGAAATGGTGCATTGAAAGTGGAAACGCTGAGCACAAAGTTGCCAACCAGAACGATTAAGCATGTCTGCAGATTGTGACTCCGTCCTTGTTCCTCTGAACTGCTTTCTATTGCTCAGGAAATCAAAATCAGACAGGAATATGTAATAATATGCCAACTCCTAAGAATAAAAAGCAGATAAAAACACGGTCACACACCCTGCCCCCAGGTCACCTCAGACTTTCCCCTTCTACTTCTCACTTCCCCATGCTCTCCATTTAGGAGCCAGTTTCTGTTCTGTTTGTTTATATTTTGTTCCTGGGGTTTGTTTTGTTTTTGAGTTCAGCATTTTGAAATTCTGTTTTTCAATCTGTTCTCTCCCCACCCACATCTCTTCTAACAGGCTCATTTGTTTTAGGATTTTATTTTAAAAAAATAATAATACAGTGTCCTTATTCTTAAAAATAAAATATTTACAAATATTCATAGCCACTTTGGGTACTGCTGTCAAAAAGTGTGATACAATTCTAATACATAAATGCATTTATTTGGATTTGAAGCATTTCTAATATTTATGAATGGCCATTTATCAGATTAGATCTTGATGAGAAAATGTCCAGATGCATACACCCATCCAGAATGATGAGAAGCCCATTTACAGGATGACAGGAGCTTGCTATTCCCGGCTATGACTATTACATCATGCTTGACATTATGTGGGCTACTCCAATTGTTCAGGGTGGATCTTCCCAAACAGAAGATCAAGTACCTTGAAATTTCTCCAACATCACCACACATAAGCTGTGAAACGAGCCTTGAAAATAGTCAAAATGCCAAGAGACACACTCCACTGTGATACATAAAATAATATAAAGTTATATTTGATAGTAGGATAATACAGATTGGCTGTAGGGGAGGTTAGAATCTGTTTTTTTTAATGCATTGATTCCCTCAATGGAAAAGGATCCTGTGATTTGACCATATTATTATGATAATCCATAACTTCTGAAATCAATGGGCTTAGACTGGAGTAACTCTGTTTAGGATTTCACTGTAATTCACTTATTTCCAAACTGGAAATGGATCTCCAGAATGGATCTTCAGAATTCTCTAGAATTCGGAACACATTTGACTTGTCCTCTCAATATTCCCTTGTTGCTCTCCTCCCATATTAACCAGCCCACAAGTGAAGAGCCTCTTCCCAAGCCTTGTGTCCCTGCCTACAGAGGTGAGGCAGGTGGAGACCAAAGTCAGAGCTTTTTCAGTGGTGGCACTTCATCCTTTGGAATGCCCTCCCCCCATGAGCTTGCCTGGTGCCCACCTTACTTTCTTTTAGTAGACCTAGGGTTTTAACTAAGGGTTCCTTAGGGTTTGTTCCGATGGTGAGGATTATTTTATCAATGTAATTTTGGACTGCTCTGTTTGGTTTATGTGATTTTATGCTCTAGTTTTTTAATTGACATATTTTAATGGACTTGGTTTCATTGTATTTTTTTATTATTAACGTTTTATTGGTATCATTTGTTATATCAACTTTTTTCAGCTTGTGAGCCATCTGATGCAGGCCTAGAGAGGTGGCATATAAATTTTCTAAATAAATAAATATGTGTAGGTTAGAGGAGGGATGCACTCTTATACCAACATATCATCATATTGGATTTTTTATTATGCCATACACTAAGCTCTGCAAACTGGTTCCAGTTTTATCAATGTTCTTTACTAAGTAATTATTGGACCCTAGACTTGAATGAGAATAGGAGCTGCCACCCTCTAACAGTTCAATTCTAAGAACAATTTTCTAAGAACAATTTCCAGCTACATCGAACAGACTTGGGCAGAATTTTAAATAGACCTGTTTAGGATTGCTTTCTAAATGCCTCAGAAATTGCTGGCAATTTTTGGAGCTGCCACAACTTTTACCAAGACGATTAAATAGCCAAATATTCCTTTCCTCAAGAGATAAATTGGCACAGCTCTTAGACTATAAATATACTTGAAACCTGCATGTTTTTATTTGATGCAAAAGAACATATAAAAACAGTGGAATCAGCAGTCTCTTGACCAGTAAAGCCCAGACATCAGAAAAAAGAAAGTGTTTGTTGAAGAGAATGAATATTTAGCATGGATTCCTACTGCGATCATAAAGTGGTTAGTTTGCTTGGCTGACTATGACTTACCCTTGGATGACTCATCCCTATGATACATAACAAATGTAAAATGCAAAGTATCTTGGCTTCCTGAATAACTAGACAAGTGAGGCATACACATTTTCTTTAACATTGGAATAAAGAGTGCAGATTCTGAAGAGTGTACCATGCAGTTCTAAAAAGGTCTACTCAGAATTCTGCTAACGTTTATTCAGTGGGGCTTACTCTCAGGAAAGCGTAATTAGGATTGCACTGATAATTGCTGCAATCTGAAGACAAGTCACATAGCAATGGCATGTACCATGGAAAGAACTTTTTCTTCTAAATCAGATGTTATTATGATGGAAATTATTTTCCAAGCTGGTCTGAAGCCATTTTGGGGTAGTAAGGCTCCCTAAAAAAGACAGCTCAACTTAAATCACGGGACAGTATGTGGAGAGACCACGGACAGTAGTAACAAACAAAATGGGGGGAAGGAATTCATAGTCATTCCTATGGAGAAGCCTCCATAGCCCAAGCTGAGGATCTTGTATTACCTAAGCACATTGTAGCTGTTGAAAAGATCACTCCTCCAACCATGTTGCAATTTAATATACAAAAGGGTCAATCACAAAGAATCCATCACAAATTACAAAAAGCACCAATCACAGATTAAATGTGTATATATATGTGCCATGAGCAGGGGCAGCCTACATGGTTGGTCCTTGCATACAATGTCACTGTGTTTTGGAACCAAATTGTTCAGAAGAGGGGGTGCAACTAGTATTTTGACAAGAAACCGATTTTGTTTTGTAAACTCTCCATGTCCTTTTGATCACAGCTGCTTATTGATACTGGGACTGGGACCAGAGTTGATAAAACGGAAGGAAGGCAGAGCAATCCTAAGGAAATCTACTCAGAATCCTGCTTAGGTGGTGCTTACTCTGAGGAACATGTGGTTAGGTTTGCACAGTTAATAAAGTGCTTTTATTCATATAGCTTGAACTCACCTTTTTAATACGTACGAATCAAATAGTTACAGGCCTCCAGGCTGCAAATCAAAACTTAAAAACTATATTTATCTGGAAAAGAGGCTGCAGAATTCAGATGCATCATTTTCTCCTTTTGACACAACTGGCTCTGCAATCTGGGACCAGAGACTGGTTTATGAATGTAAGTATATATATAAAAAAATGTGCATTATGGAAAGCTATTCTTGCAAATACAGTGTATAGCGACCTCTTAAGTGTTGTGCATCAATATTATGGCACTTTGAAGGCCTGTTCTAGCCACTTCACTTCCCTGCTTACCTTTCATTTCTCCTACACATTGTGAAAGCCACTTTTTGCCTCTCAGCTTCCTACAGAAATTTCCTTTTTTGCTTTTAAACCACCTTTGGAAGAGGCTTTCAAATCCTTTCCAGTAATCCTTTTCCTTAATGCTCTGCATGGAATCCCATTATCAACATAACTATATTTGATGATGCAACGATTAGGGAACATGCAGAGAGATATAACACACACGGATTCTCGTGCATGCATATATATGCGTATGTTGCAACTTAATATACAAAAGGGTCAATCACAAAGAATCCATCACAAATTACAAAAAGCACCAATCACAGATTAAATGGATATATAGATATGCCATGAGCAGGGGCAGCCTATATGGTTGGTCCTTGCATACATTGCATATATATATATACATATACATATATATACACACACATATATACATATATGTATACATATATATACATATATATACACACATATGTATACATTTGTGTGCATACACACACACACACACACACACACACACACACACAATTGTTAGTGTTGTTCTTATGTGACTGCCAGCTGATGAAGTGGGAACGAGCAAAGGCTGAATTATACAAAATGCCACTATCAGCCGGTTCTTCTGATAACCCAGCAGGTAAGGTGAATCGCACCTTCCAACAGGATGGATAGCCCACCGCTCAGATTGCTCTGTTGAAGATCCTTCTGCAGTAAATCAAATCACTGTTATTATTGTATCACCAGAGAGCAAACTGATGTGTCTATCTGTCACCACTATGACACAAACCTTGAGAAAAGGCATTTGTTGTTTCACCTCCATAACTCAGCCATTAGAAACCCTTCGATGCAAAGATGCTCAGATTTTTGCATAGGACATCTGAGCTGATTTTTTAATTACATAGTAGAGCAGGTGGGGGGGTGTCACAGAACCTTAGATATTAAGCAAAGTTTACATTCAAATTAGGATAAAATTGTTTTGAGCTGTTAAAACAGTTAAAGAATGTGATTTTATTTTCCATCGTAGTTGCTTTTATGGGAAACACAATTTCTACAGCAAAATTCTGAGATTCCAATTCTAGTCTAAATTAAGTAAATGAACCAATCTTAATTTTGGGTTCTACACTTTTCACTATTGATTTGTGCCTTTGAATTTTGCTGTCCTTCCACCATTTGAAGTCAATTGAATTCTTCTTCAATAATGCAATAGACTGTAACTGCCCTGGGACTTGGCTGAGCTGTTGGGACTATGCCAGCAAGACAGTGGTGAGCCATGGGCAAGACATGGAAAGACCATCGACCTGAAGTAACTTTGCAATCTCCAAATTTCTAATCACCAAATTTCTAATCTCCAAATCATACATCATTAGTTCCTACTATTTCAAAGTTAATGTCACTGTAATTTTAATCTAGGTATTCACAACAAAATCAGCAGTCAGAGAGCCCAATAGGCTTGCCTGCCCCTGGCAAATAATAATAACATAATAATAACATTAGATTTATATACCGCCCTTCAGGACAACTTAATGCCCACTCAGAGCGGTTTACAAAGTGTTATTATTACCCCACAACAATCACCCTGTGAGGTGGGTGGGGCTAAGAGAGCTCAAGAGAACTGTGACTCGCCCAAGGTCACCCAGCTGGCTTTGTGGAGGAGTGGGGAATCAAACCCGGCTCTCCAGATTAGAGTCCCGTGCTCTTAACCACTACGCCCCCCAATCCCCTGTCCTCAAGAAACTGAAGAGCAGGAGAAAAAATGGCCAGAAAATGCTGTCCATAGTGATGCTCTAGGAATTTATGGTCTTTTTTAACCATAGAGATTAACAAAAATTCTTAGACCATCAGCCAGAAGTGATGTCACATTACCCCCAAACTACCCTCCCCAGGCACAACCCTCAAAATCTCCCAGGATTTGCCAAGGCAGTGCTGGCAACCCTAGAGCCCACTGAATGTCTTGAACAGTGCTGATCCTTGGCTGACACCAATCCAGACAACCACAACCTGGGCTCCTGATTCAGTCTTTTTTGTTTCAGAATATGCACACAATTCCTGTTTGAACACACATTTTCCTTGATTGGATAAACACATGTGTTCCTATTAGTTAAGCTTTCCCACCAGAAATTCCTGGTATGATAGTTTGGAATATGGTTGTGGTAAATAGTCACCTGCAAATGGGCCAAAGGTGTGTTTCTCCAGCACAAAATACTTCCTTTCCCCCAAACTTCATATCATAGCTGTTTACAACTACTGAGATGGAACTTATGCCTCCATTCTGCTACAGAGTTGCCCGGTACCGCAACCCCCTAGGCAGGAGGTCACAGGCCTGGCACCTACCTTCTGCCTTCCTCCATTGTGTGTACTCCTGGCTTGCGTGATGACATCACTTCCAGGAAGTCATGTCATGGTGCAGGTCATGTACCGCTCTGGGAGCACTCTTGCGCACCCCAGGGGGCTGAATTGGGCCCAATTTGGGCCTGAACTGGGCCACTGCAGAGTGTGGGAGAGCTCCCACGCTCTGCAGCAGCCTGATTCAGCCCAAATCATTACTAATCGTTTTTAGCGGCTGTGCTCTGAGAGCCTCCAATTATCTGAGGCTAGATGGGTGGCAACCCAAGAAAGGGCTTTCTCCGTCATGGCACCAAAACTATGGAATTTTCTCCACAGGGAGACTTGTCTGTCTCCCTCTATTGTGTTCTCTCAGCAAATGAAGGCTTTTTTGTTTGTCTGTCATTCCATGATTGACCGTCCTTCTTGTTTATTGCCATTTTTATACATGTACCATTTTTAAAAGTTGATTTTAATGTCTTTTTAACTGTTTTCCACTTTCAGGGACTAATTGGTAGGAAAGGTGGTTTAGAAATGTTTTAAATAACAACAACAACATTCAATTTATATACCGCCCTTCAGGACTACTTAACGCCCACGCAGAGCGGTATACAAAGTATGTTATTATTATCCCCACAACAATCACTCTATGGTGGGGCTGAGAGAGCTCTGAAAGAGCTGTAACTGACCCAAGGTCACCCAGCTAGCTTCAAGCGGAGGAGTGCAGAATCAACCCCAATTCTCCAGATTAGAGTCCTGCCGCTCTTAACCACTACACCCAAATGAAATGAAATGAAATAAATAAAACATGGAAATATAAAAGTGTCACAAACTACATAATAACATTAATGCTAAGAAACCAAAGACAAAAAACAGGGAGTTCAGTGAATGAGTTTCTGTTTTCCGTACAGAAGATCCCAGATTCAATTCCCTGCATCTCCAACTAAAAGGATCAAGAAGTAGGTGCTATGAAAGACTTCTACCTAAGACCCTGGAGAGCCACTGTCAGTCAGATTAGACAACGCTGACCCTAATAGACCAAAGGCCTGACTAAGTATATGGCAGGTTCATGTATTCATGTGACAGGACAATTCTTTCTCCTTCTAAATGGATGGACGCTTTTGAACCCCTCTTGGTGAAAGTACTGAAAAGTCACCCAGCAGAGGGGGGGGGGGCGCTATCATTGTGAACTAAAGTGACTTTTTTTTTTATTTCAGCCCTTCTTAGAGCTCAAACTTACAGGACCTTAAAGGCAAGAATGGACATTACTTCCATGGGAAGGCGCAGAGGTTTCTTCACCCAAACCTTTCAGAGCATATAGCACCAGGTAGCCATTTCCCAACTAGTTTCACCTAGCCATTATAATCCAGTGCCTAAGTCCCACCTCCAAGAGGTCAGGATAGGGCTTAGATAATGCTAAGTCCTAGTCTCCATGTCAACTCCCACAGATGGGACGATGATTCCCCACCAGGTCGCTAAATTGTCCCGTACCTACACTAAACCTCAACATCTTCAATTTTCAAATAAGCAGAACTAGTGTAAATATTTCAACATTGTGGGCTCCAAGACTCAAATATGTAGAAAGATCTCCACCTCTGTTAAATCCATTCTTCACACTGCCTCTTCTCCCACCCCACCCCAGCAGCAAAGCCCAGAATTTCTTTCAAGGTCAGTAAATCTTTAAAAACAATTTGCACTACTGATTTGCTTGCAGTTTGTAAAAGCTAAAGAAAGGTCCACTGTGACTGCATTTGGCATGCAGTTTCAAGTACTAATGCATATATTTTAATACTTTCCACATTATGACACTTTATCAGCATGCAGATATATTTTCTTTTGAGACACATTTTATGTAATAAGCACTCCTTACTGCAATAACCAGTCTCTGTTCTCCAATAATCATTATTATGCTGGAAAGTATACATTAGTAGGATTAGATTGCTTTTGTAAAACATTAAGTAGCAGTGATCATACCATCATAGAATCAAATGGCTGGAAGGGACCTTTAGGGTCATTTATTCCAACCCCCTGCACAATGCAGGAAATTCATGACTACCTCCCCCCGACTGCCCCAGTGACCCCTGCTCCATGCCCGGAAGATGGCAAAACACCTCCAGGATCCCTAGCCAAACTGGACTCTGGAAAATTGCTACCTGACCCCAAGGTGGTGATCGGCATTACCCCGGGCATGTAAGAAGGCTACTAGAACTAAGCACTGATGTAACCCATTCTGCCCTCCCCCTCATGATCTGTCCAGGTTCACAGAATCAGCATTGCTGTCAGGTGGCTCTCTATAGCCTCTGCTTAAAAACCTCCAAAGAAGGAGAGCCCATTCTTCTTCTTTGGAGGTTTTTAAGGAAGATTGACCTCTTTACTGCTAAACAAATTCAGGATATACTTTTTCCTTAGATAATAATTCCTATAATTACCCCTGAAACTGAAATACTGTAGCAGAATATAGTGCTTAACATTTCTGGATATCATCAACACAAACACAGCTGCTAAACAATCCATATAAAGACTGAACTATATTTTGATGGAGACAAGTTAAGCGCATAGCCTCCTATTGCTTCATGGCATTGTTGTTGATCTCTGCAAATAAACCTGATTACAAAAACCCATCATACTTCATCAGGCCTGAGGTTGGTTTGGTTGTTTCAAAAACATCAATTGTTTTAACATGCTTTCAGGTGCCAGATTGTCCAACTGGGGTAAAATTCTTAGGTAAAGTACATCTCACCAAACAGAACCTCCCACAGGAGACAATGCATTCATTTTTCATGCAATTTTTTTTTCTTGCAGAGCATCAAGGTATTTAGCACCCACCCAAACCAGGCAGCGTCACAGAACAGGTACAGGGAGGTATTTGGTCATCCCATCAAAGCAGACAGATTTCCAGAGTCTGAAGAGGAAGGCATTTTTCACACCAAGAAAACAGAGTTCCTTAGTGAGCAGTGGGAGGCATTTGGTACCCCAGGAAGTCAGTCAGCATTACATAGAGGGTGCAGAGACAGAGAAAGGCCATATAACAAAATAATAGAAAATAAATGTTTGAAACGCTCACAGACTAGCTACAGAGCATCCAAAACAGCCTGCAAGTATCTGCCTCAGAAGCAACAGCACAAGCAAAGGAAACCTACAGAACTGTAATGGGACTGATGGAGAGAAAAAAACAGACCTCTTCTGTGGCCATATCTGCTTGACTGTGATGGTTGGATAAGATTTCTGTCAGTTTTTACCATCTCCCCCTCCAAATCTAAACTGATCTTGAACTCATTAAACTAAACAATTAGGCACCAAATTAATGAATATTAACTATGTTTTCCTATTTGTGGTGGTGGTGATGATGATGACAACGGTGATGATGACGACGATTGTGGTGGTGGTGGAGGAGGTGAGATGGAGACGATGATGACTTATTTTGGTTTGTTTGTTTTTTTATCCCTAGCAATTCCTTAGGACTGCCAGGTCTTATGAGGAACCTGACGATTCCATGTGGCGTGGTCTCATGGTAACAGATGAATGCTTCAACAAAACAGATACTTCCCTAAGGTATTTATTGATGTTATTACAAAATCCTTTCCGCCAACTGATACCAACCACAACATTCCCTTATTGTCTTTAAGAAGCTTTTAATTGACTGTGATTCAGAGAGCCCATACCAGGAAAATCAGTAAAATCATTCATTAAAGCAGTTCAGATGCAGAACAATGTATTTTATAATGTTATTCACCACTTTTAATTTTAACTGCATCTTTTACCAAACATAATAAAAAACAATTGGACATCCACAAGTCTTTGTAACAGAACATGTTTTTAAGACTCTTAAAGAAACAACAAGAATCTTTGAAAGCTATATTCCCTTTAAAAACAAACACATCCATGTCTAAGTATCCCCTCTTTGTTTATCAGAGGTATTGGCTTCATTCGTAATGTAACCTACAAGACAAAAGGCAATGTATTTAACCTTCATTTACATTTCTGCTCTATGGACAAAAAAAAAGCCATCTTCCTCTCTTCGTCAAAGGTTAAAAGCTGCTGTCATCATCTAGTTCAAGGAAAACATTGCCAGAATTTAAATTAATTTACACTGAGTGATGGTCCCCATATATAGCCAAAGCCCAGAAGACATTTTTAGAATGGGTCAACTTTTTTACTTCCCTCTCATGAATGTTTTTTGTGACAGTTTCTTGCAACCATTGGATTGGATTCAACCAGCTTTTTCACTGGTGAAAGGAGAGAAAGGTGTCCTATTTGACCACCAAAAAAGCAATGGTTGGGATCAGTGGGTCTACATAGACAAAAGACATGTGCTGTTGGGGCTGGAGTAAGGAGGGGAATTGAGTGAGGAAAGATGGATGGATCCAA
The DNA here is from genome assembly GCF_028583425.1 of Eublepharis macularius. NCBI lineage: Eukaryota > Metazoa > Chordata > Lepidosauria > Squamata > Eublepharidae > Eublepharis > Eublepharis macularius. Next base: position 115,884,668 of record NC_072796.1, on the reverse strand, counting down.
CCCATTGCTTTGATGATTGCCCAGTAATTGTAGAGTATGTGATGTGCTAAATTACTAGAGAAAAGCATTAACTGAACTGATGGCTTGTTAAGCAGATCACAGCGATGTTTGTATTGCAAAATGTATATAATGATTTCAGTTTTTAATAATCTGCATAGCCATCTTAAATTGAAGAAACAATGGCTATGCAGATAATTACCATACTCTATTATATCTGTTTCCACTGAATGTTTTGCTCTCTGAATGTTCTAGCTATTCATTATATTACATTCACTTGCAGTATGTAATCCACCTTGCATCTCAGTGAGAAAGGCAGACTATAAATAAACAATAATAATAAATGAACAATAATAAAATGGAGCAAGGGTCTTCTGAATTGGTATACACCTGCACACCCTAAAGGATAATAAATAAATTGTGGATTATTTATTTTGTTACCCACCTGGCTATGCATGGTGATACACTGAATAGTATCCATTCAATGAATTCGAAGAGCCAATGAGATCTTACAAAGCATGTTGTGCTGGTACAGAAGGAGGTCATTGTATATGGGTAGCAAACCAAAAGAACCCATGGTATCATCAGAGCCATCATCAAAAGAGATACAAAAGGCATCATGAGTGACCCTTGGTACTGCAAACAGTCTTGGGAAATATGGGTTCCAAATCCTGGTCTGCTGAACATCATACTTCGATGAATTTGTGACATTTATTATGTGTTCTGGAGAACATACTCTGGATCATTTAGTTGGGTTTATTTACACATAGAAGCTTTTCATGAGGCATACCTGCCCAGCTGGACAGCAAAAGATAAAAGTCTTGGTTTTTATTTACTTGTTTGTATTTATTTATATTTTTATAGTCCAACTTTCTTCCTGAGACTCAATGCGGATGACACAGTGTGAGTCAATATGATCAGTGGCTGGGACACTCAATAAACAATACAAGAGGGTATGAATTGCAGAAATTTGAATATAGCAGAAATCCAACACAGAGGGGAAATAATACTGAAACAAAGCATAAGCAATTGAACATGACATATTTAATACCGCAGAAGCTACCTTGTAGGTACACAGTGGCATACGCCACAGTCCCTATCCCTTTACCAAATTCTCTCTCTGAATTATTTCTTTATAGTACAGCCCTACATCCTGTATATAAAAGCCCATCTGCATAATTCAGTCTTGCATACTGTGCAAAAGGCCAGGAGAGTGGGTGTCCTCCTAACCTCATCAGGCAGGCCATTCTATAAAGGTGGGGGCAAGAACAGGGAACATACATATATGTTTTCTAATCTTTTCCAGATTCTTTATTTTGAGAGCACTGATTCTCACTTGAAGATGGAGTACTAGAATCCTTCAGACCACATACAAAGAAAAATCCTAGAATTTTGGCATTACAAATACAGGATTAGCTTAACGTCTACTTCTTTAGCAGTTCTAGATCTTCATAATGGCTGTGTGTTTGGTCTGCTCAGAACTGCATCTTTCATCTGTAACATTCACCTTCTTTATAGCTACTGAGGTCATGGCAGTAGTTGGATTCAAACCAGCAGAGTGCTGCTTTACAACCCAGCTACTTAACCACTATGCTACTGTAGCTTAGAACTGCCTGAATAGAAGTCCTTGAAGCATGAAGTCCCCTAGATTTTAAAGGAATACAGGCTTATTACAAGAATCTGAAAGGTAGCATTTTAGCCATATTTCATCCTTCTCATAGCTGATTTTCTAGTTTGTCAATCACCACAAGTTAGTCTGCCATGCCATCCACTTGAAAAAGGAGCGGATCAATGACTCTTCAGAGTTCTCACCACTGCTCACAAATTTTCCCTTCATCTGCAAAAATCCATGCTCAATACAACCCTAGAGGCACAGACCTTTTACAAGTCTGACAAAACATGACAGCAGTCCAGAGCAGAGAGAGAGAGAGAGAGAGAGAGAGAGAGAGAGAGAGAGAGAGAGAGAGAGAGAGAGAGAGAGAGAAGGAGCCAAAAAAAGTTTCCAATGTCATGCAAAAGAAAGAAAGAATTGTTTTTTTGCTTCACAAGCATCGGCGCCTGCAAGTGCTTATTCCTGGCTGGCTGAAGGTTAAATTAGTTGTGATATTTAAAATGTTGTGACAAAGCTACATAACATCCACTGACCTGTCAAACAGATCTGGCTAGCTGCTTACCCTTTTTTTTTTTTTTTGCATTCATGATCAGAGAACCTAAAAAAATGTAAGAACAATGATGTATCAGGCCAATAGTCCATCTAATTCAACATCCTATTAGAAGGCCTTCCCTGCTGCTTTGCCCTGACCACTGGCTCTGCCACTGTGCCACAGTTCAAATGCCCACGTGGCGCTCAAAGGTCATCTATAGGATGTGAACCCTTTTTGCTCTCCTGCACCAGTGTATTGTCCCAGTGCCAGTTGCGTCTTGGAGCCTCCAAAAATAGCTTCAAGGGAAAACACGTATTATTCCTACTATGCGCACTGATCAGCAAGGATTTTTGCCTTTTTTGTTGTAGTAGGTGTTAGTGCATTATATGCACTGAATAAGGAGTTGTACTCAGCATTACCTGAGATTGAAAGAAGACATTTTCAACATAATGATAATTATTTGAGACAGGTTGCCTGTTGTATGTAATTGAGTGAAATGGGCTAATCAAAAACCCTTTAGCAGAGCAGTGGAGATAAAAAAGATTCTCTTTTTGAAAATGTAAGCTGGTACAGTATGGAAGCTGTGAATTCGCCTGGTAGGTATTGGCTGCAGTCATTGTTTTATGAATTAGCTAAGGATTTTAAGCACCGGAAAGCTCTGTCCATTTAAACTTGGGGTGCCTGGGAGCTTCACACCCATATTCAAGCTGATAGATATCATTATCCTCATTTTTAGCAACAGCATTCTACAACTTGGTCCAGAAACAGACAATTCATTCCACTATTTTACTTATCACATTTATATCCCATTTTTTTGTCCTAGAAGTTCATAGCCTCCATGTGAGATTGCTTAGGACAGAGATATCTACTAGCCCAAGACCACCTACTGATTTTATAGCTAAGCAGAGATCTGGTCCACATTAGACACCTTGCCCCCTGTGTCATTGGCTACATCATCTGTTCCACCAATATTGCTTGTGCTTGTGATTAGTTCTCTTCCTTTTTTTGTGTGCAAAGTATAAAAAATTTCATTCAGATTTTTTACAAATTTACAATACTATGGACCATTCTGCAAACATAGTAGATTCACAGAAAGAGCTTTGCTACTTCCCCTCTCAAAATGCTCTCAAGCCCAGCAGATTCCCCTGGAAAAGAGAAAGCAGCAAGGAACCCTTCTGCTAACTCCCTTCTGGAAGAGTTGTACTTGTAACCAATCATGTAAGATTAAATTTCTAAAATGCACTAAATAATTTGAGTTAACTTCTTGTTTTATCCTCGCAAGTTAGGTACAGCACTAACTAAATCCACTGCATGTTGTATTCAAAGAACTGAATTCTCTGAACATGTGCCTACTGCTTAATATTTTAATGTTTTTTTAACATCACCCATTTCCTCATCCTTTTCTTCTAAAGCAGATAAAGGGCAGGTAGTATTACTCATCTGCTTTTAAGAATTACGCATGTGTTATGAAATGACAGCTACTGAAAAATCTCTTTCACAGCAGGTAGAGAAGGCTGACTTTATACTAAGAAAAGTAGACCTTACGTAAAGGCTTTTCGCCTCAAACTTGTCTTTCCCAGCAGTCTGCCACCGTGGTACTGATGTCACCATTACTTACTCTCTGACTTTCATAACCAAAGTTCCTCTCCATTATTTGGGATTGTTTTATACCTTTTCTGAACTTTAGGATTTGACATACAGCAAAATATATTGTCCCATGTGGGAGTCTGCTTAATCAGAGTTATAATCCAAAGTATCACGGACTGGAAAAACAATAGGAAGAAAAACACATTTGTAGATTTCAGCCCCAGCAATATAAATTACTGGAGGGCTGAGAATAGGACGTTCTGGCGCTTTGCTCCTGAAGGCTTTTGCCCTCTCTAACCTCAGATTCATTTATGAACCAAGCTAAATTGTGCTCTCTGAAATACACAAGGACTTAATCAGTGAAATCCACTGGCTTCAAAGTTATGAGTTAGGTTTGTACCAAGCAGCTTCTCTGTTATGGTGAAATCCTTTGGTATCTGAATTGCATACTTGCCCAGGTCAGGGCTGACTGCAGTGGATTGGGCAATGTTGCTAAACTGTATGTTACTAATCTGGAATAAAAAAAAGAGGAGTTATACAAGAATGCAAGGCATTTCTGAATTTGTGAACTGCCCTTGCAGTTCTAGGAATGAGTAAAACTTGCCCTGTTATTTCTGTGGATATTTTCTTCTTCTCACATGACAGTTAAGCCACTTATCTTCAAAGCTGATATGAATATGGATATGTATGCGGATTGGTATCATTGTTAAATGCATGCATGTCTGTTATATCAAGTCACTTCTGACTTATGGCAACCGGTGAATGAAAGCCCTCCAAAATGTCCTGTCATGGACAGCCTTACTCAGGTCTTGCAAACTGAAGGCCATGGCTTCCTTTACTGAACCAATCCATCTCATGTTGTGTCTTCCTGTTTTTTCTACTGCCTTCCACTTTTCCTAGCATATGGTCTTTTCCAATGAGTCTTGTTTTTTCACAATCAAAGTAAGATAGCCCCAGTCTCATCATTCTAAGGAGAATTCAAGCTTGATTTGATCTAGAATCCTCTTATTTGTCTTTTTGACCATCCATGGTATCCATAAAACTCTCCTCCAGCACTACATTTAAAATTAATCAATTTTCTTCCTGTCATGTCCAAATGCATAATTCAAAATGCATACTCTTGTTCAAAAACAAAGGTATCTAAACAGTATAATGTAAATTTAAGCCTTTGTTCACTGCAAATAACTTATCAGCAATGAGTTAATTGTGCATCAGCTCACTTATCCAATCACTATTTTATCCCCAATAGATCTAAGGATATTTGCAATTATGCTTGGAATGAATCCTTAGTTATCAGTACGCTTTTGCAAGTTGTTTCCACATCAATGAAAACCAAAGTGACTTGCGAATTGTTTCTGATTAGAGCTGCAACATTTAGCAACTATTTTTTTTTTTTTGAAAATTTTTTATTGGGTTAGAGCATTATTATTTTTACATTACATTCAATTTTCCCCTAATTTTTCGTTTCTAACCCCCTCCCTTTCCCCCCCTTTTGTTGACTTCCAACAGCTTTCCCACCCTCTGTCCCTTTTCCCTTACTTCTATAAAATTCATCTGTCTAAAACAAATATACATTCTCCATTATATTAAGCAGTACATCTTTAACTCCTTTACTTATTATACACCCAAACCGTACGTCTTTAGATAAACAATTTATCCCATTTTCCAGTTTTGAATATTTCTATATATCATAAACCTATACATCGTAAACCATAAAAAATTCCCCCCATTTAAATCAAACAATTTGATTTATTCTCTATATATTACTCATTTCATCTTTTTATGGTAATTCTATCTAACTTATCACATAATCAATCAATTTAACTCTTCTATGCATTCAGTTTGGTGCATATAAATCTTATCAGAGAAAGAAAATATTGTTAATTACTCAATCCTCATGTTTAAACCTTATCATTAATTATTCTCTATCAGTATTCTATCGCTTAATCTTTACATATCTATATATATCTCGATCAATTAGTCTAACTGCTTATAAATTCACATTTCTCTTCCTCCCCCGGTAAAGTCACCCCTCCCTTTTATACTTTTATTATATATTTTATTATACTTCAGTAGTTCTCAAACTGCCACAGTTTTCCTCCCACCTCCCATTTCTTCTCCAGATATTGTTTCAGCTTCTCCCAGTCTGTGTTAAACTGCCCTGAGTCCAGATCTCTCAGTTTTCTTGTCATCTTGTCCATTTCAGCCATGTACAGCAATTTGTAGATCCAATCTTCAATAGTTGGCACTTCTTGTACTTTCCATTTCTGCGCATACAAAAGTCTAGCTGCTGCAGTCATATAAAAAATCAACGTCCTATGATGGGCTGGAATTCCCTCCATTCCCAAGTTTAGCAGCAGGAGTTCTGGGTTCTTATTTATTTGAAACTGTAAAATTTCACTCATTTCTCTTATTATTTCCCCCCAGAACTGCCTAGCTACCTCACACGACCACCACATATGATAGAGGGAGCCCTCATGCTTCCTACATTTCCAGCATTTGTTAGAAGTGTTCAAATTCCCTAGCGCAATCTTCTTTGGTGTCACGTACCAACGATAAATCATTTTATAAATGTTCTCTTTAATATTAGTACATGTCGTTGTCTTCATGGTAGTTTTCCACAGGTATTCCCATGCCTCCATTGTTATTTCTTTATTAAAGTTTATAGCCCATTTCACCATTTGTGTTTTAACTATCTCATCCTCGGTATACCATTTCAACAGTACTTGGTATACCTTGGATATTCTTTTCTTGTCTTCTTTAAGAAGGGTCTGCTCTAGTTCCGAGTTCTCTGTTCGTATGCCCCCTTTTGCAACATCCGAATTGTATAAATCTCTAATCTGTCTGTACTGGAACCAATCATAGTTAGGTGACAGTTCCTCTTGCGTCTTTATTCTGAGTTTAGATACTTCAGTTTTAGTTATTTCTTTATACGTTAAACATTGTTGTTCATTATCAACAGCTCTCAGATCTATCACCTCGTATGGAACCACCCACAAGGGGGTTCCTTCTTGTAAGTAAATTCTGTACTTCTTCCAGATTGTATATAAACTTCTCCTTACAAAATGATGCAGGAACATCGAGTTGACCTTTACTTTGTCATGCCATAGGTATGCGTGCCATCCAAAAATTTTTTTATATCCCTCTAGGGCTAATAGTTTCTTATTCTTTAATGTCATCCACTCTTTTAACCAAACTAGGCAGATTGCATCATGATAAAGTCTCAGGTTGGGCAGTTGCATTCCGCCTCTTTCCTTTGCATCTTGTAGAACTTTTACTTTCACACGAGGCTTCTTGCCTGCCCAAACAAAATCTGATATTTTCCTCTGCCATTTTTCAAATTGTTTAGAGTCTCTGATGATTGGTATTGTCTGTAGCAAAAACATTACTCTTGGTAACACATTCATCTTAACTGCTGCAATCCTGCCCAGCCATGACAAATTCAGTCTATTCCATTTGATCAAGTCTCTCTCTATCTGAGTCCATAATTTTTCATAATTGTTCTTGAACAAATCTATATTTTTTGCAGTCAGTTCAATTCCCAAATATTTCACCTTACTAGTTACTTCACAGTCCATTGTTTCCATTAACAATTGTTGTTTCTGCTTAGTCATGTTTTTGCATAATATCTTTGACTTCTTTTTGTTAATGAAGAAACCTGCCAAGTCACCAAACTCCTTGATCTTATCTATCACTTTTGGCATGTTCTCCAATGGATCTTCTACAATTAACATTATGTCATCTGCAAATGCTCTAACCTTATATGAATAGTCCTTTATTTTTATTCCTCGTATTTCCTCATCTTGTCGTATTTGTATCATCAGAATCTCCAATACTAAAATAAACAACAATGGAGATAACGGGCAACCTTGTCTTGTTCCTTTACTAATCGTCAATTTCTTGGTCAGTTCATCATTCACTACAATTGCTGCAGTCTGGTCTCTATAAATTTCTTTAATTGCTCTGATGAATCTTTCTCCCAGTTGTAGCTTTTCCATAGTGGCAAACAAAAAATCCCAGTTTAAATTGTCAAACGCTTTTTCAGCGTCTACAAAGAAGAAACCAACCTCTTTATCACAACGCTTGTCATAGTATTCAATAGCATTGATCACTGTCCTTAAATTGTCTCTTATTTGTCTGTCCGGCAAAAAGCCTGCTTGTTCTTCCTCTATGACTTCCGAGAGCCACCCCTTCAATCTCTCCGCCAATATCTTCGCAAAAATTTTATAATCATTGTTAAGTAATGATATAGGCCTGTAATTTTTCACGTTAGTCAGATCTTGGCCCTCTTTTGGGATCAATGATATATTCGCTTCACTCCAAGTGTCTGGAATTCTTTGATCCCTGAAAACTCCGTTCATCACCTCTTTTAGGAATGGTGCCAGTTCGTTGGCCATTGTCTTATAAAATTTAGCCGTAAGTCCATCTGGCCCTGGCGCCTTTCCTAGATTTGCAGATTGTATTGCCTTACTTATTTCTTCATCAGTTACTTCACTGTTCAACTTGTTTCTCCAAGCTTCCGAAATCTCTGGAAGTTTAGTTTTCTCCAAATATGATGCTATTGATTCTTTGGTTACTTCTTTTTTATTATACAGCTTAGCATAAAATTTATAAAAGGCTCTACTAATGGTAGTCTGCTCCAGATACGTTTTATTTTCTTCACAGATTTTATTTATTATTTTCTTTTCCCTTTTCTTCTTCAATTGCCATGCCAAATATTTCCCAGGTTTATTAGCACCCTCAAAAGCTTTTTGATTCAATCTTTTAAGGTTCCACTCCATTTCTTTATTGCTCATTGCTGTTAACTGTTCTTGAAGAATTTTAATTTCCTGATGTATTTTCTTTTTCCCTGGTCTCTTTTTTAACTGTGCTTCTTTGGCCTTTATTTTCTCCTCAATCTCTTGTCTTTTCTCCTCTTTCTTTTTCCTTGCTCTGCCATTTAAGTCCATTAGTATGCCCCTTACAACCGCCTTATACGCGTCCCAAACTTTGCTGGTTGGTACTTCTTTATTCACGTTATATTGTATGAAAAACTTTGTCTCTTTTCTCAATATTTCTATATTCTCACTTTCCTGTAACAAGTCCTCATTTATTCTCCAGGCTTTCCTTTTTCTCCTTTTTCCAAATTTCCACATAATTGGATTGTGATCTGAGCCTACCATCGGCATTATTTCTACCTCCTTAGTCCATAACGCTAAGTCCTTTGAGGCCCAGATCATATCAATTCTTGATAATGTAAGATGCCTTGCAGAATAAAAAGTAAACTGTTTGGTTTTAGGATATTCTCTCCTCCATACGTCTTCGAGAGTCTCTTGTTGAATCAACTCAAAAAAAAGCTTTGGCAATAGTCCTCTTTTCTTTTGTGCTGTTGTAGTCTTTTTGTCTAGTTCCAAATCTGTCACTCCATTGAAATCTCCAGCAAGAATTATCTGGTCATATACAAGATCGTCTAAATGCTTCCTTAAATCCTCAAAGAAGCTTTCCTTTGCACCGTTAGGTGCATAAAGTCCGACTACCAACACTCTCTTTAAATTCCAATTACATTCCACTGCTACAAATCTAGCTTCAACATCTCTCATAACAAATTTTGGCTGCAGCTCCTCTTTTATGTACAACACCACTCCTCTTTTTTTCTTGTTAGAGGCCGCTACAAATTCTTTGCCCAATTTTCCAGATTTTAAATATTTTACATCCTGTTTTCTAATATGGGTCTCCTGCAAACAAACAATATCACATTTTTGTTTTAGTAGCCAATGAAAAATATTTTTTCTCTTATTCGGTGAGTTTAGTCCATTTACATTCCAAGATAATACTTTACACTCCATATTCATGGTTTTGTTGGTAAGTCTTTTTCATTGTCCTTGATAAATCTCTCCATCTCCCGCTCAGATCTGATGCGTTTTTTTGCCCCTCCAAACTCAAAGGACACTCCTTCCGGTAACTCCCATCTGTATCTGATATTCATGTCCTTCAAAGTCTGAATTAGCACTCTATATTTTTTCCTGTCCAGTAACACTGATCTGGGCAGTTCCTTCATTATAATAATCGTCTTGCCATCAATCTCCAATGGATCTTGAAATTGTTTTGTCACAATCCTCTCTTTCATGTTTCTAGTTGTAAACTGCACAATCACATCCCTTGGTAATTTCCTCTGAGTTGCAATTCTCGAATTCACACGGTACGCCACATCTAGGATAGCCACAATTTCCTCCTCCTCCTTCCCCAGGTAGTCAGCCAACACCTCAGTCATCTGTTCTTGCGCTGACTTCCCTTCCACTTCTGGCAGACCACGAAAACGAAGCTGCTTCTCCATGTGTTTAGTTTCTGCAACTGACATCCTCCCCTTCACCAGCCTCATCTCTGTTTGTTGCGTGTCTATTAAATTCTCCATCGCGTCTTCTACTGTTTTAACTCTCTGCTGCGTTCCTTGTAATTCACTACTAATCGTTTCCACGCCTTTTTTCACTTCTGACAGCTCCGACTTTACTGTCTGTGTAACTTCTTTGACCTCTTTAATAAGCTCCAATTTCGTATCCTTAAGTTCTTTCATCATGTCTATAAGTTTTTTGTCCAAGTTTTCTATTGCCGATTGCCACTCTTTTTTCGACATCGTGGGGCTTGCTTTAGCTCGCTCCCACGAATCTGCTCTCTTCCTTAGCTCCGTGGCGTATATTTAAACGTTTTCCTTTTTTTCAAATGTCCCAATCTTTGCCAAAATTAATTTTTTTGTATCCAAAATGTCGGGCGTCTTTTCTCTATGGTTTCTCTATGTTATTGTAATCCAAGATGGCCTACTTCCTCTTCCGCTGAAGCCGCGACCCTTCCCCTTTCAAAAATGGCGATTCCCTACTTCCTGTCCGTCGGCAAGGGCCGCTTCCCTCCAGCCACTCTATTGTTGTTACGCACTTCCTGTCTCCCGTCTTCCCACAGCAGGTCTCGCGATGGTGTCTTTTTCCCACAGCTCCAAAACCACAGGTATTCAAAACAATAGTCCGATTTTTGCAATAACTTCTTTAAATTTAGTCTCTTTTAAAATACAACTCCTGCCGAGTCTTCACCTCCTTTTCACTAGTCTGTTGCAGTTTAAAAATCTACTTTCTTTCCTCTCTGTTTTTATCAATCTGTCCCGTTTCAAGAGATAGCGATCTTTACCTTCTCTTCAACTTTCTCGGGTTGTAATCGCTGTTTCGATCTTAAATTCTCCTCTCGACTTCCCTCCCCGATCGAAGCTTGGGTATGTAGGTCTTATGCCAGCCGAATTGGCCCCAAGACTGCCGCAGAGATTATAGCCGACCCGTCGCAAGGTGGGACCTCAAGGATCGGGGGGGAGACTCCTTGCGTAGAGCCCCCCCTCGTCCGAGATCTAGCTCACCCTAGGGTCTTGAGCGTTCTTTGCCTGCTCCCCGCCTGAGAGCAGTCGGCCGCGGGTTATTTTCACCCCTCCGGCCGGTTAAAACGGCAGTCCGGTCAGCTCCGCAAATGGAGCTGCGTTAGACCTCCATGAATCCCAAACCGGAAGTCGCAACATTTAGCAACTAATTGGCTAATCAATTCAAAACACATTTAATTATCAAACAACGTATCCTTAATTAATCATATTTTCTTTAAAATCCTTTTAAGAAAGGTTTTTTTAAAAAACAGGAATTATTCTTATTGATTGGCACAAAGTCTTCTTCTATAGTTCTCCATCCCAGATTTTGGGGTCTTTATTAGTGGGTTCTTTATTTATTGGACTAGAACTCATAATGATGTAACGTTGCATTCTTCCAGAGTTGTATTTCAAGAATGCATGCAATAAAAGTAGTAAAAATGAACATCAACACCAAAAAACTTTCAAAGCAGGCTCCCACCCTTTAAAACAAGGTTTTAATTTGAGCTCATGTGCAACATACAAACAAAACAAACTCTAGACAAACCCTTCAGAACTCTAGACAACGCTTATGAGCTAAATGTTTTGTTTTTAGGTTGCAGAAGAATGGAATTGATTGTGTGGGGCTGTCAAAACAGTTGTTTTCATATGCAAATGTATGTAAATTTAATGGATTACTCCATTAACTACAACTCATATGATTAATCAACAAAGATTTCTTGAAAATGTATGACAGTCCTAGTTCACAAGATATAATATCTAGGTGTATGCAGGGAGGAGAGTGGGTAGGAGGGACTACTGCCAAACTCCACCGCAACTAACAGGAAAGCGAGCCACCTTTTCAAGACATTATCCATCCTTTTTTGTATTTTGGGACAATTTGTGTCTCATTCTTATTACACTTCACAGACAGTAAACAGCTGCTTTCACATCTTTATGAAATCGAGGGCAGCTTCAATTGTTCCTTTTTGTCATAGCAGGCTTTTAGATCTTGAAGGTCAAATCTAAAAGGATGCAGAAACCTGTAATTTCCCCGAGGTGGACCATCTTGGAAAAAATGAAGAGCAGCTTGCATTGACATTAGCTAAAAATAGCCAAGGCAAGCGCAGCAATCAAGACCCTACTAGTGAGCAGCTCCGTGAAGATCACATCGCAGGTGGCTAAGAGAGTCATTTGGAAATGCAGAGGCAATTCATTCCCCATTTAACAATTGTTTCCAGGATGCAGAGAAGCAGCAGAAGTGGGTGAGCCAGCACACTTAGCGTTACTTATAACAGGATGTTTATACAGTATAAAGAAAGAGAATACTAACAGGAAGCACCTGCAGCCTTTAATTTAGGCTGAACTTTGGCCAAAAAGCTACCCATGTAATTATAAGTAGTACTGGGAAACAGGACATGCTGCCTAAGGATGTTTTAAGAGCACCTGAGGATTTAGCAAAGGGGTGCACAGTTTTTTAGACAGTCCACATGTTACTCCAATAGGAGGTCTCCTTAATTTGTTGGGGGAATTAGCATTAAAGGAGACAAGTGAGAGGGGGTAGCTAGGAATCTCCACCTATGCATACTGGGATATTTCCCCTTAGAGGACGCTCAAACAAATCAGGCAGATGTTCAACGGGAAAGTTTTTTTAATTATTAAAAAATACACATAGAACACATACAAGGCTAGCTAAGAAGACATAGAGGAAAGGGGGAGAGAGTACTTTGGGATATGTTGATAATTACCAGTCCTGAAGAAGGAGGGTTCTGTGGGAGCAACAGCAAAATGACTAGTGTTTCACAGGGAGAAGGAGAGAGGACTCAAATGTATCTGAGGGTGCATGTAAGAGTCCAGAACACACAGAAAGAGCACTTGGCGGGAAAGCCCAGTTATAGGGCAAAACGTTCCCTGGGGGAAAACTCAAAACAATGGCTTAACGGCTGTCTCTGGAGGTGGACAAAGGAGTTGGGAGAGGTTTGACATGACTAAATGGGATGGACTATAGGTAAAAATATTGCTTGATGACCTGATCAGTGCCGGGCAGGAACGCTATCAGATGTGCTGAATAGCCTGATTAGTTAAGTGGGAGAGGATAGGTAAAGAAAGGCGTTGATGAGATTAGGCAGGGAGTTGATTCAGGAAACCTTGTTATCTCTGCTGCTCTCCGGGGCATGGAGGTCTCTAAGTCAGTCATTCCTCCCATGACTCATGGCTTGGTAACTTTCCAGTATCCAGGCCAGTTGGCATCCCCTCTGCCTGGGGCCAGGCAGTGGCTTGGACTTATGGCAAGGAACTTATGATATTCCATATCCATAAACTGCCTTTGCAGTGTGAGGAGGGGGTCTGACTGCTAACACAGATGGATTTCATTTTCATTTAATTTTGTTTGCTATTACCTCCATTTGTTTTTGATAAATTATTATTACCCTTACATTTACTGTTTTATTTAGGACAACTTTCTAATGTGGGCTGGACTGCAATTGTGTTTTAACAGTTAAAACACAGTAAAAAAGTGTTTTAACTGTTTTTAATTGTTGTTTTTTGATATATTTATGTTGCTTATAATTGTAAACCGTTTTGAGCATCTTAGGACTAGGTAGATGCCAAAATCCAGTTAGTGGGCAGCCTGTAATTATTCTGTAATATTCATTTTCCGACATTATTATCATAAAACATGGTAAAACTTGAGCCCTCTGAAAAATCTTGATGTGTGACAGTTTCATAAAGCATAATAATGCTGGCCTTCTCAGGTAGTAAAGAAGCACATAGACTGAGCAATAAATCTGGAAGCTTATTGTTCAAATATTGTCGATTCTGGGAGTTCAGCAGGTTGCCTTAGGTAGGGCACTATCTCTCAGCACGAACAGTAGGGAGACAGTAATGTTTCTATAGAATACTCTATTTATTTAAAACATTTCTATGTTGCCTTTCCACTCAATTCAGGGTCCCCAAGGTTTGAAGAGACGAGTAGGAAATTCTACTAGGTAGGAGCATGGAAGAATAAGAATGCAAATTTTAAAAGGGTAAGGTTCAACCACTGATGGTTGGAGATAGGCAGGGCTTTTTTTCTGGGGAAAGAGGTGGTGGAACTCAGTGGGTTGCCCTAGGAGAAAATGGTCACATGGCTGGTGGCCCCGCCCCCTGATCTCCAGACAGAGGGGAGTTGAGTGTGCCCTCCATGCTGCTGAGCGGAGCGGAGGGCAATCTCAACTCCCCTCTGTCTGGAGATCAGGGGGCAGGGCCACCAGCCATGTGACCATTTTCAAGAGGTTCCAGAACTCTGTTCCCCCGCGTTCCCCCTGGAAAAAAAGCCCTGGAGATAGGAGTCAGTAAGAGTGGTTGGTATTCCTCCTTTGGTTCTTCTATTTCAATGATTCAATGAGCACTCCATGGGGAGGGATGGGAAAGAAAGTATGAATTTCTATGGAGTAATGCAAAGAACTTTTCTCTGATAATATCTGTAGGGATGGAAGACAGGCCCTGTTTGCCATTTTACTCCAATCTGATCTGGGAAGATAGTACTGCAGGAAGAGTTGCTGCTTTGTTCTAATAGCAGAACCCTGGGTATTGCTCTGCCTTCTCTTTTTCCTTTTCTAATGGTGGTGTACTAACACAGAGTCTTGCATGGAATAACAGGAAGCACAACCAGCTTTGCATAAGAACCTCCATGAGTTCATCTGTGCAACAAATACTTGGTGTTGGGTTGGGATACCCACAACTAGTTGAGGAGATGGGGAAAATTCAAGAAGTTTGAAAACTTCTGCCCTACCTAAAAATTCATACACCAATCCTACTACATAAAAGGCAAGCTGTATTGGCAACAATTCACTTTTTATCCCTGTGAAGGCGTACTTGCAGACCCCTCTATGGGGATAAAACACGGCTTGCCTTGGAGGTCCCAAGGAGGCTGCCATGGCAGCAGCAAGGCCTGGTGGTGCAGCCCTCTGGAGGCCCCAAGGAGGCCGCCATGGTGGCAGGAAGGCCCAGTGCAGAGGTGACACCCTCCAGAGGCCCCAAGGAGGCCACGGGGTGGGTGGGAAGGCCCAGCGTGGCCACTGTGGAGCCTTGGGAGGGCTACGCCACTGTGCCAGGCCTCCCTGCTGCCTGTGCCAGACCTCTGAGGGACTGCGGAGCCAGAGGGGAGGCACGGCACGGCAACACAACCCTCCCAAGGCCCCACAGTGGGGGCCCGCCAAATCAGTTTTCTAGAGGCCATTGTATTTTTCCAAACAATGGGCTCTGTTGCTAGTTCTATGTATTTGGAAAGTTAGCAATTAACAGGGACCAGTGCACAAATGGCAACTTTTTGCTTATGTATGTATACTTTAGACAAGGTAAGTGCAATTAGCTTGCTTTGGCAGTCAGATGATAATTTTGTTTATCAAATTGTCAGCAGTGTTTGATGCAGTTTTCAAAAAACCAAAATGCCAACAAGAGAAGTGTTTTCAGTCCCTTATTGTACAATGGGTTTAAAAAATTGTTGCACAGCTGTGTGCAGTTTCATCGGTTGCCTAGCACCCCATATGGCAACAGGACAGGAAGTCTGGGCAGAAGAAGGAATAGGGAATACGATGAAGGACACAACTGGTAGTGGGAGGAGGGAGAAGTAGGAGATCAGAAGAGATCAGGAAGGAGGAGGCAGTGGTGGCTGAAGGGTAGTTTCTCCTCCCTCACAAGCTCCTGGTTAATCCTCCACTTGTATAAACTAAATACACAAGATTTGTAATTAGACTAATTCATCTTGATGGCTTTTTATAAAGTTAATTAATATCAATGTCTTCTTCAATGATAAACCTGAACTGGCATTCATTCAAAATGAAAATTCCTGGATTTGGATTTAAGGTGCACATTCATTGAAAATCCACATTTACTTCTGGATCCGTCTTAGATAAAAGAATACTGCTGATCTAATGAAGTATCAGTTTTCAATTTTAGATTTTTTTTGTGGGGAGAGATGGCTTCAGATTACTCCAAACAAAGGATCCTCTGTTAAATTTTGTCATGTTCTACAACCCATGGCAGTGCACAAGTGGAAATATAAACAGACTTAGAACAATTTTCTTGTCCAATATCTGTACAAAGTCATGTGCGTTGATGGAACAATGCCTTGTGCAATCAGAAAATCAGTTTGGGATATACTATGTTAGTGATAGAGTAGGATGAGGTATTTTTCACACTTTCGCTTGTACAAGAACCCTACATATGTGGAAATCTTCAGGTGGCTCCCTCAGGTGGGTCATAGCACTTTATTTTACTTCAGCAGTTTGCCACCTCACATTTCCCACCCACCCCAGATTTGAAGAAAAACACCTTAGCCTCCATTGTGGATTTTTTGATCCACACAAGTAAGCCATGTTCAGAATGAGGTATACAGATAGTTGAACTTTTATCTCAAGGCAGTTGCCAATGAATTCCACGGTGTTTTAAGCCTAATTTAGAGAATTCTTATGAGGGGATACAGTCTAAGAATTTTAAGATTTTTTTAAAAAAAATCTGTATAGGCTACCAACATTTCTCAGAGAGGTTGTATGTGTTTTTTCACGCAGCTAGTTTTGAGCCACTGTCTATGACATTGCAAGAGCAATGAATGTAATGGGATGGGTGATGGGACTTGAAAAATATTTGGTAAGTTCAGGTAAACTGGAGGGCAGTAGAATGAAAAACAAGGTAACAGGAAGGGGACTCTCATAAGCTCACCTTGTTTTGGACAGTGGTATTTTCATCAATCATATAAAACACTAAACTGTCTCTTAAATTGAGATAACCTGGCGGATGTCACAGATCCATTTGTAACACTGCAATGCCAAAAGGGCAGAGGAAAGACTTCAAGCCCTATTTAATTAACACAAATTGATTTGTGATCTCAGGACATGGAAGCTGATTTAACATCCAGCGATTTGTGATACGGCAGTTGGGGGGCGGGGGGGGGGGAGCCAGAGAGCTGCAGTCTCTGATGGAATCCTGAAGATATTTTTAAAAATGATTGAAGTAGCAATACTGGACAGTTAGGAACAAAGAAAACTGGTTTGTGTGTGTGTTGAGTTCTTAAACCATTTATTCTTATAGATCAAAATGGGTAGCCGTGTTAGTCTGCAGCAGAAAAGAGCAAGAGTCCAGTAGCACCTATAAGACTAACAAAATTCGAGGTAGGGTATGAGCTTTCATGAGCCACAGCTCACTTCTTCAGATACTGAAGAAGACATCTGAAGAAGTGAGCTGAGGCTCACAAAAGCTCATACCCTACCACAAATTTCGTTAGTCTTAGCTGGACTTAGCTGGATTTCGTTAGCTACTGGACTCTTGCTCTTTTCTACAGTAATAGATCCAGAGGAGTTAGCTGTGTTAGTCTGTAGTTGCAAAATAGTAAAAAGTCCAGTAGCACCTTTAAGACTAACCAACTTTATGGAGGTATAAGCTTTTGAGAACCACAGCTCTAAGAGAGCTGTGATTCTCAAAAGCTTATTCCTCCATAAAGTTGGTTAGTCTTAAAGGTGCTACTGGACTTTTTACTCTTTTCTACATTTATTCTTATGAAATTGTTGTTTGCCTTCTGCTTAAAGTCCTTCATCGCCAAGCTATCTCATCTTTAATGATGATGATTATTCAACTTGGTATTTGTACAATGCTTTCCGTAAGTTTTTAATGCTGTTAAGTAGGGACCAATATAAACTGCAGGACTATGGCTGGCCTATGACTAATAGGCTGAGTCAAGATTTGAACTGAGGATTTTCAACTTACACCCCTTTAGAGTACAGTAGGCCTCACAATACAACAACCCTATTATTTCTCTGACAATGTAGTCTTAAATACATTGATTCAGAAACGAACCCCATTGATTTCAACAGGGTTTACTCCCAAGTAAATGTACACAGGGCTACAGCCTGATCCTACTAACATTACCAAAGAAGAATCAAAGTTGTTTGAATAACAAAACCTATGGAATCATTCACACACACATGCACACCATGTCATTATTCTTCTATACTTGACCTGCAGTTGAATGTGTGAATTGAAACCTTTGAAAAGTAATGTGTTTGATTGGGATATTATATTAATGTCTTGTCTTTCATCCCATCAGTTAGACATGTGGAGCCCCATCGACACAAAATGGGGGGCTGGATATAAAGATCACTTTCTTCTGACATAAAGTACTTCCATTCTGACATGGAATGTTTCCACCGTCTTCCTCCTGCTGAAGCCTACTGAACTCCTTTCTACTTCTGAGGGGAAAGGGACCCTCAGTATGGGTAAACCCTATGTTGGAGGGACTGGTAAGAATCTCCCCTTCTTCTGATGGAAGAAAACCACCTTTGGATTCACCCTCCCAGGTGCAAATTTTTGTAAGCACATACATATAATGAGATACAAGGTTAGGAGAGCTGAATGTTGCATGTGAAATTTTGTTTTATCTTGTTGACATCAGGATGCAAGTCTAGGAAAATCTGAATTTCTGCCATTCCATGGGGGAAAGGAAGTAACTGTTCTTCTCAACTGCATTGCTGAGTATGTCTCAAAGATCAGAAGACAGCAAATTCTTCCATATTAATTTGCAATAACTTAAGTTTGTACAGTAGATTACATCTGCCCCGTTCAACACAATTACAACATTAGAAATTTTTCTCCCAGCTAGACAGTCACTATACATTTTCTGCATGTTAATGGAAATTATTGGATGAGAAATAATGTTCCTTTATCAGGATAATGATACATTTACTTCAAAACCCTCTTCATGCACATCTTTGAACTGTGCATAGCAGGGAGCGCAAAACTACTTTGTTCCATGGCAACACAGGGCTATTACTGATGCAACTGAGATTAATTGCTCAATGAGGTCATCTTATTTCACAGTTCCTTGAAAAACTGTTTCAAGCCATAACAACTAGAGATTCCAGGAATATGAGGCAATCCAGAGGACACAAATGACCGTTCCCTGCCTAACTGAGCTCATCAAGAAGGTAGTATACATATTAAGGAACCAATATCTCCCATTAGAGATCTATAGAATATTTAGTACAGTAGTTTAGAGGTTGCTACCAAATTTCACCTAAGATGAAATTTCAAGGCAAATTTGAATATTAACGATCTGCCTAAATATGCAAGGAATTTCAAGGAAGAAAAAGTATGGCATTAAAAAAAGTTAGACTTGAGTAGAACAAAAAAGAGCATGTACCCATTAAATGGTTTTTTTAAGATAGCAACTGCAGATGCACATTAAATAGTATGGCATGTAGAATCAGTTCATGTTACAAAGTCTTCCTCATGACCTCCTCATGATGGACATGTTCTAGGAGTTCTGTGATCAGAACTTAATTCTCAAGACTTGTATGGGCTTAATTCTGAGTGGGACTGAGGTGTGCAGGGAGAGGAGATTGAAGCATTCCCCCTCATGCTGTTTGTCCCACCTGAAATAGCCCTGGGAGAAACATAGATGGGAATTAAATTCCAAACTTGGACTCCCAGAAAATGTTGGGTCAACAGGACTAACGGTGGACCACTTTCTTTTATTCTCTCTGCTCTTACGACTACAGTATTGAGCATCAACCGTTCAACCACAAAAAACCAAAAAAGGTTTGGTAGTAATAGCAACAAATAATAATAGCGACAAATATAACCATTACAGTTAAAACACTGGGTTGTCCAGATCTGGCTTTCTGTAAGATTTGATTATATATGGAAAAAATTGGCTATTGCGAAGTAGTGTTATAATAACTTGCAGCCAATAAAATCTGTAACTTATGGTGAGCTGGGACACAAATCAGATCCTTTAAAAAGGAAAAAACAAACAAGGTTCTATACCTATGGAATTCTGGACTGTCCAATAGACGATGCAGCAAGGTGCCAAGGCTCCCTGTATCACAGTTACAGAATCTGGCTGATTCCGCACATGTTGGATAATGCACTTTCAATGCACTTTATCAATTGTTTGAGGTAGATTTTTTGTTCCACACACACAAAAAATTCGTTCCAAATGATCTATAAAGAGGATTGGAAGTGTATTATCCAAAGTGTGCGGAATCACTCTCTATCTGCTAATGGAATCCTTCCAAAACAGCCAGATAATTCCACCGTTGGGATTGAATTAAAACAAGCCAGCATAAAGGCTTGTTGAGCCAATCATGGGCATGTGGAGGACTTGAGGACATTTTAACATGGGTACCAGCCTTCAGTGTGTTATTTCATATAGCTGGTTAGGACATTGTAGGAAGTCAAAAATAACTCCATAAAAACCTTTTCAAAGTTCTTGAATACACTCATCTCTAAAAATCTTGAAGAACCATGGAGACAGAAGGTCAACTTATCATATGCAGATCAACACTCATAAACTACAATGCCCCTGTGAAAGTATTAACTCCTAACCTCCTTTCAGAGGCAGAGGAGAGCTGAGCACACTTGGTGGAAGAGTTTCAAGGGGAGACTTCAGAAGACACAGATTGGGAATTTATATGCACATTTGATGCATACTGGGCTCAATATGTACTGGGACTGCTAGCTAAGTACAGTAACTACCACCACCACCCTTAGACACTTTGCCAATTATAAATGTAATTAGTACACCTAGTCAATTCATGAATAGTTGAAAGTGGTTCACACCCACTCAGGGCTGTCCTCTGTTCTCTACAGCAGCCAGGTTAACACATCACTTGGAATTCTCAGCCTTCTGGCTTTTCTTTGTAATAACAGCCATTTATCCCTTCTTCCTTTCAACCTCTATATATCTGACTTTGGAAAGTTTATGCTGCAATAAATCTGATAGCCTTTAAGATGCCGTAACATTATTTGCTATTTGAGCACATGATGACCTCTGTGCCTACAGTGGCAAACCTCCAGGTAGGATCTGGATATCTCCTGGAATTATAACTGATCTCCCTGATGCCCCAAACCATGCCCTCCCCAGGCTCCACTCCCAAATATCCAGGAATTTACCAATCTGGAGTTGGCAGCCCTATCTGTGCCCAAACTAATGATTAGAGGCACAGGTTTATTTAGGAACAGAATAACGTGACCTCTTGTACTCTTCTCTTGTTACTTGATTGAGAACGAAGGCTGGTTGAGTATTTAAGATTATTTACAACATAGTTCAGATTATGGTCTGCTTCACAGGGAGTATATATATTCACGTGTTTGAATTGCAGGAATTATATACCATTTAGGGTGTTTATCCACATGCATCGTTTGAGCAAGAAGCCTGTTGTGGAAGTGCACTCATTGCATACTGTTTAGATTTACATTGCGAAAATGGATCTATGTATTTAGGAAAGGAGACAAGCTGTATAGTACGGATTGCCCAAAGCCAGAAATATCACGAGCCACTCCTTCCCCCATTCCTCCCCACGGCACTTTTAACATTTCAAAAACTTACTCAATTTTTTTTGTTTTCTTAAACAAAGGGAATTGAATATATAGGAAGAGGATGAATTAAATAAAGTTTAACTAGGTACACACAGCATTTTAAAAAATTAGAAAAAAATTAAGACAGACTAATAGAAGCATGAGAAAAAGGGAAAGACGGAATGGTGTTTAATTCACTGGCAAGGAGTAAAAAGAAGCCAGGCTCAAATTGGAGGGAAAACACACACAGGGAGGCCTGATTTGCATGTTATGTTTGTATGCAGCTTTATAGAAATATTTTCTTAATTGAAATAAATGTTTACCATCCTATTGCTGCTCTTCAGTGAGTTGTTTGACTCCTGCATGCTAAGTATATAAAAACCTTAATCCTAGGTTTTTGCTAAACAAGCTTTTTCTACTTCATATAATGAAAGCCAGAACTCCTGATCATCCGGAATGGGGATTCAGATGCAAAAATGCTGCAAAAGTGAGCAACTCAAATGAGAGGACTGGGCTATAAGAGAGGATTAAAAAAAATCTTGTACTCATTCCACATTGTTCATAATTTTGTAACCTTAACCTTGAGTGCCCAGATGCCTGCCAGTAGTGGGTAAACACCCAGAGGTTTGCCCCATTGCCCACCAATCCGCCAATGATAGGCAGGAGGTAGCAAGCTCCCTGGAGGTTGGCTGCCACTGGCAGGGACATGTATGCCATGTGCACTCCAGGGGAGCAACGTCATTCCCTGAAGTAATGTTATCGCGCTGGCCACAGGCATGCTACCACACTTTGCTGGGGATAAACCAAGCCAGAATCAGCCCTGCACAAAGCACAGGATCATGCCTGTGGCTGGCGTGATGATGTCACTTCCTGGAAGTGCAGGGAGGGTAAGGGGACCTGGCAACCCTACCTTTACCATACCTGCCAGTCATCTTTATTCTAAACTAATTAGTCACAATCACTTCCTATGAAGGAAAGCACACCAATCCCTGCCAAACATCTTAATGAACCTTTTCTATACCTTTTCCACCTCTCTGAGATAGGTTAAAGATGGATGTATGTATTATCAGTTTATATAGTACTTAAACACATTAAAATACCCTCTGTGTTAGAAGAAAACCTGACTCTGAGGTTGCACATTTGGATTTTAGAAACAGGAAATATGATGGCATCTAAACAGCTGGAAAGTCAAGTTTCTCAAGGGGCAGCTGCATAAGCATCAAAAGTGTTCTTTCATGATACTTCAAAACAAATCATTTAAAAAGAGATGTGTACTTAGTGCTACAGGGGTTTTGTTGTTGTTCATTAATTAACTGTGTTATGTTCTCATAACTTTGTTTTCAACCAAATGTTTCCTGTCCTAGTGATCCTGTTGAAATGTAAATGTAAATTACCCACATGGCTTTCCCATTGTAAATTTAACGATCTTTTCAATGGTCTGCTTCTGTTTTATGGATAGTTTTCATGCTGCTTATGTCTAATGGCTTTTGTTTTAATACTGTGGTTGATTGTAAGCCACCTCAAGCAGGACTCTGAAGAGGCGGCATAGAAGTATTCTAAATAAATAAATTCCCTCCTTCCAAGACTCTTCACTCACTTTTTAAAAGACATATTGTGCACTTTAGTGATGCTGTGTCAGGCAGAATCTCACAATTCACAATAATAATGGGAATTTTTAAAAAAATTCTGAGTATTTAAATAATGAGAGGATAAAACACAGAGTGCCAGTGCATATATCTTGAACTCATTTTACTACATTTTTAAGTGCAAGTCAGGAAACAGCAATTTAGTTTTCAAAAATTGTATCACACAATGTACCTCCAAATAATTGTAATTAAGGTACAATATTGTTATAGGATATTTTAATAACCCACGAGCTTGTCTATGAAGTTAATTCTTCTGCCCTTTCTGTAATAAAAAATATATTCAAAACTTTATTGCTATGTAGGAAACCTGCCAGCTGAAGCAGCAGTAACCCATATTAAAGAAAATAAAACCAAATCCATGATATTCGTATGTCAATATTAATTTAGAACACGTCCCAAAATATAGTAGAATCTCGCCACTCAAAAAGAAAGATAGGCCATCTATTTCAAATATTTTCCTGTACAGGTCTCTTCATATTACAACTGACAATAAGAATTGGGCTTTTGCTTCTTATAATAATGCTGACTCTCAGAGTTAATTCATGAAAAAATGGCCCCAAATTAAGAAAGGAAATAAACTATCATTTTTTGTTTAGAATATAGTACAGTTTTGCTATGGGCAAGAATTTGCAGTCAGAGATGAAAGGATGAAAGATTCCATATCCTGGGTTCTAGTCTAATATTGTTTCCACTTAATCCCATGCAATTCCTTTCCCCAATCCAGTCCCATCATTCCTTTTTGTCCACATGGGTCCCATGATCCCCATGAATAGTGGTCAAAAAGGAATCCCTCTTTTGCCGGTGGAAAAGCTGGCAAAATAAAATTCACCACTCCAGAATCTTGGGCACCAACTAGTTCAAAATGTGGTAGATGCCACTGGTATATATAAATAAAAATCAAGTAGATAGCCAGGAGGTACCTACTTAATCAAGTAGGTACTTAAGAACTCCCTTCATCTCTTACACAAGTCTACCATATGATGACATGACTTATCCTTTTCTGCCTTGAACTTTATCCCATGATGCCTATACAGTGCCACTTCTGCTTTTTCTCATTTTTAAGTCTCAGACTACTTCTATGCTATCTTTGGCTCAATCTAAACCCTAAATCCAGCTAAAGTCAAAGATACTAGCAAACAGAAAGGCCTTACCTTATTCTTTATTTGAAACCACGTTTTTCAACCTTGGCCCATCTGCTGCCACAACTTAAGTTTGTCAGGTCCCCCAGCCTTAAAACCAGGGGATGGAGGAGGTTGGGGTGGGGTGCGCTCCCAGAGTTCTTACCTCTCTCTCGTGTGCTATGCACGCACTTGCTCTGGAGCTTCGTCATGCCAGGAATGATGGAATTCCCAGCGCAACAAGGGAAGCTCTGGAGTGCCCAAAAGCATGCTCCAGAGCTACTGGGCACATTCCCCATGCCTTTCCCCCCTGATGACCAAGTGAGTGGTGGCAGGGGGCAGAGGCTGGGAGTGGGGGATCCCCCGCCTCTACCAGGGATCTGGCAGCTCCACCACTGTCTAATCAAACTGAATTTGAAAGTTGAGAAAAAATACTTCTTTCATCGGATCTGGCAACAAGAAACGTGAGAATAAGTTTCCTTTGGGGCCAATTCTGATTTTAATGGGAACTCCTATATTGTTGGTTACTTCCTTCTCCACCCCAAACAAAATTAAGATTACTGTCTTTGAAGGAAGGAAAATGACAAGGGAGGAAACTAGTCATATATGTTTATGTCTGTCTGTGCGAGTGTACTGTGGTGAGCTTGCAAAAAAAAGCTTTTTCAAATATTTTACGATTAGAGCTTTCACAGTTGAATCTGGGAGAATCTGGGAGAAGGGAGGGATCACCCATCACTGTTGAAACAAAGCCAGAGAATATATCCCTAATTGCATCCATCTCTTACTCCCCATGTCCTTCCAACATCTGAATATGTATCTGATTTAGGGATGCCAAGTCCCCTTATAACCTTCTGGGGAGAAGGGAGATCTAGTGCTTATCTTTTGTCGCTTCCTGGGTGCTCCTCACCTGTACGCTTCTCAGCGGGTTGATTTGTGCCCCCAATGGGCCCAATTTGGCTGAAAACCACAGAAGTGCTCTCAGGGGCAGCGCACTCCTGGAGGTGATGCCGTCGTGCAGCCCTGGGAGTGTGCCTGGGAGTCCCATTCCCCCACCCTTCTCTTCTACCAGCCAGGTAAGTGGAGGTGGGGGCAGAGGGTGGGAGCGGAGGATCCCCCAACACCATTGGAGGAATGACATCACTGATCTAACATTTTGTTTCCTGTATAATTTACCAGCCAGAGAACATCAGAGGATTGATCTTTTAAAATTGTTTTGTCCACTCCAGCCTGAGCACTGTATCCTATGTTTAATGGCTTTTATGCTCTGGCCTGTTTTTAATTACTCTGTGCTTTTATTGTACCGTTTTAGTTGTGAAACCAGCTTGGTCAGGCCTCTAGAGGGGTAGCAAATTTCCTAAATAAATAAAAGAATAGTAGGAATGTAGCAGTTTCAGGTGGCCACATACTTTCTTAACTATATTCAGTAATGTGCTTATCCACAAAGGGCACAAACTCAACTTGTGCTTCCTTCGTCCCTCTACTGTTCCCATGGAGCTGTTTTATACTGAGTCAGACCATTGGTCTAGTAAGATCAATATTGTCTACTCTGATCAGCAGCAGCTATCTGTGGCCAGGTAGAAATATTTCACATCACCTGCTACCTGACCCTTTTAACTGGAGATGCGGGGGATTGAAACGGGAACCTTCGGCACACAAAGCCGCTGCTCTGCATGGAGATATGGCTTCCCAGTTGGGTGAAAGGAGAGCATGAGGACTAGTTCTACTGTGACATCTGAATTAGACCCTTCTGCTTGCTCTTATCCCATTTTGTTTTCCTTTTCCTGCTTTCCTTCTGTTTCTACTTAAAACATCTTCTTGGTTCTCTCTCTGATTTTTTTTTTCAGGCTTCTGGTGAGTGGATAGTCAAAGTCAGATTTAAGTTCAAATTGCAGAATTGTAACTTTTCAGTCTACCAGTGCTATTTTTAACAACGCTTGAGACAGCAAACTGAACGGATGAATTTTCTTTCTCTCTCTCTCTCTCTCTCTCTCTGAGCTGAGGCTGACATCTCTGTTATTTACCAGGACATTGTGCCCTGTAAACAAGTGACAATGGATAGCTGACAGCCAGAAAAGCCCAATCACAGGGACAGGCATGTCAGGAAAGGCCATTTGTAAGTTCTGTTTCAACAGACAGAATTCTGCTTAACCATGTGATGTGATTACATCACAGGAATGACAGCACACCGAACTAGAAATCAGGCTGTAGTAATAATAACATTCGATTTATATACCGCCCTTCAGGGCTACTTAACACCCACTCAGAGCAGTTTACAAACTATGTCATTATTATCCCCACAACAAAACACCCTGTGAGGTGGGTGGGGCTGAGAGAGCTCCTAGAAGCTGTGACAGACCCAAGGTCACCCAGCTGGCTTCAAGTGGAGGAACGGGGAATCAAACCCGGCTCTCCAGATTAGAGTCCCGTGCTCTTAACCACTACACCAAACTGGCTCTCCAAGAGGTAAGGGATACATTGCTGAGGACTAAACTGGATGAGGCACTGGAAGATCCACGACTGGCAGTTCTGTACATTTTTCTAAGAAAACAGCAGCCATAGGTAGATTCTGAGGGGTGGGGAAGAGTTAAGTCTTTCTCCAGCTATCTCCCATAGAGACTATTTTCTTCATCACAGGAAAAATACAGGTTGCATGTATGATGCCAGCATATTTCTCCTCACATAAGAGTGCTGGAGGGAGAAAATGAGTGTTCTAAAACCCCTTCTCTTTCTATGGCAGTCCCAATCAAAACTGGGGACTCCCACAAGTGGTATTTACCACAGAACAATATGCTCAATACGCAATCATAGATCTTCCAGCAGCTCATCTGATTTGAGTCTTAAAGCTACAACACCTTGTGGCTTCCAGAAATTATCTCAGAGTGGAAGATCCCTGCTGTGTGACCCTCCACTTGCCTCAACACTAAAAAAAAAGGCTTAATTACCCATAAGTGCCTGAAAACTATCCAATTAATTATTCTGTTAAAAGGTTGCCTGACATCCTATTGTTCTGCAGATGGGCATGATGCAGAAGAAGAAGAAGAAGAAGAAAACATAAGAGAAGCCAGTATGCCCCTCACAGCAGGTGCGTGGGTGTAATTATAGGCCATATGCCATTGGGAGGGAAAAGGCCAAAATGTCTCCTACTCATCAGCTCTGCTACTACTTTAAGGCAACATATGCTGGCGTCTAATGAATCACAGAATTACTCTGCAACCTGGAAGAAAGTTTCTCTAATCTCCACAAAGCATGAATCCCCAAGCACATTTTTTTCAAGCAAATCTCTAACGGTTGCAAAGTTGTGAGGAAGCAGGAATGAGTATGGGATATAGAGCTGTGCTCAAATATTGGCAGTTAAAATTTTAGCAACCCCTTACAAAGAATGATTTCTTTGAACAAAGAACCAGACATCATCTGCCTTACCACCAAACACAAGAGTATCTGTGCACACATTCGTTGCATGTACAAAGAAAGAAGGATCATTTTCACTGGATTATTTTCACCCATTCCTATGGGCATTCATCAGAATTTTTACAAGAATCTTCATGCATACAGTCTATCCATGTGCCTGGTTCTTGTTGAAGTTATGATGAATACATACAGAATATGAGTCCCCTATTGAAAATATGAATTAGTGAGTTACGTATAGCAGAGTTCTGCAGTCAGGAAAACATGGAACATGCAGTAACCACTCCTCATTACCCAAAGGGAAGGTTTCCTTGTGAGCTGGGGGAATTAGCGTGCAAGGAGGACAGCGACAGAAGGGTACCTCAAGGATCTCCACCAATGTATACGAGGATTGTCCCAGCTAGAGAAGTCTTTCAATGACCAGACGGAGGTTTCAACCAAGGGGATTTTTATTGAAAATAACAGATTGACAGCACACACTCAGAGCTAACTAGAAAGCAGGGTGGATAAAAATCAATGATTTTTTTAAAAAAATCAAAAAAATCGGATTTTTTTTTATTTAAATCGGATTTTTAAAATTTAAATTGGATTTTTTTAAATAAAATGCTTTTTGAGGAAAATATATTACCATCCAAAGGTTATTCCATCATGAAATAAAGATTAGTTTTTAATTATGTAGAATAAGGCTGTATATGTTTAATTTTTTTGGTAAATAAATTCCATTAATCCATTCACAATGTCATGCTCTTCCAGAGGTTTTTGTAAGATTATTGGGCAGTTTCTCTGCCTACAAGATATTATCACAGATGCTTGGTTTTGCAGTTCTCAAAACTGAATTTGTGTCAGCTCAGCAGAGATCACATGCCTCTTCTTCACAGCAAAAATGTTAGAACATGAACAGAGTTGAGAAAAAGACCTTAATCCTATTGTTCTACAAACCTATGAAGACAGAATCAACCCCTTCAGTGCTAAGTTTCAAGAAGTTCAGTGAATAGGAACAATATTTTTCTGATTGTTTGGAGTGGAATAGATCTGCACAAGAAGAAACTAAGTGTGAGGAGGGAGGGGCAAGCAGTACAAAATGAAAGTGAAACTTTTTGAGCACAATACTGCACAAGTCTTTGGATCTTTTGTGTGTATGACCTGAGGTTTATCACATTCTTTCCTTGGAGGAAAAAACCTATAATGGCAGCAGGCCGTAAAAGAGACCCAGTTTGGGAATACTTTAATGAAGTTCCTTTACCTATCGGTAAGGCAGGCATGCGTGCAAAATGCAAACACTGCAACAAAGAAATGCAAGGCCTGGTGGCCCAAATGAGGCAACATCATGAGAAGTGCTGTGATGAAGATGACCAAAGAAACACATTTGAACAGGCAGGATCTTCAGGTTGGTAAACATTTTTATTGAATCCTGTTTCTAAAGACTGCCTTGAACTGTCATGTTTGAGCCAAATTATATTTCTTATTATTACTGCATGTTACTGTCATTTGGTACAGTTATGAAGAAAAGCAAATATTCCTTTTGGGGCAGTGGTGTACAATAAGCAGAAATTGTATAAACAATAAAATAACAGCATTGACTTTTTTGTTTAGGGGAATTCATCGTCAACATTAAGGATTCTGGACACTATCCACCTTCAAGATCACCATCCTCCTGTTCTACAGTTTCAGAGTTATCCATCCCGGATAGTGTTTCATTTGCATCATCATCAGACACCCACAGTATATCACCTAAAAGAAAGAAAAAACCCTTCCCTCCTGGAACCACCATAGATAAGTTTGTGATAAAAACTAGCAGATTAGAAAAAGAGTTAATTGATGAAAAAAATGCCCAGTTTGTTTATGCAACAAACTCTTCTTTCCGTCTGACTGAGAACCCACATTTCATTAATATGGTTCAGTCACTGAGACCAGGATACAGTCCACCCTGAGAGCAGATGTTGCAGGGAAACTGCTGGATAAAGTGTATGACAGAGAAATGGAGCAATGTGCAACAGCTCTGGAGAGTAGAATTGTTAACCTAAGTATTGATGGGTGGAGTAATGTCCACAATGATCCTGTTGTATGTATTTGTCTAACAACAGAAGAAGGGAAAGTCTTCCTTGCACAAACAATTGATACGTCAGGAAATGCACACACAGCAGAATACTTACAAGAAGTGGCAGTAAAAGCTATAATAACATGTGAACAAAAATTCAAATGTCTAGTACGCAGTTTGGTCACAGACAATGCTGCAAGTGTATCCAAGATGAGAAGAAATTTAGAAGAGCAGGAAGGGAATACAAAGCTAATAACATATGGTTGCAGTGCTCATTTGCTGCACCTCTTAGCCAAAGACTTAAGTGTTCCAGAAATAAAGACTAATGTTGTTGAAATTGCTAAATACTTCCGTAACAATCATTTTGCTGCAGCAGCTCTGAAAAGGATGGGTGGAACCAAGCTAACGCTCCCACAAGATGTTAGATGGAACTCTGTGGTGGACTGTTTTGAGCAGTATATCAAGAACTGGCCTATTCTAATGACAGTTTGTGAACAAAATCGAGATAAAATAGATGGCACTGTCACGGCCAAAATCCTCAACATTGGGCTTAAGAGAAATGTTGAACATATGCTGAGCATCCTGAAACCCATCTCTGAAGCTTTAAACAAAATACAGAAAAATAGCTGTTTTATTGCTGATGCTGTTGAAATTTCAAAGGAACTGAGTGAATACTTAAAAACAGAACTACATGTGGACAGAATTAAATTACAAGCATTAAAAAAACGAATGGGACAAGCACTGTCTCCAGCTCATTTTTTGGCAAATATTGTCAATATCCAGAACCAGGGTCAAAACTTAAGTGCTGAGGAAGAGGAGTTAGCTATGACATGGGTATCCAGCAATGATCCATCTGTAATGCCAACTATAATAAACTTCAGAGCTAAGGGGGAACCATTCAAGAAATATATGTTTGCTGAAGATATTTTAAAGAAAGTCACACCAGTGAACTGGTGGAAGTCACTTAAGCACTTGGATTTAGAGACTGTTCAAGTAATGATTTCACTTTTAACAGCAGTAGCTTCTTCTGCAGGCGTTGAAAGAATATTGTCTTCCTTTGGACTCATTCATTCTAAATTGAGAAATCGTTTGGGACCCGATAAAGCAGGAAAGCTTGTTTTTCTTTTCCAGATTATGAACAAAGAAGAAGATGAAGATGACGAGTGAGCTACAGAGGACAGTATTTAAGTTTTTCATGTGTAGGCTGGGCTGACATTCTAAGTTTCTTAATATATATATATATATTGTTTAGCCAAATTAGTTAACAAACATGGATGTTTGTTTAAGCAAATAACATATGCTGTAATGTTATTGTTTCAGTTGAATAAATAAAACTATTTAAATTGTTATTATTAAGGTAATGATTATTTTTCTCCTTCCAATAAAGTACAACAGAAAAGTTGTCCAAATATGAATGATTAACCTAAACTGGGGATAATTCATCTCACAATAAATTAACTATAATGTGTTTCTAATAGTATTAAAATCAATATTTTATACAACTGTAAAACTAATATGAAAAGTTGTTATTCTAAAAATCTTCATCTACTTGCATATTAAAGTTATACCAGCAAGAATTAGTCTTTATGTAGAAAACGATGATTTAAATCAAGCCTTACTGACTAGTGATTTAAATCGTGATTTAAATCGTGATTTAAATCAGTTTGATTTAAATCAAATCCACCCTGCTAGAAAGCAGTGGTGAAAGTTGGATAAAGGTATTGGGTGATATTTACCATCCAGAAGAGGGTGTTCCGGGGAGAGAGAAAGAGCACACTGAGTGACCTGCGCGTCAAGGCGGAAGAGCTCGAATGGAGTTTGAGGGTGGATGCTGAATCCAAGAGCATGCACACAACTATGGCAAAGAGGCAGTCCAATTATACTGAGGATCCTACCCAGGGGCAAGATTGCATCTTCTGCTCCCCAAAACAAAAAGGTATTATGGATCTCTCACATGTAAAATATCTCATACACACATAATTACATTTTTATTATGCTCCTTCCCAAGGAAGTCAGGTTGGCATAGATGGTTCTCCTCACCACAACCCTGTGGGGTATGTTAAGCTGCTGAGAATAACCGGTCAAGGTTTACTCAGTGAGTTTCATAGTTGAGAGGGCTTTGAGCTTAGGTCTAATTTCCCCACTTCACCATCACCCTACAGAAAAGCACAGTTTCGCAACTCTAGAACACACACACAGCCAGCCCCCACCACAACATACACAAATCATATGCAAATGGAGCCAGCACACATGCACCTGCCTGTCTTGACTCACCCAGAGCTGCCTTCTGTGTTACCAGAACTGCTCTTTATTATAATGGGGAATTAGCTGTAGCAGTCTGTAACTTAAAATTAGCGCGGATCTTAACCTATGTCTACGGAGGTCCCGATCCCAGACACTCTAGTGAAAAAGAGGCAGACTACAAATAGGTTCCAAACACGTGTATTTAGTGTGGCGTAAGCCTAAACTTGCACAAGCATACAAAGAACACACAAGACCTAAGAAATACAGAGTAGGAAATATAGAGACTCTCGCATTAGCAGGTTCCCAACGATGATAAGGGAAATACAATCCTGGAGCGAAGCAGAGACACAGCAGCGAGGGTGGCCCAATGCCAGCACTGGGACCACAGATGGACAGCAAGGGATTCTGGATAGGAAATGGCCTAAGCAACGTGTGGTCTGAGAGACCAGCTTAAATACCCCAAAACGTACCCTGGGGCTGGTGCTGTACTTGGTGGTTCTCACAGATTAAAACAAAGGTTCTAATGGGTTACTGAATGGCTTGGATGGGCCACTTTGGTAATCAGATTGTGATAAGTGACACCTCAGGAAGAGGGGACAAAAGAGGGAGGGGGAAATCCAAGTGGGCTGAAAGGATGTTCCAGCGGACAGGGCTTGTCCTGATGTCATCAGCTCTGGAATGCAGAGGTTTCTTTGAGATGCATTCTCTAAGTGCTTGGGATGGTTGGCACTTAGTTCCTTCTCCGGGGCGGCTCCTAAGATATGCAGAGCGGGGCGAGGTACTCTCGCTGCGGACGTGGTGTGCCCGCTTCGCCGAAATGGCTTCTCAAAGCAGTCTCCTTCCCAGGGTCTTCTGGCTGCCTAGGAACATGGATGCCGGCTGGGCATAGCTGGGGCTGGATAGCAGGCTGCCCGGTAGCGAGGGCAAGCTCGGCGACCGGCCCGCGGGAGGCTCCAGGCGGGAACTGACCAGGGAGCGCCTAGCCAGGCTCGCTGGAGGTTTCCCCGGCAGGCGCCCGGCTGCTAGCAGCGGCTTGGGCCCATATGAGGCAGGCTTCCATGGAGGCAGGGGGAACAACACTTTAAAACACAGTCCAGGGCAGGGAACAGGCACGGTCCGTGGCAGATGGCAATGCAGGCACGGGGCACACTTGTAACACAGTCCAAACGCACACTAGGAAGTCCAGATACAGGTCAGGGCAGGGCTGCCCAGAAATAGAGTCCTTTGTGCAGTTATCCAAACATGGAGTCAGGGAACTACACAGTCTATTGCAGCAGCACGGTAATTGACACGCAGGCAGGAAACTGACACGTGGATTAGCACACACACGTGTAAAGCAATCTTTGGTGTAGCAGTGAAACAGCAATGCAGGAAACTTTAACACAGTCCATGGCGGGCTTTAAAGCAGGGGAGGGGGCCTACTTGGCAACATCTGTTACTCCTATGAAGGAGAAGTAAAGCAACTGGGAAACTAGGAAGAAGGTAATAAATTCCTCCACTGATCCTGAAGGCCAACTACCACTGCCTGTGAGTGTGAATAAAGTGCCACTGCAGGTGACTTATGGAAACGCCATAGGGTTTTCAAGGCAAGATACGAACAGAGGTGGTTTACCATTGCCTGGCTCTGCGTGGCAACCCTGAACTTCCACGTCCAAGTAATAATATGCCTCCTTGGAGCCAATTCATGTTCTCACTTGACCCCATCTTGTTCTTTTGCAACAAGGACAGGCAGAAAAAGAACAGAAGAAAGGACTGAGGAGTTAAAAGACTCACTTTTCCCATTGAAACTGTCTAAAATGGGAGGAGAGCACCAGAACAAAGACAACCAGGCCTGACCCAGAGAAAAAGTGCAAAGATAAGAGGAGATGATGATGATAATGATGATGATGAAGACAACAATGATAATGATAATGCCACCACCAATATGGCAAGGGAGGGTGCAATGTAGTAATCTGCCATGGCTATGGTGAAAAATAGATGCAGAGTGCATGTCTGTCCCACATGTTTAAAAGCTCATTGCAAGGGCCATGTACAATCAATCATTCATTTGTTGTCTTAACAACATAAACAACAGACGTTAGAATACATGCACAGCCAGTCTGTTTATATCACTCCAGATATTTATGTAGCAACCCACTACATCTATCTTTTATTAATTAACATTAATTTGGCGACTATTTGAGCAAGAGGAAACTCCCATCTTTTAAGGCACCTATAAGAGATCCTAGCAGATGGCCTCTCTTAACTGCCATGGCAAGTGTCAAGAAGCATCACAATACAACAGGATAAACTTACAGCTGTACAGATGTTTTACATGATACAAGATTGTATTTTGCCTTCTCCAGAAACACTGAAATGGGAGATGTGTAATGATACCTAACAGAAGGGCTATGAAGGGCTAGAAAGATAACCCAGTTGAACCAGATCCACTTTTGCATAGGATTTTTCCTGGTAGTAGACAGACATTCCAAATTGCTTGAGTTGTTCTGCATCTTATTTTATTTATTTATTTATTTATATTCTGCTTTCCCTGCAGAGCAGGCTCAGAGCGGATAACATCAGGGTATAAAAACAAAAGAGCATAATAAAAACAATTCCAGTTAATAAAACCCAGCAGCATTCACATTGCATCATCCGTCTACAACCAAAGTGGAAGATGTTATACAGACTGGGGGGACAGTGTCTCTTTCCTGGCAGGAAGCTGATTGATGTGTTCTTAGACGGACGGACAGGCAGGCAGACAGACAGACAGTGTATTTGGCTGCACAAACTGTAAGCAATCTGATTTTTTTCTGTTCTGGGTTGGATCCTGGAACTTACCAACATCTGTCATTACTTTAAAAAACCTGATGACTTCTAACTGTTAAATAAAACAAATCAACGCTTAAAATTCTTCTTCAGGCAATTGAAGCCTTAGACAGGCATTACTAATTTACACATCATAACTAGATAATGCCAGCTTTCCCCAAAGACTTAAACTTCAGCAAGCTGACTGTAGAGCAGAGCCAACTCCTAATTAAAGATACTTTCCAAAATAATTGAAGAAATTGTTTTTAAACACTGCTGATTTAAAATACCTTAATGCTAATAGCAAATGATTAAATGGACAAACTGCAGAATAATCTTCTATTACTACATGTGGTCCACTATTCTTTTTCTCAAAAAAGTAATAAACATAAGAAGGAAAACACTTGGAATTCCAGTATAAAGATGGCTCTTTAGCAGATAACTAGAAAACTATAATGTGAAGCTCTGGAGCAAGAGATGAAGATCTTCACCAGGTTATACTAGGCTGCAGGTATCACTATTCTAAAGGAGTGCCTTGTCCCTTGTCCAATTTGCTCCTAAGTGTTAGGTGAGGAATTGTATTAAAAGCTTTTCAGAAGTCCAAGTATAAAATACCTTGCAGCCCATTCCTTCTACATGTTTGCTGACACTCAAAAACCTCTAAAAGCTTGGTTAAGCAGGGCTACCCACTGGCCATTTTTGTGTGTGCTGAATAGAGATGGGCAAGAACCACAAAAAAAATGAACCACGTGGTTTGTGGTTCGTCAAATTTCACGAACCATGAACCACAAACTTTCACGAACCTGCACCCCCCCGGGTTCGCAAACTGGTTCGTTTGGTTCATGAAAACGTTACATCCAGGTCAGAAAATCATCACTTTTGGGCCAGCAGAAGGTCTGCAGGAAGTCCATCCCCTGTTGCCTAGGAAACTGATAGGCACCAGGCTGTCTGCAGTGACGAACCAAATACCGAACCAAACGAATCAGCCTAAAGTTTGTGGCGGTTTGTCAGAAATGGGATCTGATGGACTGCTGGTTCGCGAACTGGCCTGGTTTGTCATGAATTTTGCTTCGTATTTTGGTTCGTGCCCATCTCTAGTGCTGAATAATAAGTATTTACCATCAATATAACTGGATTAAAAGTTAATAGACCAATCATCTCATGGGTCCTCCCTAGTCACTTTAAAAAAATAGGTACCATACTGGCTATTAGAGATGGGCACAATCCAAAAAAAATACCGATCAAACCGTTCGTGGATCCGGGCCACCGCCGAACCCAGGTCACCGATTCTAACTGATCAAGTCCCGTTTCCGATCGGGAATCGGGGAGGCCAAAGCGGGAGGCACCCCGCTGTTTCCACGATATAGGAACAGTGGTTGGTGGCAGCAGCCGCCAGGCCTGGCGGGCACGGGGAGGCGGCGATGAGCCACCTCCTCTCAGGGAGGGAGGGGACATTCACACACACGCACACACACACACACACACACACACACACACACACACACTTAGAGCAGGGGGGAGTTTTTAAACCAGCAATGAGCCACCTCCCCTCAGGGAGGGGACATTCACACCAGGGCCGGATTTACGGTTGCCAGCACCCAGGGCAACCATAGTCAGGCTCCTGGGTCGCCCCGCCCACGCAGCAAGCCGGCTGTCCCAGTGCGCTGCGGAGCTGGCAGCAGCGTGAGTGGCTCGGAGGCTGCCCGCACCATTCACCTGCCCCGCAAGACAAGGGGCGGCCGGCTTGCCCGCGCGCCCATTGTCCTGGGGAAAGGCGAACAGCGTGGGGCAGCCTCCCAGCCACCTGTGCTGCCTTTTGCTTTTCCTGCAAACCAGCTGCCCCTTGTCCTGCGGGAAAGGCAAAAGGCAGCGCGGGTGGCTGGGAGGCCACCCGCACCATTCAACTTTCCCCAGGAGCGCTCCTGGGGCTCGCAACTGTGCCCAGCGCCCCCTCTTTGGTGGCGCTGGGGGCAGACTACCCCCCTGCCCCCCCGTAGATCCAGCCCTGATTCACACACACACACACACACACACTTTGAGCAGAGGGGGGGATCTATCCCTGCCTCTCCAAACAGAGAGAGACACCCCGTCAACATGTTTCAGCCAGCTTTTTTAAAAATATAGAGCAACACGGTAATGGTTATAGTGAACAAAAAAGAAAAATTTCCCGTGTGTGTAATAATGTCTCCACAATTAACAATAAAGCATATGTTATTTAATATATAGTTTCCAGAATTATTTGATTATCAATACATAGGGGATATAGTAAACAATTTCAATTCATTTCTCATACTACAAACAAGAACTGCATCACATATTGTAACTACCTATAACCTTAATTGTACAAGCATTCCTGTGTATCCTGTATATAAATAGATTAAAGTGTCTAGTGCTCAATATGCTACAATTATAATAACTAAAGTGCAGATACTTCCAATATCCTATGACACTACTTCTTGCATACAGAATACAAATTGCCTATTAGTCAGTTACAATGTAGATACAGTCCAAAATAAATTCCAGACACTGTGTGTGTCACAGATCGTGTGTAAATCTTTGCGGTGTAAGTTGTTAATTCTGTGACTGAATTCCTCTAACGGACGGTCCAGATCCACATATGGTCCGTTTCCAGAGTTCTTTTTCAAAGAGCACAGTAGTCAGAGATTCTTACAGTCAGCCTTCCATATCCCTTTCCAATATTCTCAATTACTTTCATCAGATGAAAGTAATTGAGAATATTGGAAAGGGATATGGAAGGCTGACTGTAAGAATCTCTGACTACTGTGCTCTTTGAAAAAGAACTCTGGAAACGGACCATATGTGGATCTGGACCGTCCGTTAGAGGAATTCAGTCACAGAATTAACAACTTACACCGCAAAGATTTACACACGATCTGTGACACACACAGTGTCTGGAATTTATTTTGGACTGTATCTACATTGTAACTGACTAATAGGCAATTTGTATTCTGTATGCAAGAAGTAGTGTCATAGGATATTGGAAGTATCTGCACTTTAGTTATTATAATTGTAGCATATTGAGCACTAGACACTTTAATCTATTTATATACAGGATACACAGGAATGCTTGTACAATTAAGGTTATAGGTAGTTACAATATGTGATGCAGTTCTTGTTTGTAGTATGAGAAATGAATTGAAATTGTTTACTATATCCCCTATGTATTGATAATCAAATAATTCTGGAAACTATATATTAAATAACATATGCTTTATTGTTAATTGTGGAGACATTATTACACACACGGGAAATTTTTCTTTTTTGTTCACTATAGCTTTTTTAAAAAAGCAGGGACAGAATCCTCCGTTCCTCCCCACCCGATTTTAAAAGCAAGCAGCCAGTCTTCAAAAAGCATATTTTAAACACACACACAGAACCGTGAATGAGGTTTTCTCACAAAATACAGTGTTTTAAAAGCAGGTTAAAAACAGAGAGTGACAGACAGAAAAACACCCATTCCTCCTACAAAGCCCCATTTTTTTAAAAAGCAAAAAAACTTTGTGCTCATGGCTTCAGAACACCCCCTTCCCCCTCCCTCCCCTGGGTTGCTGCTCCGTGGTTGGAAGGAAGCCTGCTAATCAAGGAAAGATGGGCTTCCATTCGGTTTTCTAGGGTGACAGAAGGAGGGTAAACACAGCTCAGGCATTCCCCAGGCTCCGTTGCTAGGGGAATAGATTATTGGCGCCTGAGTGTCTGGCTCTCTGATTAGATCACGATGCCCCCCCCCTGATCAAGCCCCCCCCCGAACGCTGGATCGGTCACCGTGGACGGAACCGATTAGCTGAGTCACGATGGCGCAAACGCCATTATTGGGGTTTTTTTCACATCGTGATTCCGATCGTGCCCATCTCTACTGGCTATCTTTCAGGTGATTTGCTAATTAGCTCTAGATATAATCTCTTATTTGACCAAGTTCTTCATAGGCTATCGCCAAAGCAATGATCCAGAAGTGAGTATATGAGCAACATTTGTGGGGGATGAAGATTAAAGCCAATAATTAGCTTTGCATCTCTATTTTGGTCAAAAAGACATTAGGAACTAGAAACAACATGGATTGCAACTGAATAAAAGATCACTATGGATGCATTCATGCTTACTCCAAGAATTGTCATCTTTATTACAAGTGTATCAAAATCATACAGCAAAAATCTTAATATGTAAACTCAAAAACTAACCAGACAGTTTGAATAAGTGGATTTACAATCACTAGCATTAGGCTCCAAATAAACAATCCAAAGAGCACCGCATTCGTTATCTGGGAAGAAGAGTGATAGCTGTGTTAATCTGTTTCAGCCAAAATAAGAATCGTAAAAAGTTACTAGCCTTTACAGTACCACAAAACTCCTGTTTAGTGGGTGCAAACATAAATCATGTGACTTGCACTCCATCTTCACTATCCAGGGCTGTGTCTGTCCTATTAAGAAGTTGCTAATAATAAAAGCAGGAATACTGAAGGTGGAAATAATTCTATTAAAAGATATTGTAGACATCTAGCTTTAAGAAGGTACTCTGGGTTATACTCAGTCCTAAATCACTGAATATTTCTGAAATGAGAGACAAATGGTTCCCAGTTTTTTTCCCGTGAATATGAATCTCAACTCACAGATTTTCTTTCATGAATCTCTTAAGTACCTGACAATAGTCTTGGCTGATCAGCAAAGCAATGAGAAGCAGTACATCCAAGACACAACGTTGTTTTCTTGCTCCCCTCCTCCATCTCTGTGTCATTAAAAATGTTAGTCAGAGAATGATGTCGTTTTTGTCTGTGCACCTCACATTAAAATACATCTGAGTATCTGAGGTTCAGGTGCTGCTCTGGTGGTGTGGCGACTACTGAGAAGAGTAGCCAGATGGGTACACCAGCTCCAAGTGATGTGCTATTTTCTTCTTCACATTTAAGCCTCTCCTGTGAATCCTCTTCCTTAAGAAGCTTTTGCTGAATCACTTTTGTCCTCGATATACTGACTCCTCCACAACCATCTGAGTTTCCCTCTGGTACATCTAATGCAGTGAAATATTGCCCATGGCGCTTCTATAATGCATCGAATGTGTGTAAAGTGCCACCAAGTCACAGCCAACTTACGGCAACCCCTGCTGGGGCTGTCAAGGCAAGAGATGAGCAGAAGTAGTTTCCCATTGTCTTCATTTGCACAGCAACCCTCATTTTCCTTGGCGGTCTCCCATCCAAATGCTAACCAGGGCCAGGGGACCTCACCTGTCTTCTGAGATCTGACGAAATTGGACTAACCTAGGCTATCCAACAAGCTTTAAACAGGAGGGAACAACTGCAATAATAACAGCGAGATGGCTCATCTCAGATGGCACTTGCTGGGGTGCCAATGAAAAAGAGCTAATGGCCAATTATTTTACATTTAGGGTTTGTTTGTTTCTACCTCAGACAACAAAAATGTCTTGGGCTTTCATCAAAACAAATAAGCTTCGACCATCGTAATTTTCTGAGCATATTTAGGCTTGGTTTCACTGGAAGATTTTCACAGATAGACAGGATTTCCATACACAGAACATGACTTTCTCATGATCCCCTCCTGCTGCAGTCAAAAATGCCCCCTTCAAAAGCTATTCCTTAGGGACATGGGACCCCCACTCCCCCAGGAAGAACAAAATTGGTGAAAATCCCTCCTCTCTTCTTGTCAGCTGAAATGATCTGCAGGACCCAAGCCTTGGTATTTAAGGTCTTAGAATGTAAGTCTTGGTATTTAAAGCCAGCAAGATTTGACAGGCAATGTGATACTCAGCATATTATGAAGGTAAAAACATCCTGGATATAGTTATTCTTTGACACCTTATACTAAGCCAGAAAGGCCTCTGGTTTGACTCATAGCATAGGCTTCTACTTTTTAAAACTCAACATCCCCCAAACTGAGCAGACAGTTGATTGCCACAAGATAACTTGTATAAATTATACAACACATCAAAAAGCTTTTTCAGTAACAGATGCTTCCTTCAATATGCTCAGAATTATCAACAGCTATCTATGTATGATATGCAAATCAGAAGCTATGAAAACAACAAACTACCTTTTTTATTTCCTTCAGGAGATTTAATTGGCAAAAGCAATAGAGAGAGTAACTAAATGTTTTTTTCTTTATGTGAAAGGAATTTATACTTGATAATCTCTTATCAGTGCCAGACCCACAAGAGGGAGGAGAGAGAGATGCACTGTCTCGCAAACCCAATTTGCAAACTAGTTGAAAGATGAAACTACTGATCTGGGCAAACAGAAAAGGAAGAGCTTTAAAGTATGGCTCAATACATGAAAGGGAGCAAGGGTCAATTTTGCTGACTCAGAGTCTGTTTGGCCCATTAAGGGACACCTTTCTGTGATCTTAGATGCACATCACAATCAAGTCATAACTATCATGGCTAGAGATGGGCACGAACCTGGGAAAAAACCTAACTATGCGGTTCGTGGTTCATCAAATTTCACGAACCACGAACTTCCACGAACCTGCCCCTGGTTTGCGAACTGATTTGTTTGGTTCGTGGAAACGTTACATCCAGGTCAGCAAATCATCACTTCCGGGTCAGCAGAAGTTCACTTCTAGGTCAACAGAAGGTCTACAGGAAGTCCATCCCCTGTTGCCTAGGAAACTGATTGATTGGCACCAGGCTGTCTGCAGTGATGAACCAAAAAACGAACCAAACGAACCAGCCTAAAAGTTTGTGGCAGTTCGTCAGAAATGGGATCTGATGAACCGTGGTTCACGAACCACGAACTGGCCTGGTTCATGCTTAGTTTTGGTTCATATTTCAGTTCGTGCCCATCTCTAGTCATGGCTTCCACAAAGAATACTGAAGCACTGAGAATTCTCTCTTAGAAGCCACTAGCATCTCTCACAGAATTACAATTCCTAGAGTTTCCTGGAATGTCTGATTGTTAAACCAGTCTCAGGTCTATACAGTACAAACAGGATGAGAGCCCCATCTAATGATCTAATGCGAGCCCACATTTCCAGTCCGAAGAGAAAGAATAAGGGAGCTAAGGGAGCAAAGGGAAGGAATGCAGTACCGCCGCTCATTTTTTCAAGAACAAAACGGATTTCATGGGAAGGTGACCAAGGCAGAACAAATAATAATAAGGAAAAAACAGGCCTTGGAAATTAATTTAACAGCCAAGTAGAGACACAGCCAGAGAGAAACTACAAGCCAGAAGATAAACAAAGCTCAAGTCAAATGTGATCTCTCTGGCCAGAAATATGACATATTTTGGAAGAACGGTCTACAGATTAAAGAGTAAAGTTCTCAAATATACACCTCACTACTGCACCCAAATGAGACACAGGGTGATATAAAGCAAGACAGTTTGGAAGAAAGCAAGTATATTTTTAAAGTTGTAATAACATCAAAGTTTAGGTTTAATACACATTTTCCAAACCATTGTACACCAAAGGATCAGCAGGTACCAGTAAGAAACAATGTGCTCATTTCTGCCCAGTGTTTCATTCAGAGTTATATAACCTCATTCTCAGCTGTCTTGCAGTTAAAAGGTTAGGCAGGAAAGAAGGCCATTTGGGCACTGATTAACTATAGCTGAACAGAATTATTAGTATAGTTCTCCAAACGCTTTTTGGATCATTCATCAGCTTTGAAGTCACTATATCTAATAGCAAAGTAGCTGGACCCAAGACAAACCACAAAAGCTGTAAAATCACAAAAGCAGTAAAACCAGGACACCCAAACAAAGAGTCAGTGGACTCCCCAGTTATGCTGAAGATATGAGGAAATAATGGGTTACATACAACCAGCCTTTTCGCTTGCAAATAACTATGCTGGGGATCGTGAGACCTGCATGGAAAAAAGCACCTTCTAGGAAGGATTTTGAGGCTACACTGGACAGCATATGGAATAAAACCACCTTCAAGTAGTAGCATGGCATAAGAGAACACTCCCGTTTTAGGAGCATCACAGGAAAGATTCAGGAAGCATATGGTGATGAACAGATTTCCATTCTTTTGACATTACTGCTCTGAGGTTTGTTCTACCCCTCATTCTTCTCTGCCTGCCTCCTAGTTGAAAAATTTCTTCCCTTAATTGTGTAAATGGTGTGTATTTACTGTAGTTTTCAGTAAGACACTATCTTCTTCATATATAATTAGAGTGTTTCAGCTCACAGGAATATAAAGGTGTAAAAAGGAGCCTTGATACAATCACAAAATCTGGATCCCTTTTTGCATGGTGATTTGTACTGTGTGCCCAATCAGCAACCACAAACCATGGCAAACAGCAGATGGACAGTGGTCTGAACGAAGTCTGGAACTTAAAGACAAATTACAGGATTGGATCAGAGCCACATTTTCCATTGGTGGAACAGAACATTCTTGCCTCCTCCTTCCCACAGCACTCCACAAAATGGGGAGAGGAAACTGAAGAACAACATGGCGGCAGGCCTGTAGTGGGAAGAAGGACTCGGTGGAAATTTTCATTAGTGGAAATTTAGTCTAGATCCAAGCCATGAATTTCTACCATTTCAAATTGGCTATTGAGAGTTGGGACCAGTTTATTTTGGCTAAGCTTACTGGCTATATTAAACAATCTGAAATGCCTGACTAGAGGTCAAAATTTATTGAGCTTTGGTACCCAATCCTAGAATTTTTAACAAAAGATGACTGTGCAAAACAGCTACTTAGACCGAAAGACTATTTTCATGTACTGCTCACCATCTAGAATAAGGCAACAAATTCAGCTACTTACCTTACTCTTATAACGGCATAACTGACATTGATGTATAAAAAGGTACGGACAAATGTTGGAAACCAAGTTTCACTGTTAATGTTTGGTTTGTTATTGTAATATTTGAAAAACTAAATAAATATTTTTTAAAAATGCCACAGAAATTCAGATAGGATGAATTTTAGAGTACTTCTCTAATGCTCACTTGCTGTGTTAGCCTGTGGGAGAGGATCAGACTGCAAATGATACAAATCAAAACTTGTTTGTATTATTTCCTGTCCAGAGAGATTCAGTTATAGCTCAAGGCAGCATCTTCTGCTCACATATATGCTTCCGTACATCTGCAGTGAAGACTTCAGAGGCACTTGAAATTAACCTAGACACAGTAACCCCTAGCTAGAACAACTCTTGCTCAGGATCTTGACAGATCAAGGGCTGGTGAACAGATTTAGCACCTACTCTCACATGTCCTGGACCGATAAGATCAGGACAATCACAGAAGAGGCCCTGCAGGGGTAAATCAAGAGGGTGCTGAAAAAGTAGATTGCTGTATGCTTTTGCAGATGCAATAGTTATGGAGGTCCAGCAGCCAAGCGTTTCAGTGACTA
This sequence comes from Eublepharis macularius, assembly GCF_028583425.1. NCBI lineage: Eukaryota > Metazoa > Chordata > Lepidosauria > Squamata > Eublepharidae > Eublepharis > Eublepharis macularius. The sequence goes on along the minus strand of NC_072796.1, from coordinate 115,840,702 downwards.
TTTCAAAGTAATATGAAATTGCTCTCTTCCATGGCTTCCCATCACGTGCAAGTTTCCTCAGTGCCCATTCCCTCACTTAGTTCCCTCTCTTAGATTTCCTTTTCTCATATATTCTCTTCTGACTGTGTCTTTTCTCCTATTCCTCCATACATCTTTCCAGGGCTTTTTTTCTGGGAAAAGAGGTGGTGGAACTCAGTGGGTTGCCAGCACAAGGGGCAACTCTTGGCAGAAGGTAGTGCCCCTGGTACCACATGCACATGCACAAAGTGTGCACATGCTCCCAGGTCTGCACAATGATGTCACTTTGGGTCAGCTGGAACAAGGGGGGAGTTTTTTAAAGTTTAAATCGCCCTCGGCGAAAATGGTCACATGGCTGGTGGCCCCTCCCCCTGATCTTCAGACAGAGGGGAGTTTAGATTGCCCTCCGTGTCATTCAGCAGCGCGTAGGGCAATCTAAACTCCCCTCTGTCTGGAGATCAGGGGGTGGGGCCACCAGCCATGTGACCATTTTCAAGAGGTGCCGGAACTCCGTTCCACTGCGTTCCCACTGAAAAAAAGCCCTGCATCTTTCCCTCCCAAATCCTGGCCCTCATTTGGTGCTTTTCTTGGTTGGCTTGCTTCTCAGTCTCCCAATTTCATGTTGCTTCCAATCTCTCTTTCCCTGGCACTTCTCCACATACAGCCACGCTTTAATATATTAATGCCTCAGCCAGTAGCAATCCGAGATCCTTAAGAATCTGAGCTAATGGAAAATATTCCTCTGTGTGTCTGGCCTTTCTGTGGCATTATAACAGTTTCTCCAATCACTGGCAAATGCTCACTATCACAGATTCCCCCAGCGTACTAGATGTTATAAATCACTGTAAACACTCCTCCTATGTAAACTTCTCAAAATGGATACTTTTTTATTTTTGATATAGCCTCTTCTGTGCACAGGCCCAGCAACTGGAGTTTTGAGAATAACGCAGAGCTAAAACTGAAACAAACAAACAAAAAGTAACTCATTCTTCTCCAACAAACCACTTAGCTTTGTTTGGAACTCCCTGCTGGGATCTCTGAATTTCCTGTAAATTTTTAAAACTTCTACAGGCATCTGTTTACTTGTGTGCTCTATCCATGTTCAGGGAACGGCCTGGGCATGGAGGACAGTGTTTTGCCCCTTATAATTAAGTGACGGCAGTAGCTTCCTCCTTCCTAGGCTACATCCACACATCCTTGGATATTGTGCTATCTTTGCACTTTAGAAAATGAAACCATTTACAACTGGATTGTTTTGTACACCCAGTAAAACCCAGTGGCTGCTAAAGTGCAACATCCAGTGATGTGTGGTTGCAACCCTACTATCACTCCCTGAAGCGTTCTACTCCACTGCAATATAATGAAGCCAACCTCGAACTAGCTAGTTTAGTGACATGGACCCTACTATTCTGCTCAACACATCCCCTAGTCTAAGGAGCCCATCACCAACTTAAATGGATTTGTCCCCATGGAAGAGCAACTTAAGTTGGTGGGAAACTCCTTAGGCTGGAAGAAGGCTTTAAATGTTGCTGAGCAGAATGGTGGGATCCATGGAAGTATCAGCACAAGCTTTCTTAAGGGCCAGATAATGTACGGTGCTCAGATTCTCTTTTCACTAAACAGAGCTTTGCTGACTCCTCTCCATTGTAATTTAATATATTCTACAGGATAATGTTGTGTGGATCTTCAAAGGTCTCTGGGAAGAAAAGCCAAGAATTCCAATGACTATGAGGGTTTTTGCATTGCAAAGGGCCTTCGACATGCTGAAGATGTAAATGAAAACCACCAATGTGCCGAATTCGCATATTGCTGTGTTTATTTGGACATTCAGCCATTTTAAATGCGTGAATAACATGATTGGAATATTTATTTGGGGCAACATTAACATTTCTGTGAAATTAAAACATTCGGCATGTAAATCTCTTTCTCTAAACTGGCAGAAAAGAAACTTGTACCAGCCAACTGCATGGAATGGAGCATGAGCCTGGAGCTTTTTTGTAGTGCAAAGGACATTAAAATAACTTTTAAGATACCAACAATGTCAGTGGGATGAACTTTGGGTTAAACACTTGGTGAAATCCTTATCTATATTTTAGACAGACAGACAGACAGACAGACAGACAGACGAATGGACAAATTGATATTGCCAAAGTATGTGTGCATGGGTGTATGTCTGTGAACAACACATACATATACACACATATGGAGATATGATGTACATATAAGTAATTCAACTGAATTATTTTATTTTTATCCCACTCATTATCCACAGATTTGCTCCTAAAAGAACTCATAGATTTCAGGCATTAAATATAAACATTCCATTTGGGAGGGGATGTTCAGTTTTGGGATCCAGGCACAACAGAGAGATTCCTAGTTTCTTCCTGCTGTTCCTCTGATGACCCTGTTGAAGGCATCTTATCTAAGCAACATTCGGCTTATTCTTTCTCATCCAATCCATTACTGACTTCATTCGAAGATAAAACTGCCTCATTCAGTTCAGATGACAAAAAAATAAAAAAAATAATCTGTGTCGTCTGCATACCCTTTTCCAGAGGTTTCATGTTGTTTTTAAAAACATAATTAGCATTCAGTATGCTAATTAGACCTGGCATCTTGGAACTACCAAAAGGGGATTTTGTCTTGCATAAAACTGCTGCTGCTTGCTGCTTAGCAAACGGTTACAGTCTTGGATTAGGATCTGGGAAAAACGGGTTCAGATCTCCATTCTGCTATGGAAGCTTGTCAGATGAACTTGGTAGGATGCCATGGAAGCTTGCCAGTCACTCACGACCTCTCACAGGATAACCTACTTCACAGATTTGGTGTTGTGAGGATAAAATGGAGGAGGGGGGAACAACGCTTTAAGTCACTTTGGGTCCCCATTGGAGAGACAAGTGGAGTACGAATATCTAAATAAATAAGAACTATTATAATTCTGTCAGAAAGTTCTACTTCCAATTGCTGACAATGCCTAAAGGCTTTAATATCTTCATACTTCATCACAGTATATCAACTAGCAATCCCTGTTTTTTAATGCAATTTTCTTATCAAAGTTTGATCTGTTTTACTCATTTATTCATGTTGCACAAGTGTCTCTGATATAGGGTTGCCAGGTCCAGGTTCAGAAATTCCTGGAGATTTGGGGGGTGGAGCATGGAGAGGGCGGAGTTTGGGGAGGGGAGGGGCCTCACTGGGGTATGATACCATAGAGTTCACCTTTCAGAGCAGGCATTTTCTCCAGGGGAACAGTTCTCCATGGGAACAGGAGATCAGCTGTAATTCCAGGAGATCTCTAGCTACCACCTGGAGGCTGGCAACCCTACTCTGATACCTTGGACATATCAGTGTCAGAATTGTTTGCAAAATGTATATTGCACTGCACTCTTTCACTACAAAATATAGCACATATTCTCAAATTTCAGTTTTCAGGTCAAAACTATTACTTGAGGGGAGAGAAGGATTATTTTATGCACAACTGTTAATTTTAAAAAATCCTGTTTGCCGTTTCCTCCCAGCCTGCACCTCAAATAGTTCCTTTGGTACTCTCTTTTCCGTGTAATTTCTGGCTTTCTTCTTCTTCTTGGGAATAACCATGTTGTTATCCCAACCAATTAGGGATCAGGCAGTGATTGCAATGATATCACAGCACTATGGAGCCAATTAGATTTAGTAACCTGACAATATCAATAAAGGCAAATAAAGCTGATTGAGAATAAAGGCCAGGCAACACTTTTTTTTTAATGGGTGAACACTCCTTTCACAGCTGTCACCCTACTAAAGGGCAATTTCAAAAATCCTGAAAATATTTGTGGAAAGCACTCCCCTCCCCCCCTTTTTTTGTTCAGCCCTAGAAAAAAAGCTAATTTGATTTCTGACTAAGCAACCCAGGAGATGGAAAGCCCTGCACTTCTAAAAACTACAAAAGTTCTAAACGTATTCCTTAGCATTTCAGTATAAAGTATGGTGTCATACTAAGCCAAAAGCAATCTCCCATGGTACTCATTCACAATGGATGAGCAATTTCAGTAGCGTTACATAGATCTGCCCCTAATTGCGTGCAGAATTATAAAATGGCCTTGATAGATAAGACAGGCTTTGCAGACATGTTGAGAATTGAAATCAAGGCAACATGCAAGATTTTATATCTTATTATTGCTCCTATGGGCTACTGCTTGTTCTCCACACTGGATAAGCAAACAAAACTCTAAATCTCTGCTGGATGTCAAAAATTTGGCCAGCTTAAAGCAATAATTCATGACAAAAGGCAACTTCACTGTAGCCAGCATGAAAAATGAAACAAATACAGCTTTTTCATATTTGCAGTTGAGTGAAACAAGCACCACAATCACATCTCTGCTCATCTTTAGTATGTGTAAAAAGAACCAAAAAACACAACTGGAAATTTTTTAATCTCTTCACTAAAACATTGCTATCAGCTGTTTACTTTTTGCTAGAAAGGTCAACAAGGTATATGGTTATCCCTTGTATACTGCAAACCCAACAAAATACATAATGCTGTCTGCTTAAATCATTACTTTGTGTTCACAAAGAAGCTTTCTTTCCTATTGGGATAAGCTGAAAAATCAGCTCAAAAGAACAAGAGAATCTAAGCTTAGCCTACCCCTATTTCTGTTGGGCAGGAAGAGTACCTAGAGCTTCTAGGATACTTGCTGACAGCTGGTGAGAAATTCTGAAGTTTGCTCTAGTAAAAGTTATACATGGTTAAGATAAGACTCCGTTAACGACCAACTCTCATCTAGGGATGCTGTGAATTTCGTCACGAACAGCTTTTGATACCATCAACCATGGTATCCTTCTGGACTGCCGTTCTGGTTTGGGATTGGTAGGCACTCATTTTTGGTCCTACATGGAGGGTAGGTTTCAGAAGGTGGTGCTAGGGGAGTCGTGCTCAGCCCCTTGGCCTGTGAGGTTCCACAAGGTTCCATCTTGTCCCCTATGCTTTTTAAAATCTACATGAGGCCGCCAGGTGACGTTATCCGGAGATTTGGGTTGAGTTGCCACCAATATGCAGATGACACGAAGATGGTGAGGGGTCTGGAGACCAAGGTAAGGTTGAAGGAGTTTGGTATGTTTAGCCTAAAGAGGAGACAACTGAGAGGTGATATGATAACCATCTTCAAGTACTTGAAGGGCTGTCTTATAAAGGATGGTGCAGAGTTGTTTTCTGTTGCCCCAGAGGGTCGGACCAGAACCAATGGGTTGAAATTATATTTAAAAATTTTGGCTAAACGTTAGGAAGAACTTCCTGATAGAGAAGTCCCTCAGTAGAAAAGGCTTCCTCAGGAGGAGCCTCCTTCTTTGGACATAGATCCAGAGGAGTTAGCCGTGTTAGTCTGTAGTAGCAAAATCAAAAAAGAGTCCAGTAGCACCTTTAAGACTAACCAACTTTATTGTAGCATAAGCTTTCAAGAACTAGAGTTCTCTTCGTCAGATGCATCTCGAAAGCTTATGCTACAATAAAGTTGGTTAGTCTTAAAGGTGCTACTGGACTCTTTTTGATTTTGCTACTACAGACTAACACGGCTAACTCCTCTGGATCGAAAGCTTATGCTACAGTAAAGTTGGTTAGTCTTAAAGGTGCTACTGGACTCCTTCTTTGCAGGCTTTTAAGCCGAGGCTAGATGGCCATCTGACAGCAATACTGATTCTGTGAACCTAGGCAGATCATGAGAGGGGGGACAGGATGGGTTACATCAACGCTTATTCTCATGGCCCAAGGTAATGCCAATCGCCACTTCAGGGTCAGGAAGCAATTTTCTCCAGGGGGTGTGTGTGGGAGGTATTTGTGAATTTCCTGCATTGTGCAGGGGGTTGGACTAGATGACCCCAAAGCCCCTTCCAATTCTATGATCCTATGCACTCACCTCTATCTTACACTCCCAGCTGATCCCAGGAAGGCTGTAGAAACCCTGAACCTGTGCCTGGAGGCAGTTTTGGGCAAATAAACTGAAGCTTAATCATGACAAGATGGAGGTGCTACTGGTGAGCAGAAGGTCTGGTCCAGAATTTAAGATGTCACTTGTTCTTGATGGGGATGGGACTGCACTCCCCTTAAAGGAACAGGTTCATAGTTTGGGGTGCTTTCGGGCCCAGACCTACTGTTGGATAAGCAGGTGGCAGCTGGCTTTTACCTGTGTCAACTAGTTACACAGTTATGGCCTTTCCTGGGCAGGAAAGACGTGGCCACTGCGGTACATGCTCTAGTTACATCTATATTAGATTATTCCAATGTGTTCTACAAGGATCTGCCCTTGAAATGTGTACAGAAACTTTAACTGGTACAGAATGCTACAGCCAGGATGTTGACTGGAGTGGGTGGTAGGGACCCTATCACTCCAGTCTCAGCCAATCTACACAGGCTCCCGATTTGTTTCTGGGCACAATTCAAGGTGGTGGTGCTGACCCTAAAGCTTTATATAGTTTGGGACCAACATACCTGAAGGACTGCCTACTCCCAAATGAACCCACTCAATTTGCCAAAGAAGAGCCTCTCATCCATTCTTTTGAGCATTTTCATGCCTTTTTGTAGCCACTGGTTTTTTTCCTATGGCTTCTTCAGCTCCAGGTTTTTGTTTTAATACCTTGAAAGTGCTTCATTCCTGCATGACCTCAGCTGACATCATGGTACCAAAGAGCGAATCAGATGATGTCACTGAGAGTAAATGAAGCCTTCCCACTCATCAGTGAATGACAGTGTTGCCAGGGACACCCCCCCTCCTGTTATGGAGCCCACTCTGAACCATGCCAGTTTCCTGCCGTGCTGTTTTAAGACTCTGCCAAAGACTCTGTTAGGGGCAGCACTGCCCATGCTTGCTCCCTGCCTCTCTACCAGTATGCACTGTGTTCACCAATGCCTGTTTCCTGCCTCCTTGGACACCTACCTCACCTGGGCCAGAGCCATGCCACTAGCAGCACACTGCCAGCCAGAGGGACCCTCCGCGAGCCTGGCCAGGCACCCCCTGGTCAGTTCCCACGGGGAGTTCCTTGCAGGACGGTCACTGGGTCTGCCCTTGCCTCTAGGCAGCCTGCTAGCCAGCCCACAAGATGTGCCAAGGAAGAAGCCATGGACAGTTTGCTCGGAGGCTGCCATTTCGAGACCAGGCTCCTGTCATGTTCACGGAGACCAGCCTCACCCTGATATGCGTATCACAGGAAGCCACCCTGAGATGGAAGCTACGTGCCAGCTGCCCAGAACACCTAATGGATGCATGTCAATACAACCGCCACATTCCAGAGCAAATGCCATCAAGACAACTCCAGCTTCCTGACAGATTCAATCAACCCGCCCAGCACTCCCCTCCCCTCCTTTGTCCCCTCTTCCCAAGGTGTCACAATCATACATTCAGACCCTGAAGTGGCCCATTAGCAACAGTTATAGGACCATCGAGCTTTTGTTTCCCCTCCTGAGAACCACATGGGAGGCCCCCACCTCAGGGTACATTTTGGGGTACTTAAGCAGGCTCTGCCTGCCATGAGGTGCGTGCCATTCCTCTCCCGACCCCTGACCATCACTCCACGTATCTAGTGCAGGCATTAGATATCGCCCTGCTATGCTGCTGTTTCTCTGCTTCTTGCCGTGATCAGGTAACGTATCACCCTGCTTTTTCGATCTCAAGTGGGTTCCCTGCTAATGCAAACGGCTCTATTTTTTCCACTCTTTATTTCCTGGCTCTTGTATGTTTCTTGCTTGTATGTGCTATTGTAGGCTTATGCAACACCTTAGTAAACACGTGTTGTACTGATTAGTCATTGCCTCTTTATTGCGTGAGTAACCCGGAAGTACGGACTCTGGTATACATTGGTAAAGATCCGCACTAACTTAAGCCAGTCTGCGTGCTAATTTCCCCATAAAATAGCAGTTCTGGTAAAAACAGGGAATATGTTCAATTGCCCAGGCATTTGGATCAGTGCTTCTGCTCTTGTCATGCCATGCTAATACTTTCATTGCACATCAATGTTGGTTAAGTCTTTCAATCCAATACAATTCTGGTCCCATGGAGTTAAAGGTGAGTGGTTGTTGTTATTGCATTTCTGCTTATGGACTACATCTGCATTTAGGTAAGCACCTGGATATTTTTCATTACACTGCAGAATTCAGAGTTCTATCCATGTTCTTCCCCCAACTACATGGGATAGGCCAAAGTATTGGTTGGCTGAGTGCCTCTGCCATGCAAATGGGATCCACCTTCTACCCATTACTTGACTCTTTACAAATAGTTACAGACACTGTTGCATAGGGATGTAAAGCATCAACAAGGGTATACTTTAGGGGAGAGGAGAAATATTCATAATATGCATCTCTCTAATTCAACTCAGCACTAATCAATTTCTTACACAAGAAGGGAAAGGGCATCTAAACTACAGGACATGTGTTGCATGACAGAAGAAAAAAATGTATAATATTCCTTATGCAGTCATCTGACAAAATGTAATGTTATGGGTCATGTCCAGGACAGAGGACAGTTGCTAGAGAGAGCAATTTTTTTTAATCCTTTAATCTTTTGCAAAGATTCATTATGTTAACGGGCACTATCTTGTATAGAGCAACTCAAAAGCCATTTGTCAAATATAGAACTCCAGATTCTTTAAAGTAAAAATAATCTCAGCACACAGTGTTTCAAAACTAGAGTGCTTCCTTCTTAACTTCCAATAAAGTAAGATAAGAAAGAAGGCCTGTAGTTATTCTGATACAAGCACTGGATATCAAAGTTTTCCACTGGCCTCTAGCTCAGAGAAACATAGAAAATAGATTTTATACTTTCTGCTATGATTGACAGTTTGGGGCCAGATCATCTATTGATATTTTCTGAACGAAGTAGTTCTCTCTATGTGAAAAGCATAATGCAAATATAAAGGCCAAGGCCAAGCCATGATAGGTCCATTATGTGAATGAGGCTCAGCAGTTCTCAGACTGATGGGCTTCTTTCCTCATCATGAGCAGCCATCGACTACAAGATAGTCATGGCAAACCATAGATGACCTTGTGCCTGAATAACGAACTAGACTCCAAACAGAGTTTCATGCTGGTTTGAAGTCTTCGTTTGTAGGGAAATACATAATGCTGTCATTTGAACTAGAGATTCCCACTACAGGCCTGCCTCCATGTTGTTCTTGAGCTTCCCCTCTCCATTTTGTGGAGTCTTTCATTATCTGGTACAATGCAAAAGGAGAAATAGAGAAGGAAATCCAGAACAGCCCAATTTGGTGTAGTGGTTAAGAGTGGCAGGACTCTAATCTGGAGAGCCCGGTTTGATCCCCCACTCCTCCGCTTGAAGCCAGCTGGGTGACCTTGGGCTAGTCATAGCTCTCTGGAGCTCTCTCAGCCCCACCCACCTTACTGGGTGTTTTGTTGTGGGGATAATAATGGCATACTTTGTAAACCTCTCTGAGTGGGCATTAAGTTGTCCTGAAGGGCAGTATATATATCGAATGTGGCTGTTGTTAAGAAGGAGCATGCATGCCTCAGGATCTCCCAGGCTTATTCCCATAGCAACAAGATTTATCATGACAGAATTCCTCACAATTCTAGATTTGATAATGCAGGTACTGGTGACTCTGAGTGCAACTGTCATGGTAATATTTAACCCAACTTACTTTGTAGTGGCATAATGGCACAGCTGCAGTAACTGCTTTCTTCTTGTACCCTGAGGTTCTATTCCCCTCTTCCTTCCACTCAGCTAGAACTTTACCAAAGACTGTTTTATTACGGAAAGAGCCTCAGTAAGAGAGCACTTTTTGCATGAAACAGATTTTCCAGATTCAGATGCTTCCTGTCAAGAGATAGGCAGTCCTGCAGTTATGAAGGACCAAGGCAATGAAGGGCTTTATATGTGATAATCAATACCTTGAATTGAACCCTGTAACTGATAAGCAGCTGATGGAATGATTCCAGAATGGGAGGGATATGTATGCTCCACCTAGCTCCTGATAAACTGCAGCATTCTGCACCTGCTGGAGTCTCCTAGTTAACTTAAAGGGCATCTATATAAACTGCATTACAGTAGTCAAATCTCAGTGTTACTATGGCATGGATCAAGGTGGCCAGACCGGTCGTGTCACGGTAGATGGACATCTTCTAGGCTACATTGAATTGGAAGAAACTTATTTTTGTAGGTGTATTATCCTGATTGTCCTGCAGTAATGCTGGATCCAGTATAACCCCTAGGCTGTTAACTGAGTCAGTAAGGGTCAGCTGAACACCAGTTAATAATGGGAAGCACAACCTCCTTCAAGATCTCCCACCTTCCCAAACAGCACTACCTACGTCTTATCAGGATTTAGATTTAATTTGTTCACTCTTAGCCATGTATCCACAGCAGCTAGGCTGCAATTCAGGACTTCTATGACATCACCAAGAGACTGAGGTAAGGGGATACAGAGCTGAATGTCATCAATATATTAATTACAGGCAACCCCAAACCTATGAATGATTTTACCTATGGGCTTTACATAGAGATTGAAAAGCACGAGGGATAGAATTGTGCCTTCTAGAACTCTGCAGGACAGGTTCCACACTGTTGATAACTGGTCTCCAACAACCACCCCTGGAGTCTGGTTCAGAAGAAAAAGTTTGAACCAATCCACCACATCCCATGGCACCTACTTCTGCCTCCAAATGCATCAACAAGACACCATTCTCCATTGTATCAAAGGCAGTGGATAAATCCAATAAGAAAAACACTGAGATGGTGGTCATGAACTAAAGCCACCAGGGTCTGAAGCCAGACTGAAAAGGCTCCAGAGCAGATGAGCTATCCAAGAAGACCTGGAGTAGGTCTCCTACTGCTTTCTCAATCACTTTGATCAGAAAGGGTGGATTAGAGATAGGGTGATAACTGGCCACATCATATTTCTGTAGGGATTTTTTTCCCAGTAGTGCATGGATAACTGCCTCTTTAACGGGCTGAGGGAAGGTGCCCTGAGTTAGTGATTGATTTATAATAGACACTAAGAATACTCAATGAGATCCTTCCAGCTAATTGCCATTTACCAGCACCTTAGGATTAGGCATGATTCCTATTTGCTGTGTGCCAGTTTTTAAGGGCCCAAGCACGTGCTCTGAATTCTTTTTGCATTTTTCCCCCTGGCAGAGTGAGGAGTATAAAATAACTCTTTTCTCCTGGCTGTCAGAAGCCATCGAAAATAGGAAAAAGAGTCGCCTGAAATCCCAAATTGGGACGTGGGGGATATAGACCCCATTATTACTGATTTAACACACGCACGCACACACACCCAATAGTTAATGTCTCTGTAGGGCGTTATTTCTTATGACTAGAACTGTGTCGGACATAAAAAAAGCCAGCCTGACACACTTAATACAAAGCTGGTTCAGACATTTACTTAATATGCTGTCCTAAAGGTTTTCTATACATTGCCAGTGAAGTCATTGTGCATTGTGCATTGGGTATATAAACCTCAGCAAGCTGTGATGGATGACAAGTGTGGATGACTTTAGTGAATTATAGGTTAGCTAGTGGAGAATGTAGTTTAAACACCAAATTGAATAATCTTAGCTGCCAGTTTTAGCACCTCCAATAAATAGTCATACATAAGGAGAGCAGTTTTCTGGGATCAAACACCACAAATCACGGAATCTGGCTTCCAGCACAGAATGCTGTGTTATCTGTCAGACTCGCCAACTATTATTTTTTTATAAAAAGAACACAACTGCTTTGTCATGAAATTAAGCTTTAAAAGCAGTAAAGATTGAATTCTGGAAGTTACCTGGTTTGATTTGAATATTCCTTTTTCAAATTTGCTTCTCTTTGCGCAAATTGATTCTGCGAACCTTTGGCTGGGATGTTAGAAATGAGTTCTGTGCATTGCCACTGAACACATCCTCTTCTAATAAAACTTTTGTTTTCCCAAAATCAGTCTTTTTTTGATGGGCCCTTGAACAAACGGAAGTTTTAGTGGATGAGGAATCACACTCTGCTACAGAGACTGTCTAGTGCAGACGGAGCTTATTCATAGGATCCAAGCCAGTATTTTCACATCAGTTTCTCCTTTCTTATGCCGAATTTTTTCCCATTCAAATTAACACCCCTTTCAACATTATTTTCACATTAGTTACATATGCATGGCACACAAGTTGAAGTAAAACCGGAGTAGAAGAAACAGAAGAATCAAAACAATGGAAACAAAATTATGGGAACTGCCTCAATGTGATCAGATACAGAATCAAAAAGAAACAGAAATAGCCATATTGGCTCATCTCTGAGAAAACAAGTGATACTTTGGAGATATGTCTGTGATCCAGGTTCAATTCACCACATCTCCAGTTAAAAAAAGAAACAGGTGATAGGGAATGAGAAAGTTGTCTGTTTAAAATCCTTGTGAACAACTGCCAAGGCTGTAGCAGCTTTGTGTGCCTTTGTTACCTTTGTTGCAGTCTCTGAGGCTACAAAGTTTATGGAAAAGGCTTCCAGTGGCTTGGCAAAGAAGCCTTCTGTCCATCCTGTCTGGCCTTCTCTGTTGATTTACACTCACACACACGCACGCACGCACATTCTCTACCTCATATTCTATATGATCTTACCCTCAAACCTGCATTAATTTACCATCTGGACAGGTGGTGCTACCTTGAATAAATTGTTACCACCTCTTTTGGGTGTGGAGGACTTTTTCTTTTCTTTTTCTTTTTTTTTGAGTACCAGTCATAGGTCAACTACTCTACAGCGCAGGGCAGTTGTCATTTATTTACTTATTCTATTCCCTGTTTTCCTCTCCAATGGGGACTCAAAGCAGCTTACATCATTCTCTTCTATTCCATTTTATCCTTGCAACAACCCTATGAAGTAGGTTAGGCATATGACTGGCTGAAGGTCACCTAGCAAGTTTTAGTGGCAGAGCTGGGATTTGAACTTGGGTCTCCCAGATCCTAGTTTAGAGACTAATGAACTTATTTTCCAAAGCAGCATCTGAGACAGACCAGAGGGCTTATCAGAAATTAGAACTCCTCCCATCTCCCTGTGTGCATATAAGTGCAAGTTATGCATGTGGCATTTGGGATCCAAGCCACAATAATCAGCAATGGCATTATTAACATTTTACTGTTTGTACATTGTGTTTATTGGTTGCAGAGATAAGAGTCTTGGATTTAGAAGAGTCTGCCTCATATATAATTCATTGACAGATGGGGCATGGCTCCGTGGTAGAGCATCTGCTTTGTATTATTTATTTAATTCAATTTTTATATCACTTCTCTTCAATTGAGATCTCGAAGCGGATACTTCCAGGTTCAATCCTGGACATTCCATTTAAAAGGAACTGATAAGAGGTGATGTGGAAGACCTCCACTGCCAGTCTGAGTACACTATATTGGGCTTGCGTTCAGCAACAAGCAGATGTCTAATTCTTTTTATTTAAATAAAATAATAATAATAGCAATAATAATCACAATAGTGTACTTATATTCCACACTTCTAGACAGATTAGTGCCCCACTCAGAGCAGTGAACAAAGTCAGTGTTGTTATTATTCCCATAATACAGATGGGGAGCCAGGGCTGAGAGGAGCGGCTTACCCAAGGCCACCTGCTTAGCTCATGGCAGTTGTAGGAGTCGAACCAGCAGAGTGCTGACTCACAGCCCAACCATTGAACCACTATTCTATATTCCATATATTCTTATTCAGTAAAAAGTAAAGTTTCACTAAAAAATAAAGTTTCAGTAAAAAGAAAGTTAGATACAAATCTTTACAAATTCATCTTCTATAAACAAATCATAAGACATTATTAATTTCCACTCACCATTATAGTCAGAAAAACATTCCATTGATCAAACTCATCCAACTTTTTACCACGCAACACACAAGTTCATTTATTCAGTAAGGTTGCTAACTTCCAGGTGGGGTCTGTAGATCTCCTGAAATTACAACTAGATGATACAGCTCAGTTCCTCTGGGGAAAAATAGCAACTTTGAAGGGTCAACTCTATGGCATTACCCCCTGCTGAAGTCCCTCCCTTCCCTAAACCCTTCCCAGGTTCCACCCCTAATCTCCAGGAATTTCCCTGCCTAGAGTTGGCAACCCAATTAACTCAACTATTCGTATTCCTTCAGTTTCTCCAATCACTCCTCTTTATTTGGAATTATGTCTAGCAAAGACTAATCTTGCAGAGGTTATGGCATTTAAATTTTCTAAAGTATCTTTCAGAAGGAACAAGAAATGGGAGAAAGGTAACTCTTTATCTATTCCTTGAGAAATAGCTCTAGGAATCATTTCCCAATACTCTTTGGCTCTACTGCATCTCCATCATATATGTATAAAGTTTGCAACAGAAACTCCACAAATCCAGCAATCACCTTTAACCCCTTGATTAATTTTAGCTAATTTAAGAGGCCTTAGATGCTCAGACGTCCAATTTTGCATGTATATTTTGCCGTTCTATGGGTGCCTAGACAATCATTCCAGTAAAATCAGCAGACTTTCTTTTCTTTAAAAAATAAAAGTTGACATTTCAGATAATTATTATGATGTAGATCTTCATGCATTGTATAATTTAATTTTACTATTTTCTAAACATTGTGACCTTACTTGAATATATGAGGACGGTGTGTACATAATTAACTAGATGTGTATATTAAACAACAAAATCAAAAAGTCCAAAAGGGAAACTGAAAGTTTTTCAAAGGGAAGTCATAGGCTACTTTCATACCTTTCTTTAAATACATTATTTTTAATAAGAGGTGAAGAGGTAAAAAAAACTTCTTAAAACTTGGTAGTATGATAACAAAATTAGCTATTGGCCAATCCATTCATCAGCTCAATCCATTCATCAGCTCAACCCATTCATCAGCTCAACCCATTCATCAGTGCTCTGCATACACAGGTGAGTTCATGTAAGAAAATGCTATTTTCTGCCAGTCATAATTTTAGAACATGCTTATGCTTTACTGCCACCTATTGGTCCAACAGAGAACCTTGAAGTTTTTTTTTTTTTACCTACAAGGAAGAAGTCTGTATTTTTTTTCCTTTTCCCCTTCAAGGGAAAAGGCTCTAAAGATATTCACTGCAAATAGAAGTTGCTCTGTTATTTCTGGGTTTTGCTCATGGCGATATTGCCTGAACATCACTGCTCCTAGGTACTCATTAGCCTTGCCACTTACTCTTACCGAAAGGCATCCTTGCCAAACAAGGAAAAGATAAATATTAATCAAAGCTGAGCGGACCTAGGGACATAAGCTTCCTGAAAAACTGCTCAATGCCAACTGTTGCCCCTACTTTTCATTGCTGGGGGGGGGGTGTTAAAAGGGGGCAAAAATCGTTGCATTTCCTCTTGCTCGCATCCACATGGGCAAGCATTCTCCCAATTCCACTGTCATTCTGCCAGACCCTCAAACTACAGCAGACTCAAGTAATGGCACTTCTTGGAAGTTCTGATTGGCTGCTGAGTGCTGAGTGCATTTAGTGTCATCTGCCATAAGAGACACTGCAATGGAGCCAAGTCTCACTGGCTATGTGCAAACCTAAGAACACTTTCCAGAGAAGTCGTGGGAAGCTTGGTGAAGAGACTAGCCCCCCCCTTCCCCAAGCCCCATTATATGCTGCAAATAATGTTTCAATGAAGTCCTTGTGTTAATTTCCTAGTAAATAAGTGCTGCAAGGCCCAATGATCAGGCCCTCATACATGCAGCACTATACAAGATATATGCCATTGCTAAGAACAATGATCTTTCATGAAAGAAGGATAAACATTTAAGAAAAAACCTCACTAGATTTCATTACAGTTTGCCCAAATGAATGGAGATTCTTTGCGCTGGATAACAGGGTAGTATCAAATGTGGCAGAACAAAGTGAGTAAGAAGAAGAAGGCAACCAAAAAGAAAGGAACAAACGCATGAACAGGAGTGGTGCTTCAAGAGCTAATGTCCTCTCATGGGTACAGAAGCAGTCTAGGGGAGAAAACAACTGAGGATAACAAAACTTTCTTTGGAATAAACCCCACTGAGTAAGATGGGACTTACTTTTCAGTAGATCCATTTAGGATTGCTCTCCCAAGTGACCTAGACTCATCCTTTAACCTAAGATCTGTGCAATTCTCAATTTAGACTTTAGAGAATCTGTGAAGGCTTCTTTCTTGCCTCTTGCAAGTATCTCCTTTCTTATATATTGTTACTCCGGACCACCAGAGCCACTACCTGGATTCTCTTAATCTGGCTTGTTTGTATCCAGGCTATCTAGTCAATAAGCTTTATTCTAAGTGCACTCAACTGTGCCAGAAAATGGAATAAAAATGTAACAAACCATAAAATGATTGACAGGGAGAAATAACCAAAGAGGGCTCTGTGGTTTAGTGGTAGAACATGCACCTTGCATACAGAAAGTCCCTGTCCCTGGCATCTCAAGTTAAATCGATCAACCTGATATGAACTATCTGAGATCCTGAAGAACCACTGCCATTGGAATAGACAACACTGACTTTGATACCCCAATTGTCTATTTCAGTTTAAGTCTGCTTCACCTGTCCATGCATAGTTGGTCACACATATTCCCACCCACTCACATGCAAAGGGGTTGTAGTGGTATTGTTGCTATTGGCAGACAGCATGGAATGACGCCTCAGATTAATAGCTTTCCACACAGAATAGCAGCCACCCCAAAGTTCCTATTATGTCACTGGTAATGGTTTTGAAAACCAAGCCTCAGAGTGTGTCAACAAGCATTTCATGCCCTCATCCACATTGAGGCACACTAGTGGAACTGAGAGAGCAACTAAAATCAAAATACTTTGCAAGTGTTCCTCTCCATTGCCATATAAATATGTCCCCTCCCTATTTTTCTCTTCCTTTCAGGTCATGTTATTATCACAGCTGCATATGACTTTACTCTAGTGAAGGGAAAGAGTGCTGTTTCTTTAAAGGAGTCTTCAGTCTTCCATGGGACACTGGATGCTGCTTAACCCTTTCAGATTAGGCTGTTCCTCCATTCAAAATCACTAGGAGTTTCCCCACCTCGAGGTTTTCCCACAGATCCCCATATCTTCCATGTGTGTGAAAAGTGCCAACAAGTTGCATGGCAAGAGATGAACGGAAGTGGTTTGTCATTGCCTGCCTCTGCGTAGCATTCCTGGACTTTCTTGGGGGTCTCCCATTCAAGTACCAACCAGGGCCAACCCTGCTTATCTTCCAAGAGCCAATGAGATTGGGCTGGCCTGGGCTATCCAGGTCAGGGCCATATCTTCCATACAAGGGGACAAATATTTCATAGGAAGGTGAGTTTGAGGGGGGGAAAGGCTTAAGAGGAAGTTTTTAACAACAATCCTCCTGCTAGATCTCCCTACAATGTTACAGTCAATTGCTGTTTCCCCCTTTCTAAAAAAAAATGAAGATACCTAGGAAAAAATGACATTGCAGAGTATCCTACTCCTTATCAGAACAAAGAAACGTTTGCAGAAATAATTTGTTTAGGGCATAAAGCTTATTTAAAAACCCCAAGGAGAAGAAAGTGCAAGGTTTCAGGTTGTCTATTTAAAGTTTGGTTATTCTGTTTCTACAGGAGGACATCCCAGCATACATTGACAATTCCAGGCAATGCAGCAGTTTCCCACCAGATGATTTCTCAGTAATGACAGGTATCTGCAAGCCTCTAATTCCAGCTGGGTGATGGTATTATTAGTCTCTTGGAAGTTAAAAGTCATCAGCTTTCCTTCTGTTTGCTTGACATTAAAGAAGAGAAGTTTGACTGCTACTTGGCATTGTGCTTTGCCAAAAGAGCATCAGCTTCCGTTTCCTGAAATAGACAAGGTGGTGTAAGAATGCAGGGATGACTTCTAGGCCATAAAGAGAACAATGTTTCATATTAGGAAGCACCATCTGGAAAAAAAACTGACATCTTTCTATGTTAATTTCCTTCTTTTTGAGTCTTTTGAAAACTATGCTACTTGTTATCAAAGTTGTGCACATGGTAATGGTACAGGCGATGTTATATTGGGATTCAAAGGGGCTCACAGATGCCAGCTGGTGTTATTGTCATATCTTCAGGCTACGTCCATTGCCACACTTCCATTCTGACTCATGATCCATTATATATTTAGAAAAGAGGGGTGGCAATTTAATAGGCTTGAAGCAAAAGTAGGCGCAGAACACCTGAAGTTTGGAAGCGCAGGAAGTAGGAACTTTCTGATCTGCTTCAAGTATTTAGAGGTAAACCATGATTTGCAACTCAACAAAAGCCCTAATTGATTCCTAATCTTAGGCAATGCTTCATAAAAGAAGTCTGTGGGCATATTCTGATTAATTACTGAACCCTGTGATTCTCCCCAGCCTTTTCCTATAGCTACTTAAACATCCATACAAGCAAAATTAAATTCCTTTTCTGGTTTACTCTCCTTCCTCCTTTTCAAACTCATTTGGGGAAAATATTTGTTTAAATTAAAAGAGAAAACAAAGCATTTTCATTACTCAAAGGTCCCCCTGCTTTAGGTTTGATTCAAAATCAACATTCAGCTCAGTGTTGCTTCTCTGGACACTGACATGGCTCAGGTAAACATGCTAGTCAAACAATTCTCGATCGATTGATTCCTTGCAGTTAGATGCAGCACTATCCTCTGTGTCCCATGTCTCTTAATTTGGGCCTTGCAAGACCTGCTCTCTCTGAGGGTCAAAACACAGGAGACGCACATGCGACTGTCGGATCTTGCAAGGATCCCTGGGAATTGTAAATTAAAAAAAAAAAACAGCCGCTCAATGTGATTCTCAGCTGGGGAGAATTGCAACTGGAGGATCTCTCTCTCTCTCTCTCTCTCTCTCTCAAAAATCTTCTGAGAGCTTGGGATGGGGGTGGGGGGTGGGGAACGATGTAACAAGAAGCAGAAAAAAAAGCCGAGGTGTTTTGTGAGCAAGAGAGAAACCCAGTCCCTCCCATTCTTCTTCTCCCGGCAGGGTCCTATTCCACGCCCCCGCCCCGTTTCTGAGCTCCTGAAGGAAAAGCAGCCAACTGGATTTTTTAAAGAGAATCAATCTCTCCAGTCTCTCTTTGAGAGAATCTCTTTGAAAGACAATCTCTCCAGAGGGGCTGTTCTTTGCAAGAAAATCCACTTTGCTCGGTTTTCCTCTAGTTGCTTGGAGGAGGGGAGTAAGACTACCATTCCCAGGAAAGCTTGCGGGACCAATCAAGTGCTCTTCACATGATATTCATCTTGTGTGTTTTCACTCTGAGAGCCTCGAAACAGGAAAGCCAGTCAGAAAATCAGGCAAAAAAGGTATATTCTGACAATTCAAAATTATCTATACATCAGCCTACTTCATTTATACTTCATCTCCTGTCCGCCATTTTTCTCCTCACAACAAACCTGTTAGTAGGTAAGGCTGTGTTCTTTGAGGCAAGCTGGGCTATTCCTGGTGGAAACCGTCGCTCTGTTCCTTATAACCAGAAAGCTTTATTTTTAACATACAAGGGCTCTGGGAGTTTCCTACCACAGAAGCACAGAACAAATCATCTCAGAACCTTTTATACCTTTTATATAAAAAGACCGGGTACAAGGAACCAACCGAAATGTTACAACACAGTATTTCCTTATATGGGCGAATTGACAGTTGTCTCAATGTTGCCAATACACCCTTGGGCCTGGCATATGTGACCTACTTGCTTTGAGCTTATGGCTCCACTCCTCAGATTTTCCAGGACAGCCGAGAGTATGTGACTGGCCCAAAGTCCCCCAGCAAGCTTCCATGGCAGAGTGGGGAATCGAACCTGGGTTGCCCAGATCCTAGTTCATCACTCTAACCACTACACTACACTGGCTCGTGGGCTGGACAAAAATTCTTTCTCTGTATCTACTAATGGACTTTTAGAACTGTTGTTTGTGCCACTGTCCATTGCTGTTGTGCTGTTGTCCAAGGGGGCCCTGTAGCTGCCATGTATTAATAAAAATGTTTGGAAGATCCATTCACAAATCTACCAGCATCTTGTCTAGTTTGGCTCTCTATGAATGTTCCTCTAGTTTGGCCGTCAATGAATGTACCATGTTCCCCTTAGACACAATAATTGTTGCATATTTTATCTTGCTCTAGTACGCTTTTTGGTTATTTTTTCCCTGTCCTGATTAACGTCCATGTAACTGTTATATTAGGGGTTATATGTAGCAATGTGTAAAAAATCCCAACTATAGATATTTTCCATGCAGCAGATAAAGAGTCTGTAATGGTGCGTGAGTACAGCTGTGACCTTCCACTGAACCTGCTGGAAAACTAATTATTCTCAGCTTTGAACCTCAATGGTTGCACAAAAGAAGAAGAAAAATTGAAATGCATTCCACATGTTTGAGAACAGGTAAATTGATGTATCTGAGGAAGGTATACTCCAAATGTCTTGCTAGCACGTGTCATATATTTCTTTTCCAACTTTCAGCTATGGATATGTTTGCCAGGTCCCTGGGAGACCAAACAGGGGAAAGGGGGGCTACAGGAGGAGTCATGTAGGGGGGCACTCACCACACACACCCTGCATTCTGCCAGGAATAACATCATTCCTGGTGCAATGCAGAAGTAATCCATTGTGCCAGGGACTGATTGAGTAAAAACTGCCCCCAAACACTAAATTGGAGGTCAATTTTTGCTCAATTGGCCCCCAGAGCAACCCATTATTTCCCCCTTGTTCCAGGAATGATGTCATTCCTGGTGTGACATGGGACACATGGGGGCTCTCTGGAGCACGTTGGAGCATGCTTCGCCCCCACCACTACGTTCCTGCACCTTCCCCCCTCACTGGCCATGAGAGAGGTGGTGGGGGATGGAGGCTAGGGGTAGGGATGCCCCACACCCACTAGGGGAATGGCAAGCCTAGGTACAGGCTATTAATTTGATATCCAGCCTTTTGATCCCCTTTACACATCATCATCAAGGTCACTATTGTTTATACTTTATTACAAGGATACATTGCAGTGGAATCCCTTGTATTTATATTTCTTTTTAGCAGTCATTGTATAATTGTATTGTTTGAGATATTATCTAACAGATTATCTATTTTTGGTATATTGGTGGTTGGATGTATTTTTCCCCTTGCTTTGCACACTATTTTTGTGTGTGCTTTGAGGGGTTCTTTTTGCTTTAGGAGTGCAGAATGAAGCCATGTTTTAAGGGACGGAAGTCTCTTCCCACCTAAGAGATCATTTTGATTGCTTATGGAAACATTAGAATGCAGCAATTACTGCCCCTTTCAGCCTATGAAAGATGTGACACTGCAAAGAAAACATGTATTGGAAGTACAGTGGCAATTTCCCATTCATTCTTCCTGTTGAATAGGAGCCTGCTATAAAAATCTTATCAGCTAAGTGCACAGTTCAACCTCAGAGTGCAGGCAAAAGAAAAGAAAAAATATGATAGAAAGGAGCAAGATGAAAAGGACTGAATGTCCAAAAGATAAGAAAGCTAGTGGAAGCTTAGACAAAGTTGGGTGGTTGCCCAGGACCTTGGAAGGTCAAGGAGTCTACCAAACTAAGCCCAGGACTCAGTGTGATTCCACTAATCCACCCTTCACATGTTCAGAGACCAGAGGAACAGTGTTAAAAACTGCAAGTGGTTAATCAACATTCTGTGACATCATCCACTGCCTAAAGGATCTTATTGCATCCAGGTAGCAGAACTTGCCTATTGCAAAACAAACTGTTCAAGTCACCATTTACACCACTTCCAGTTTTTTCCTCACAGTGAGGAATGAATGTATTTTGCGTCTAGCATACATCTTCACAGATCAGGGGTTTTGAAGAAGTTCTTCACAGTTACCTTTTGTTTTCATATATTGCCGTTGACAGTCTTTTTGTTTCATCCATTTTCCTTGATGGTGTTCCCAATTCATTTGTTTTGTTTATGCCTCTTTTAATGCTATTTATATATTATATAGTATTTTTAAAACCATTTATATATACAAATGATGAAAAAGTAGAGGTGTCTATTTAATTTTGTTACAGAGGACGGGGGGAACAAAAGATGACTGCCACTTTATTCCAAGCCAGAATCCATGCTGGAATCAAAAGCTGTGCTCATGAAATTGGGTAATATTCCTAATTCTCTCATGAAGGCACCGTGGGGTGCACAGACAGCCATTTCATACACTGCTGCTTCTGAAGTCAATTTTGAACTGTTGATTACTGTAGGGCAATATATAAAAAAAGAAAAGCCTCTTGGCTTTTAAATTGGTGGAGGACAAACTGTATCAGACTTTTTAAAAAATACAGCATACAGAAGGCAGAAAAAAGCCTTAAGTTATGTCTTAAGCAAGAAGGAGCAGCTCAGGGACCCTCTGTATAAGAACTGAAGTGTTGATTTAAGTAATTTTGAATCCTTCTCCTATTAAGAACTCAAAACAAACATTAAAAACATACATCAACCTATTAAAAGCAATACATTTAAAACCAATCGAATAAAGAGCTGGCAAAGCCAACCGTTGCTATCCTCGGTAACTGAATCTAGGCCTCAATTAAATAAATAAAATAATGCGGGTTTACACAACTTGCAAACATGCAAGAGAGTTCAGGCCTTTCTTGACCTCATTGGGCAGACCAATCAACAGTGTAGGCACCACTAAGTAAAAGCACATGACTAGCCAAAGTAGATTTAATATTCTGGCATGAGAGGGACAGAGCTAAGGTTTCCAGCTCTGGCTTCGGAAATCCCTGCTTTGGGGGCAGAGCACGGGGAAGAAGTTCAGCGGGAATGTGATGCCATACAGTCCACCCTCCAAAGCTCTCTTTTTCTCCAGGAGAACTGATCTCTGCAGTCTGGAGATCCACAGTATTTCCCAGAGAACTCCAACCCCCACCTGGAGATTGGCAACATTAGATACAGCACAAACTCTGGTGGGAGGGCCATAATTTCCACAGAAATACAGACGTGGCTCTGCAATTATTTATTTAGAACATTTATATACTATCCTGCTAGACAGTTTTTAGGCCTGCAGAGGGACGGAGGAGGCCTAAAATGGCCTTCCTGCCCCTCAAATGGCCACACCGTGTGCGGTTATTTGAGTGGTGGCAAGGCTGTTTTTGGCCTCCTCCGCCCCTGCACAGGCCTGCAGAGGGACAAAGGAGGCCGAAAATGGCCTTGCTGCCCCTCAAATAGCCGCACCGTGTGCAGCACGGCCAGTTAAGGGGCTGCCCCTTGAGGGAGGATCCCGCACCACAGGAGAAGGTAAGTGTGGGGCTGGGGCAGGGGTTGGGGCTGCGGGGTGGGGGAGTGGGGGCCTGGGGATAGGGCAGTTTAAACGGCCTTGCCACCAGCAGGTCCCTTTAAACTATCAGCTGGCAGTTGGCGGGGAGGATCTCCCCTGTCACCTGCCAGCTGATAGTTTAAAGGGACCTGCTGCTTGCAAAGCAGGAAAGGGCCCTTTAAACTGTTAAATGCCCTTTCCCTGCCGCTGCTAAGCAGCCGGAAAGGAGCATTTAAACCCCACGAACCACAAACTGGGTCATAACTGGCCCCAGTTCCGTGCCAGTTCGTGGGTTTTGGTCCATTAAAATCCATGAACCACGAATCTCATGGTTCGGGTTTTTTTGGGGTCCGTGCCCATGTCTACTCACCGCTTAAAAACAAAGCCATTAAAACAAAATCATAAAAAAAAATAGGCCAATGCCCTTAAAACACAACGTAGGTCATGAAAAGTTTTAAAGGTCAAAACCAGAACCCTGAACTGTACCTGGAAACCAACAGAAGCCCATGTAATAAATTTAAGGTAGGCATAATATGAGTACAGTGGTTAGCTCCAGCTAACAAGCTGCTTGCCTTTGATGCATGCACCCCTATTTCCATTCGAGCAAAATTCTTTTCTGGTCTACAACATATAACAATTCAACATATACAATTCACTTGTACGACATAAAACAGAGCCTGAACACCACACCAACCCACCCACCCATTTAGGGGTGTGCTACCATCTGCATTTGTTCGTCTTAACATTTTTTCTGGCCTGCCTTCCAGTTCATGCATTTTGTCCTGTAAGGATATGATGGTCCACCAACTAGCCACATGCTGCAGAGACATGGGGAAATATGGTGACTTGGCAAACAAACAAACAAACCTGAGCAAGTTAACAAGAAACAGTGATGGCCAGGTATGTACATACCAGCATTATCTGAGCAAGCTACAATACAGATCACATTTCTTTCCAGCAATTTAGCATTTCCTGTTATTTTCTGTGACAGCTGCTTGGAATTCAGCTGCTCATTAGTTCCAACCCAGCAAAGGGGAGTAAAATTCTTTCAATAATTTTATCACTATTAACATTTAATATTTCATACTGCATTCTCCGTATACCATTAAAAAACAGGGCCCTGTCTGAAGTATCAAAATGGCCTGCACAAAATTTTGAGTTTCTACTATATCTGAAACCCAGTGCTTTCAGTGTGTTAACAGCTTCTTCACGAAATGTCTCCCAACCCACCTCTCCACTTCCATCCCCTTCCTGCCTGGTTTTTGTCCTCACGGGTCACAAAACCTCCAGCACTGCCTTTCTGGTGGTCAAAAAGGTCCCCATCATAGCTCTTTTACCAGCAGAAAAGTTGGTTGGATTCAACCAAGTGGATTTTATTGTTACTGCTTTCAACGGATACAATATTGTAAAATCTTACAAATGGATATGTCTGGACTTCCTAGCTGACTCTGTTTTCCATAGCTCTTCCATTAATATCTGTTGGTACACTTACCTAATTACTAATGAAATTTCAACACCATGCATTGTTTTTTCCCCTTTTCGTTGGCTCTTACTACACCTTGAGGACGAGAGTTCTACAGTTCAACAATGTAAGATATGAAAACAGATCATAGCTCCACCCACTTTTTTTTACATTCTATCAGCACTCACACAGATATTTTGTCATTGAAAAATAGTAAAAAGTCCTGTAGCACCTTTAAGACTAACCAACTTTATTGTAGCATAAGCTTTTGAGAACCACAGCCCTCTTTGACAGATGTATATGTTCGAATACTGGATTCACCTTAGAGAAAGTGATTTCAAATGTATTATTTCATTTCTAAGGAATTAGTGAAAATCCTGTTTTCAAACCCTCACAAGATCTTCTTCCAATGTGACATATGCTATCAAGTGTCAGCAATGCCCTTCCACTCTTTATATTGAACAAACAGGTCACTCCCTACGCAGGAGAATAAATGGACATAAATCTAATATTAGAAATTACAACACTCAAAAACCAGTGGGACAACATTTTAATCTTCCAGAATATTCCATTGCTGACCTACATGTGGCTGTCATCAAACAGAGAAACTTCAAGGGGAGATTACAATGTGAGATTGCTGAACTTGAGTTAATTCACAAATTCAGAACAATATTAATCAAGCTGTATTGTACCACTGTAGCTTTACATCCTTTGCTATACTTCTCTCATCTAATCAAGATGCATTATTCCTTTACATCCTGATGTCCTCCTTTGTAACACCCTACCCACCTTTGGCTGGGATATAAAGGCTCAGAGATCTCCATTCCTACTCATATCTGAAGAAGGGAGCTCTGACTCTTGAAAGCTTACAACCTGAAAATCTTCTTGGTCTCTAAAATGCCACTGGACTCATGATCTTTTGGTTCACTAGTGAGAGGGAGGATTAATAAAGGTGAAGTAGGAAGCAGTGAAAGGTCCACTCCTAATCTCACCATCTGTAAAGGAAGTAACATCTGAACAGCTCTAGGCTTGCCAGGTCGAGCCTGGTAACCAGCAGGAGGGTTCCAGGGTGGTAACATGGGGTTTGGCAACATCCCCAACATCACTTCACCACTTCCAGATCCAAGAAGTGACAATGGGTAGCTCAAGGAATCACCAGAAACTCTATTGTTTTACCACATAGTGTCTGGTGATTCTTAGACCTACCCAGGTTGTACTGGCACAGAGGGTTGCAGCATTTTTATTTTTCTCCTGCCACCATTCCCACAATCAGCAGGAGGCCTCCTGCCTACGTGGGAAGACTGGTGGCAACCCTAGAATAGCCCCCATGTATAGAAAGAGAAAGCCTATAATATTACCAGACAACAACGGAGCACAGTTGTGAATGGACACATCTCTCGTCTCGCCCCAATTTAGCACAATGAAAATTTCATTACCCCAAAGTCCCCCAATATCTATTTATGAAACTTTGGTATGCCTTTGATATCCAACCAGCATTTCAATTTACATTTCTGAACTCTTTTCAAAAATTGACCTTTAAAAGTGTCACAGATATTTTTTTCTGTTCACACCTATGGTGTGACAGCATCGATGAGGGGAAAAAGGAATGACTCAATAGAAATAACATAACATTGAAAAGGTCACATATTTCAAAAATAATTATTAGAACTAACTTGTTGAGAACTGCAGTCAGGTTCACCTGCCCAGTACATAAGTCTTTCCAAATTTCCTCTATATTTAAAATTGGCCTGTGGGACAGTATCCTGGAAAAAGAACTTGTATGTAAGTTTATTTAATCTAGCAACATTCTCTTACATCTAACTTGTATTTCATTAAACATTTTGGCCTGGATTCAGAGAATCTGAGGATTTATCTAAATAACATATTTAATACGTACCTGGCTCGAGACATGATTTCTGGCAAGAAGACCTGCAAGGTGGTTGATCACTGGAAACATTAATTTGCATTGCATGATGCAAGGGATTTAAAAACTTGGTGTAAAGGATTGAAAAACTTTTTAAAATTTTCCCCACAGGTTCAGAAATGTCTTATCCCAGAAGACATTCAAGCTCTATCATCATGACTAGACAGACCTAATGCTGGACTGATGTAGTGGATAGCACTGCAGAAAATAGATGTAAAGAAGGAAATTAAGTTCAAATTCCTGCACAACCACAAGTCACTGTATTTCAACCTGACCTACTTCGTTTTTGCCATCTTCTGCCAGTGGATGAAGATTCTGTTTCATTTGGCATTCTCTCAGTGACCCTTCCTCACTCCCCAATGTTTTAACTGTTGTTTTAATCTTTTGTATTTATTTTAAATTCTGGTTTTAAATTATTTTAATGATGCATTTGTGTTGGGTTTTTACATGTATGTTGATGGAGAAAGAAAACTTGGGGTCAGAGTGGATAACACAATATAAATATTAATTATACAACAAAGGCCGTTTCCACATGCTGTTAAACAGACGGGCCACTTACTGAACGCTGGTGTTTCCCCCCGCAAATTCCAGACACCTCCGATTTCAAAGCGGAAGCAGGCAGTTTGGCTTCCGTGTGTTCAGCGTCTTTTCTGAGAATGGGATTTCCCACTCTTTCCTGTGCCTGCTAAAAGATGCTGAACACATGGAAGCCAAACTGCCTGCTTCCGCTTTGAAATTGGAGGTGTCTGGAATTTGCAGGGGGAAACGCCAGCATTCAGTAAGTGGCCCATCTCTTTGACAGCATGTGGAAATGGCCAAAGATGGAAAAAATGTAAATTGGATGTTAGGGATTATTAGGAAAAGAATTAAAAATAAAATAGACCGTATATTAATGTTCTTGAATAGACTGATGATGTGGCAACATTTGGAATGCTGTATCAGCCTTTCTGAAAAGTTATTTTGAATAGCTGCAGAAAAGAGCAAGTAAAACTATCAAAGAGCTGGAATTAGGGGCATTTTAGGTTAGAAGACAGATTAGAGGGGGACACAAAATAAGTTTGGAAAAATTATGTAGACTTCAGCACTAAACTAATGATAACACTCTGAACCGATTTAAAAATAAGGAAATATTGCCACTGGACTGGGAAATGTCAGCACATTTCCCTAATTACTTCCAACACAGATTCTGGGGCTGAAATCCTAAGAAGGCTTTCCTAAAAGTAAGCCCTATTGAATAAAATGGGCTTACCTCCAAGTAGACCTGCCTAGGATTATTATGTGTACCCCTAGGGTTGCCAGCTCCAAGTTGGGAAATCCCTAAAGATTGGGGGGTGGGGGAGGAATAGAGCCTGGGGAAGACAGGGTTTGGGGAGGGCCCTCAGTAGGGTATAATGCCATAGAATCCACATTCCAAAATAGACCATTTCTCCAGGAAGATAGTTTCAGGTGGGCAGCTGTTTTGGTCTGCAGTAGGAGTGCAGGATTTGAATCCAGTTGCACCTTAGAGATCAACTGTTTGAGAGCTTTGACTCTTGGAAGTTCATACCCTGGAAATCTAGTTGCTCTCTAAGGTGCAACTGGACTTGAATCTTGATTTTCTCCAGGGGAACTGATCTCTTCTTCCTGGAGATCAGTTGTAATTCTGGGAGTTATCCAGCCACCACCTGGAGGTTGGCAACCCTAACCTGACCCTTTCCTCTACACTTGTCATTTGTCCATGACGTCTGGAAGCAGCACAGGTGTCACCCAGGTACAACACCCTCCTACTATTATAAAAAGCAACAGTGCAGACAAACTTTTTGCCTACTTGAAGGACTCTTTTCAATGCCTGCAAAGATTCACAGAAGCAACCATTACATTGCCATTGGGCCAGAGGATGCCTGAAGATGCTCTCAAAGCACTGTCACACCATGCTCAGTCTTGCCACTGGTCACCTTCAATATCTATTTGTTTTTTTACTGGAGCTTCATCCCTGTAACAGTGGGATAATTCAGGCTGCTCTGAGATCCATCTTCTTTAGGTTTTCTCTAGTTCCGTAGCAGTATTCTGTGTTTGTGATTTTATGCTCACTGCCCGGCCTGAGGGTATAGCTTGTACTATTTACTGATCCTCATTAATACTGCTGTCATGTGGAATAAGTTTAACGTGGCCTTAACAGGATATTATGGAACTGCCTGAATGTGCAGCTCCTTCTGAAGTCGGGAGGACTCAGAGTTCACAACACATTCGAGCACCTGTCACAAGAAATGTAGTGGCTTTTGAAATGAATGCACAAATATGCGAATGCTTTAAAGTCACTTCAGATGTAGCAATGTATTGTAGACACTCTTATCTCCCTGCTTGCCGTAGCTAGGACTTACTAAATAGCCTGATACTTTTTGAGATGATGCCTGTGTGTTGCGCATACACTTCCATTCCACACAAGTTCCATGTCCCCAAGAAGCATTCAGGCAAAGAGAAATGGTCTTATTCCAAACCATTCCAAACCACTGAATATCATGAGACTGACTAGGGATTTGCTAGCAGATACATGATCAACTAGAGCAGCAATTGTCTTCCAAGAAAGGAAAGCAAGTCATACACTTCAAATATTGTTGTTGTAACTGGACAATATGAGATTAACATTATCACTTGCACTTTCTTTAGGTAACACTGATATCTCTGGTCTTTAAAGTACCCGAATGCAACTGACCATGTCCCTAACATCTTCAGGTTTCTTAGAGATCAACAACAAGAATACAAGCAAGGTTGATGTAGGGCATACTGTATACCTTGACTTTTTTAAAAATGTAATTTTTTCTTTTATATTCCATCTTTCTAACAAAAATTCAAGGATAATTATACAAATTAAAATTCAACAAATAGAATAAAATCCATTAAACTTTCAACAAACTGCAACAATATCCCCTTCATAGAAATATTCTTCTGAAAAAGTTGCGTTTTAAACATTCTGTGGAATGGTATGGAATGGGAGCCTTCAATACCCAATGGAAGACCACCACAAAGAAAGCTTAGCTACTGAGCTTACCTGTTTGTAGGGTAGCTATCTCTACAGATGAAAACCATTATAATAGTAATACATTTTTCACATGGAATTCTTTGAACTATAGTTCTTTGATGGGGACTTAGGCTGTCAAACTGAGTAGTTGCTAACGGAAGGAAATAAGCAGTTGGGAATCTGGCATGGGGCAATGTAATGTATTCAGAAATAAACTATCAAGGGTGAACAGCCAAGTTCAAATCATTCCTGATCGTGCAATTCCAAATCCACAGCAAAAGGATCTCATCAAAAATGGTTAAACTGGCCAACGGATGATTTAATTAGATTCAATACAAATGATGAGTTTCACACACACGCTGATGGTATGATCCAAGAACAAGATCCAGGACCATTGTAGAAAGTTCACAAGAAAGCTCAGTTTGCAGCAACAACAAAAAACAGAAAATTGGTGTTAGTAATTATGAAAAAGGTAAAAAAAAATAAGTCTTTAAATGGCACAGTAACCTGTTACCCAGGGGGCAACTTAAAAGTGCACATCTCAGTAGTGAGAACACACAGACCATCCAAATGACTGAAGGGATAAGAACCTCTCAAGTGTTTGAGGGGCAGAAGATGCATACTAGGAATGGATATGACAATGATTTCTAAAGAGTGCGAATAGAGAGAAATTATTCTCAGCTCCTCTCAAGACACTAGAATTACAAATAATTCAATGACACTGGATGAACAAAAGAACGCCACAATGCATAACTGATTTGTAAAATTAAACATCATAGGTTGTTATGCCATGACAGACCTGATAGCTTTAAAATGATTATACAAATTCTAGGTCTATCAAAAGTCATTAGCTGTAATGGTTAAGAATGTTCTAAGACAGTCTTTTTAGGATTACTGTTTGCTGGGCATTAACAAGGGATATGCTCAGTTTGTGAGGTTTCACTCGGAGTCATCTGGCTGGCCTCTGTTGGTGGAAGAATGATGTTTGGTCTGATCTAGTACGACAACTCTTATATCTCTTTGCTGTCTGTAGTTATTGAACAACCCCCACACAGATATTTGTATATGTAAAGTACTGTCACGTCACAGCCGACTTATGGACACCCCATAGGGTTTTCAAGGCTAGAGATGAACAGAGGTGATTTGCCATTACCTTCCTCTGTGTAATAGTGACCCTGGACTTCCTTGGTGGTCTCCCAGGGATGATCTTACTTAGCTTCTCAGAGACAATGAGAGTGGGGTAGCCTGGACCATCCAGGTCAGGGTACAGATATTTGACCGGTACTTTATCCTAATGTTCAAGAGCGAAATAAGTGCATACTTGATTACCAAGGTTTTCTGCTAATTACTTTTTCAATATGATTGACTTGATTGTAATTGACTAATTGCAACTGAGTGTGTGTATATGTGTGTGATTGTAAACCACTGCTGGTAAAGAAAAATTAAACATCGTATTCAAGTATAAGTTTTTGTGAGTCAGAACTCACTTCATCAGGTGCATGATAAAGATGAACAGTAACAAATGCAGGAGGGGAAATATTTTAAAATAAATAGAACATTGTACTTTAAGTCTACAGAGCGCAACATAAGCATGATGTTTATTGTATTTATCCTTATCTACCTTTTATTTAAAAAAGAAACATACATGTACAACTGTTTCTATTTTTAACAAATTTATTTGCAATATTTAACTTCCATGCTACTGATGGAGATCACAGAGCCCTACACAGAAACAAAAAAGTAGCTTTTATATTTATGCTACCTAATTGTGGATTGGATCCCATGCAAAAATCTCTGTTGACAGAAGGGATTTCCATCAGAGGACTGATGCAGAGGAGTTAGCCGTGTTAGTCTGTGGTAGCAAAATCAAAAAGAGTCCAGTAGCACCTTTAAGACTAACCAATTTTATTGTAGCATAAGCTTTCGAGAATCAAGTTCTCTTCGTCAGATGCCTGATACAGAGACTGGTCAAACACAGAAGAGGAGAGAGAAGAGGCAATCAGAGGACTGAAACTTCTCCCCTCCTGATGCAGGCCAAACTTGCCCCTGGACCGTTCCTCCTGGCGAAAGAGGATCCCAGGAATAGCATGAAGGAGGAGATAGAGGAACACAATAGGAGAAAGGATAAGCAAAAATCCCCCCACTCCCAGCTTTCCATGAGCGGAAATTTTCCTCTGGCTCCAATGTGATACCACGAAATTTAGTGCCTGGCCTGAACAGCTAGTAATATACAGAAATGCATAATGCAAGACATACTGTTGTGTGATTGTTCTTACACAGCGCAGAGAACTAATTTGGTATTTCTGAATATTTCAGAATAGAAAGTGAGTTTTCATTTTTATGCATATGCTAATTATATTTATTCTCTTATCAACTGATTTGAGCAACGAGGACTTGTGCTTAGATATAGCACTAGGAGATTGGTTATTTCCGTCTTGGTCTAAAATCTCGTAAATATTGCAAGTAATTTAATATTGCCACATACAAAGGACTCATTTCATTTATTTTGGGTCACTTATCAGCTCCTTCTCCATGTATCAAGCTTGAAGCAGTCTGTGCTAAAGTTAATAAAATTAAAAATCAGAATATAAAATATAGTCATAACAATCTGCTATCAATAACACTATCCACTGTTTATATCACCTTATCTTACACCAGATAAAGACCACAATCCCAAGACCTACTTTAAACACATCTGATGGGCAAAGCATGCAAAGAATGGAGGTTTTGACTGTTTTCACAGTAGACCTCTCCCCTGCCATATAAAAAATGGTTGCTTTCAAATACCTTAGGATACTGAGGATTGTGTTTTGAGAATGCTATGCAACTCTGGGATTTTGGGGGAAATGATGCAATTCTTTGGATCCGTGCCATCATGTTCATGTTTGTGCTCCCAGCGTAAAAGCACTGCACTGTGTTTTGTCAAATGTATTCATTTACCAAAAACAAAACAAAAAAAACTGCTTTTTCCTGGAAGTTTCAAGAGAATTCTCTTTTCCCAATGTTTTTCAATTTGGTTCCTTGGTGCAACATTACTAGAGATGCCATAAACCTCACAACATTTCACAAGTCTAAGTCCCCACGCAAGTTAGGAAATAATTCGTGCCTCATGGAAAATTTCACAGCTTTGAAAGTGCCCCTTTCTTCTCCTGACTTCCCCTCCTTCATTCTTTCAGACTCTATCACACAGAACCGAAATGGTTGATCCAGTAAAGAATATCCTAGTTATACTCATGTGGCACAACAAACCTGTTTGTGATGGACATGACCACAATTTTCCATGCCCAATGCTGGCAGATAATACTTCAGATTTGATAGTCTCTGGCATGGTAAAAAGCAGCTAAAAGGGTAGTCTAGTTTCCTTTCCCAGGGCAGCCCCTTAATTTGTCTCATATGCTCCTATGGTGTGTCCAAAGAAATCTATCTAAGCTTCCTTCTTTTAACTTGGCTTGGTTGTATCTATTTTAAATTGAGTCTCTCACCAGCAGCACTCATACTTTGAAACTCTACTCTCATTGCAAGGAGTCTACTTGGTATAATCACTCTTTCTTATATCAGTGAAAAGTCTGTAACTATTGATTTATTTAGGATATTCCTATGGTATTTAGAAAATCCCGTTGCTCTCCAGAGTCCTGCTTCAGTTAGCTATTAAGAATTAAATGTGTACATAGAACTACCCAGGGATTTTTTTCTGGGAAAAGAGGTGGTGGAACTCAGAGGAGGTGGTGGAACTCCACGCGGAGGGCAATCTAAACTCCCCTGTTTGGAGATCAGGGGGTGGGGCCACCAGCCATGTGACCATTTTCAAGAGGTTCCGGAACTCTGTTCCATCATGTTCCAGCTGAAAAAAAGCCCTGGAACTACCGAGAGGTAATCTACTAGAACACTGCTAGTACAAGGGTTTGTAGCAGTCCAGGTTTCTGCATGTTTTGATTTGCTTTTCCTAGTACTGTCCCATTTATCAAAATACCACTCTTAGCATTTCACTGCAGAACGTGTTTGCATTGCTGATCATGTTGACCCAGGAGGAACATTTTAGAACACATTTTCATCTGAATTTAATATTTTATTCTTTAGTGACCTGCTGGCACAGTAAATACTGGCTGCTTTAGTTAAAGCTTTATCAGAAACTTTTAAAAAACCTTTTACTGTGTGCTGAACAGCGTCGAGAAATTGTGATACAAAGATTTTGCTCAAAGATGCTGATGGAAGGATTTTGCCCCCAATTTAATATAAACACTGTAAACGCAAAGGTCAGTACAGAGCTTTGGAACTATATGTGAGTGAACATTGTACACATGGTTAGAATCTGTACAAGTGAACATTGTATACATGGTTAGAATTCAAATATTTCCAGTACACACTGTTCTCAAATTACCAAAGAACATCCACCGTCATTAGCATAATGATTATGTATACATAAATTAGCTGACTTGATTAATTTTGTCATTAGGCAGCAAAGCATTGCCTATTTTAAACCCCCACTACATGCCCTAGCTGCTAACGCAATTAGGTGCAAACAGCAAGATTAACTTTCCATGTGAATTAATAGATATTATCTAATTTTTATAATTAAAACAAACATTCTTCTATTTATGTGGTGATACAGGAAAGATTTTATATATTATCCTATAAAAATTATCATGTATACCTAATCATTATTGCAGTTTGAAGAATGCTGCAGCCAGGATGTTGACTGGAGTGGGTCGCAGGGACCGTATCACTCCAGTTTTGGCCCATCTACACTCGTCTTTGTTGGAGGTCTCCCATCCAATTACCCAGAGAAATCTCTAGAGTGGTGCTGATTGGCTCATTATGTGTTGCAATCTGTTTCCAGGTCAGCACCAGCACTTTGGGACTAGCATACTTGAACTATCCGACTGCTACGGTCATCTTCCAAGGTCCTGCTTCAGGTTCCCCCACCTCCTAATATTATGCAGGTGGCATCCTAGGAGGCATTCTTGGCTGTGGCACCAAAACTCTGGAACTCTCTCCCAGGGAAACTCATCCGTCCGCCTCTGTTGCTGTCTTCTGCAAGGTTATGGTAAAACCATAGTGTTTGGATGGTATGATGATGTCATTTCCAGTCATGCTGGAAGTGATGTCATTGCATCACCATCAATCTCACAACATTGCTGGCAAGGGCTCTCATCCAACTGGTGAGACGCAGCTTCTCCGTAAGATAACAAATACCCCAGTCTCATTATTGGGCTTTATACACAGATGGAATAGTGACAAGCGGATCATTTGTCAATTGCAACGGCATGTAAGAGGGTGAAAAGACAGAATTGGCCCCAAGTTGATTAAAGTACTAAAAGAAATTCTAGAATTTTGCTCTGGAATGCCATAGGAAAATAGTGGAGAGAGCTTTCGCATTCATTCCCAGTCTCACGAGGACGTGGCAGCTATTAACATTTCTTCAGTAGGACACTGAGGAAAACTACAGTAACCGTATATTGTGTTTGGGAAGAAGTTATTGTTTAAGATTCAGAACATCCACACTGTCCTTCTTTACCCTCCCCAGCAACTCTCTTGTTGAAGCTGAAAATGGCACAATTAAACTGGCAAGCCAAGCAATAAGCAATGCATAAAATTCTATGATAACACCCAAACTGTCCCATATGGTAAGAGGATCATGATATTCCATCATCTTTCCACTAAAGTGAAAATAGTCCTACTGCCTATAGGGCAGCAGGAACATTAAGAAGAGGGTCTGGAAAAATAAATCATTCATTTTTTAGCTAGATAAGATATATTGATCAATCTTTACAACAAAGAGCTCAGAAAGGAAGCTTTTGCAAAAAGATGTTATCCAAGATCTCTCTTTGTTGAAAACGAATAGCAATAAACCCTGCAAAACACCAATACAAAGGAAAATTTAAATGCCACTATTCTCATCTTGGAAATAATATCCCCAAGGCTGAAGTGTTGGTTTTATTTTGATCGACAGGAATATTCAAATCCATTCCAGAACTGGACTGGAATTTATTATCATATTTTCTAAGGGTCAAATTAGAGGAGATACTGGATCAAGTATTTCACCTCTTCAGCAGTCACTGGAACTCCTCAATTGGATCAGGATCAGAGGGCTGGGGAGGATTCTATAGCTCCTCAGACATGTAAAAGGCAATTAGAAGCTTCACAGTGAAGGTGACTATACCACTTGGGGACCACTATAGTGGTAGACAGAAACATAAATTTAAAAATATTCATCATTCTAGTAAGATGCTTAGTTATTTGACTGCAATTATGGAATACTGGTTCATGAATCTAGAGCCTGTTTGGGGGGGGGCATGCTCCTTCCCCCCCGCCAAGCTCTGGAGAAAACAACTCTTCCTTTGCTGCCATTAGCCATTGTTGGTTTATATATTTAATTTATTTATCAAAATGCTTTTACCTAGTTTTTCACAAACCCCAAAGGCAACTTTAAAACATCTTCAAAGTAACTTCAAAATGTCATACTTCAGCAGGGAAAAGTCACATAGAAGCTATCCTTCCTCCATAAAAAGAAGAATGTCATTGGCACAGTCTAAATGGCATATAATTTGACCATGGTCATGTTTCATTTAGATATGATTTCTGAGTAGGATAATACATGTGTGGATGACAATTAATGTAATGGTTTTCTGTACGAGAACACAGTGTAGTAACTCAAAGTCATATTCTGGTGAGCGTCTTTTTAACAACAAATTATGCCAAATGATGATTAATCTGTGTAATTCTCATTACTTATAGTTTTGTTTTCCTGCCCTGGTGTTCCAAAAGGCAACAATGGAATCTATAATAATTGAATCTTACACTGCTCTCCCTTTGAAAATAATTAGGCATTGCATGCTTGGTGATGTAATGCAAAAGGCATATAATCTTATTGAGACTCTAATGTAGTTATTCTTTTCATGCTTAGCATTCTGAGCCAATACATTAAAATTATGAGATGTAAGTTATAATTAGATATACACACTAATTAGCGAAATGTCTAACATTATGTTTAGAATGGGGCAGAGGCAAGTCAGTATATTACAGGGGTCAGTGGAAAATGCATCGTGCACCAAGTGCCCTTTCCCAAAGTATCTATTAGCTGAGGCCATGCTGCCCGGCAGGAATTCCCTGATAGCCATGGGAATTCCCCAAGTCCAGTTCTTTATTTTTTCCCCAAAGAGTGAAAGACAGCTATTCCCCTGTAGGGAGGAAAATACACCCGTAGACAAACTGGAGAGAAGTAATGGCAGTAACGAACAACCATTCTTCAGCATGGTTCACAATAACCTTACTATTTTAAGAGGTTTCATGGCTAGCTTCAGATAAATCTTATTTGTTCTTCATTTGTACATTATCGTGTTGCTCCCTAGGTACTGGAGTTCGTTTTCACCTGACCTATTTCTTCCATGGTAGATGGCTGCCTGGAAATTTAGGTCTGGAGAGGGGAAACAACTACTTAAAGTATGTGCAATAAACAGTCAGAACTGGCTAACTCAAATAGAGAAGATATTCACCAAATAGAAGATTGGCTAGTCATGTAACAGCTGTGTAGTAGTGGTGGAGGGGGCTGTCAAGTCATAGCTGACTTATGGTAACCAGCCCTGGGAGTTTCAAGGCAGGAGACTAACAGAGCTGGTTCGCCATTGTCTGCCTCTGCATAGAGACCCTGGATTCCAGGGCTCTCATTCAATTACTAGCAAAGGCCAACCCTGCTTTGCTTCCAAGATCTGACAATATCAGGCTTGCCTGAGCGACCCAAGTCAGCTATGTAATCTGAGGCTATCAATGAGAATTTCATCAAGACTAATCTGTTGATACTGAAGAGAACTTCTGGGATTGAGCTACAAAGAAGCTAGCTTTGGATACCTGGTCTGCTGAATACTGATTAAGAATATGTAACTAAAAACATTGTATTTTTCAGATTCAGGAAACCATAATATCATATATATTCCATATTCATAATATTTGGGTCCAAATATATCCATATAGTATTCAGAATTGGGTTTTATTCAGAATTCTGAATATATTTGGCTCCATTATCCCCTATGGGGGAAAACTCACAGGCGGCTGGAGGGGCTATCTTTCAAGCACACTGCCCCAAAACTGCAAAGAACCTAGTTCTGCCTGTGTAATAAAGACTCTCCCCCGCCCAAGTCTATGGCCCTTGAAAAGGTGCCTCTCTGGCACTCTCCATTATTTCCTATGGGGGAAAAACATTATCCAATGCTTTCTCCAGGGCAAAAATAGAAGCCTAAAAAAGAGTCTTTGTCAAACACACAGGAGCAAACACACAGGCCAAGCCTACCAATGCCAATAGAACCACCAAAGTCCAACAGATCCAAACTGAAGCAAGAGACACTTACAAGCCCAAGAGAACCATTGTCACAGATGCTAGGCAGAACCCAGGGCCAATGTAAGCCCAACAGAACCAACATCAAACCAGAGAATCCCAGCACCCAAATTGACAAGCCAGCAGTACCAAGGCAGCCAGCCCAACCTGGTAATACCTTACAGCAAGCAAGCAAGCAACACTGATACCGACCCACACTCCATAACACAACCTTCCTCCCCCTCCTTCTATAGCCTCGAAAACCAAGCTACTGTGATCTTTAAAATGTGATTCCTGGATATTCTTAAATATATCTGGATAATTCGAGAATGAATATATCTGTTTATATATTTATCTGAATATATTCAAATAAGACAGATATATCTGCATGTACCAAATAATGCCAACTAGGTATTTTGGTGTATATTCTTAATATACCAAACTGCAAATCCCTAATACTGATCATTCATCCTCAGAATCTCATCATATACTGAATCACCAGACAAGTTTCAGTGAGGTCCAAATCTTTCCCTGACTACATTGAACACAGCGTCATGAATGTGAAGACAGAAATGTCCAATTACAGCCCATTTACACTTCAACAGAGAGAAAAGCCAAACAGATAACCAAAACTAACCCTGACCATGCTTACTTGGAATTAGGTCCCATTAAACTGCACCAATCCAACTGTAGTCAATATCCTATTAGCAGTGTCATTCAACAATATACTGGAGCCAATGGTTATGGTTTGAGATTGTAACACTGCACAAGTGCATGACAGAGTGTGAGCTAGTTCTGGCACATATTTAGAATTATATTAAACACTGCCCTTTCCCTATCCCACCCCAGCCACATCTCCTCTCTGCCCATCTCTGCCTTGCACCAATATTACTGAACCATTGTAAAGATCAACTGATTATCCAGGATAGTTCTGCCTACATCAGGAAAATGTACTTCCATAGATTTCGGAAGTCTGCCCCTGAAAACTACATTGAGGCTTTCTTTATGTTGACTTTTATACATTTAGGTTGTCACACCTACTTATATCCAACCTGAATGACATGCGATTTCATGCAGACCTCATAGCTGTGTTGAATTGCCTTATACTGCCTACGTTGCATTTCCTGCTGCGAAGCAGGAGTAAGACAATATCAGAGAACACATGAAAGTTAATTTTTGAAACTAAATAGTTGTAGTAGGTGTTTTTATGTTTAAAAT
The DNA here is from genome assembly GCF_028583425.1 of Eublepharis macularius. Taxonomy (NCBI): domain Eukaryota; kingdom Metazoa; phylum Chordata; class Lepidosauria; order Squamata; family Eublepharidae; genus Eublepharis; species Eublepharis macularius. The sequence goes on along the minus strand of NC_072796.1, from coordinate 115,801,605 downwards.
ACATAGGTGACAGGACTGAAGCAACAAAATGAGTAACTAAAAGGGGCAGGTCAGTAGCACGCATGCCATTTTCACTGCAGAAATAAGTTTAAAGTGAGGTTAGTCTTTGCTCATATTTTATTTTTAACCAACTGGTTAAAAATCTTTGGTTAATAGAAACAACACTCCCAACCTGAACAACCACAGAACATTTCCCACAATGCACTGCACGCATGCCAAGTTAAACCAATACTCACTCGGTGGCCTTGGGTGAGTCACTATCTTTCAACCACAGTTCCCACCTGCAAAAGCAAGAATAATGTTCTACCTGGTGGGATTGTAAGGACAAATGGGATAAGGAATTAAAAGCAATATGCATGTGGATGCTATAAATGAAAGAAAAACAAAATAAAAACAACATTCTAATTTTCATTCAACAGTATCACATCTATAGCATACCCAAAATATCCATTAAACAGGATTAGACTTCAAAACCATTCCTAATTTATTCTTTTAAAAAACACCCAAGCTTCTTCTTCAATCACAATCCCACTTCCAATTTTTCTTCCTACCCATTTCAGAACCACTCAACGGTCTCCAGGAGATTATGTTTGTTTTCATTTTACTGACACATTTAGCAGTGGAAAGAGCAGCTTTAGAGAACTGAGCATGGCTGCTGCCAAACACTAGTCTTTGAAATATAGCCAGAGTCCAATTCTGCCCCCTCCCTTTTTTCTCTCTCTTTCCCCCTCCTCTTCTGTATCTGCCCAGTTTTGATCAGGCATCTGACGAAGAGAACTTGATTCTCGAAAGCTTATGCTATAATAAAATTGGTTAGTCTTAAAGGTGCTACTGGACTCTTTTTGATTTTGCTACTACAGACTAACACGGCTAACTCCTCTGGATCTATGACCTTGGAAAGCACCGCATTCAGCCGAATGGAGAGGAAATCCATCAACCTCATGAAGAAACTGGCACAGATACAAACAGACATCATCTTTCTTTCTAAATGCAAAAGACTGGACATTCTACCCAAGGGACTTCGTGTGAGGAATCCATTGAAATCCACTTACCACACAGACTACAGTGAGAAACTATGCAACACCTTATCCAGGAAACTCTTAATTCACCTCATTGGACTGATGTACAGCAAGCAACAATGGATCAAGCAAGAGGTCTCTGAACTAGACTCTTCCATGAAGTGCACCCCCTCTGCACAGACCGGTAACTGGGAGATGTTTGCCACAACCAGAGAAACTATTTATTGTAATCTATTCACTGAATTACAGAACAAGAAGGAGAAGAAATTCTCAAAACTCCTGCCTGCAACAGAGAGCAAAAACACTTGGGATCCAAGCAACATCATCAATCTTTCCAGTTACAAGCTGAGCCCAGCAGAGGAATCAGTCCTCTCACGTGGACTATCCTTTTGCCCAGCCAGACCCACACAAACCATACAACTTTGTGGAGACCTGGAGGCCTATTTTAGACGCCTAAGACTGAAAGAATTCTTCAACTACTCTGCTGGACAAAATGACGAACAAAGCACTGAACAGACACCATCACAGCAGCCTCAGCAGCCCCCACCCCCCCAACCCAGCAATACACAACCATCGTTACAAAACTCCAGGAAAAAGAATTCCACATGGACACCACCTGAGGGCCGTAACTCCTCATTGGACTTTTACATTGAATGCTTCCGTAGACGGGCTCAGGCTGAGATAATTGACAAACAACAACACCTAAAGCAGAACCTCAGCCGTGGAGAAAGAGAGGCCATAAACAGCCTCCAAAATAATTCTGGCATCGTAATCAAGGAAGCTGACAAAGGCGGAGCAGTTGTCATCATGGATAAACAAAATTATATACAAGAAGCAGAAAGACAACTCTCCAACACAACATTCTATAAAATACTACCTTCTGACCCCACTGAACAATACAAAAGGGAACTCAATAAAATATTAAAAACACTCCCCATGGACATACAACAATGCATCCATACAGACACACCCCAGGAACCACGACCAGGAAGATTCTACCTACTACCCAAAATCCACAAAGCGGGTAACCCAGGACGCCCAATTGTTGCAGGAAAATGCACCATCACAGTAGGAGTCTCGGGATACATGGACTCTATCCTCAGGCCCTATGCCACCAGCACACCCAGCTATTTACGGGACACCACTGACTTCCTCAGGAAAATACAATCCATTGACAACCTACCAGATGACACCATCCTAGCAACCATGGATGTGGAGGCCTTGTACACCAATATCCCACATGCAGATGGATTGCAAGCCATACGGAATATTATCCCGGACAAAACCACAGCAAACCTCGCCACTGAACTTTGTCACTTCGTGCTCACTCACAATTACTTCGAATTTGGTGACAACTTATATCTACAGGTTAATGGCACAGCCATGGGCACACGCATGGCACCACAATATGCTAACATATTCATGGCGGACTTAGAGCAACGCTTCCTCAGCTCACATCCACTGGAACCACTACTATACTTAAGATTCCTGGATGACATCTTCATCATTTGGACCCATGGGAAGGAAGCCCTTGAGAGATTTCATCAGGACTTCAATAACTTTCACCCTACTATCAACTTAAGCCTGGACCACTCTACACAACAGGTACACTTCCTGGACACCACTGTACAACTACATAATGGACGAATAAATACCACCTTATACCGGAAACCAACAGACCGATACTCATATCTACATGCCTCCAGCTTCCACCCTAAACATACCACTCGGTCTATTGTCTACAGCCAAGCCTTACGTTACAACCGTATCTGCTCCAATGCTCTCGACCGAGACTCACACTTAAGAGATTTACAACAAGCATTTTTGGGACTACAGTACCCACCAAATGAAGTGAAGAAACAAATTAACAGGGCCAGACTAGTACCCAGGAACAGTCTGCTCCAGGACAAACCTAAAGGAACTAACAACAGAACACCACTGGTTGTCACCTATAGCTCCCAGCTCAAACCCATCCAACGTATCATCAGTGAGCTACAACCCATCCTGGAAAATGATACCTCTCTCTCAGAAGCCCTGGGTGGAAGACCTTTCCTTGCCTACAGACAGCCCCCCAATCTTAAACGACTTCTCACTTACAATCATGAATCGGCCAGCAGAGTCACCAGCACAGGTACCAAGCCCTGCAACAGACCCAGATGCCAGCTCTGCCCCTATATCTACCCAGGGAATACAATTACAGGACCCAATGGCATCAACTACACTGTCTCTGGCTCTTACAGCTGCTCATCCTCCAACCTGATATATGCCCTCATGTGCCAACAATGTCCCTCTGCTCTGTACATTGGACAAACCAGCCAACCTCTACGCAAAAGAAGAAATGGACACAAATCTGACATTAGAAATGGAAACGTCCAGAAACCAGTGGGAGAACACTTCAATCTACCAGGACATTCCACCAAAGACTTAAAGGTCGCTGTGGTTCAACAGAAACCTTTCAAAAACAAAATCCAACGGGAGGCTGCTGAATTGGAATTCATATGCAAATTTGACTCTGTCAAGCGGGGACTGAATAGAGACTATGAATGGTTATCACATTACCACAGGTAACAGATTCTCTTTACAGAGGCGTGATCTGGGGGAGCCCAGTGACGCCTGGTGTGGGCTTTCGGGGACCACAGTTCTCTTTGTCAGATGCAGCTGGCAGGGAGAGCTGTGGTCATCGAAGGCTTATACTACATAGGAATTGGATACCTTCACTGTTACAAACTGACTGCACACCAAAAGGAAATGTTTACATTTCCAAGCAAAGGAATGTTTTGATAGCCTCCATGCTAATTGCATTCTGCCTTCTTGTGATTTATGCCCCCTCCCTTTTTTCTCTCTCTTTCCCCCTCCTCTTCTGTATCTGCCCAGTTTTGATCAGGCATCTGACGAAGAGAACTTGATTCTCGAAAGCTTATGCTATAATAAAATTGGTTAGTCTTAAAGGTGCTACTGGACTCTTTTTGATTTTTCAATTCTGGTATAATCCACTTTCCCCATTTTCCCCAAGTGTACCTCAAGCCTCAAGCTTCATCATATCCTTGAATGCTGCCCAGCCATTCTAAGCAGAGAGCTTGCAGAAGTCATCAAGCTTTAAAAAAAAACCCTACAGATTAACTCTGTATAATAATAGTTTCCTTTCAACGGAAGCAAAATGTTATGATTTAAGTATATGATTCCTTCAGAAATGGCTCTTTCTGGGTAACACAATAACGTCCTCTGCTTATTTACTTACTTACTTATTAAAACATTTATACTCCACCTTTCCATATAGTTCAAGGTGGCTTACAGTAGTAGATTAAAAATATTTATCTTCCCTGAAAGAGGAGTAATTTTGATGGCAGCTGAATTCCATGCTTTTCCATGCTCTACAGCATAAGAAGCACTATGGGTGCCATACTGATTCATAAAAACTCATAGAATTGTAAAGGAAGGCATTCAAACAAATCCTGAAATAAGGAAAAGGCTTATCTAAACATTAGGAACAACGGCAAAAAAGATGCTTGATCAGTAATTGTAATGGTGCATGTATGAAGAAGGTATATCAAGTCAGACCAAAAATCTGGTTCAATACGGTCAGCTCTACCTGGCCATGGCTCTCCAGGGTCACAGATAGAGGAAGGGTTACCAACTCTGGGTTGGGAAATTTATGGATCTTGCACTGGACAGGGGGTTGAACTAGATGGTCTGTACGGCCCCTTCCAATTCTATGATTCTACGATTCTATGGAGACTTTGGCATGGAGGCTGGGGATGGTGGAGTCTGGCAAGACTTGCAGTAGCATAATGGTTGAGTAGTCAAACTATGAATCATCACTCCGCTGGTTTGAGCCCCACTATTGCCATGAGCTCAGCAGGTAGCCTTGGGTAAGCCAGTCCTTTCAGCCCCAGCTCCCCAGCTGTATTGTGGAGATAATAATAACACTGATCTTATTCACAAGTCTAAGTGGGGCACTAATCTGTCTAGAAGAATTGTATATGATAACAGTTACTGTTGTTGTTATAGGCAAGGGACTTCATCATGGTATAATGCCACAGAATCTACTCTCCCAAGCAGCCCTTTTTTATAGATAGGGGATCAGTTATAATTCAGGGAGATCTCCATGCCTCACCTGGAGGCTGGCAACTCCAGGCAGAGGAAAGTCTCACTGAGAACACTAGAGATGCTAAGAACTGAAAATGGGTTATTATGTGCTCTGCTATTGAGACAAAGTTCCTGCCCCAAGCAAAGTCTAGAAATATTTGAGTGATATGCTTAGATTAATAATTTGACATCTTGATCTCAGAGATTAAAAAATCTCCCTTTTAAAAAAATCACTTGGGAAGATTGGAATCTTAGCCACCTTCTACTCTGCCCCCACCCCCCACACCCAGTGCTTCACTCAGGCAACAGCAAGGTAGGGCATGTCAATCAACCTCATAGATTAAAGAGAAGGAGGGCTTTCCTACACAGGTAACAGGGCTGTGTTGTAAATAAATGGTTCAAAGAGGTGCTTGGATAAAGAGAAAGGGACTGTAGACTATAATACTGTGCACTGGGTGTTACTGTCATTTATTATTTCATGTCAAATTGTTGAACCAATGTTTAGGTTCAACATTGTTTATGCTCTATAACAGGTTTCCATTTGTTTTCAAATTTCTGCAATCTATACCCTATTGCATATTGAATGTTCTAGCTGTTGATTGTGTTGAATTACACAGTGTAATTTGCCTTGAGTTTCCGTGAGAAAGGTGGACTATAAATAACATAAATAAATAAAATAAATTTAAAAACAGAGACAATGCTTTCTCAGTAGTGGCACCTCATCTGTGGAACATGCTTTCCTAGAAGGTTCATCTGGTGAACTAAGGCACTAGGTCAAAACATTTGCTTTGCACTGTTCACTTGAATTTTCCCCACCTTTTAATTGGTCATTTTATATCTTATTATGTATTTTATGGCTTCCATGCTATCCAAGGATTTTATGATGCTTGACTTGTATTAAAGACAGTTTTATGTTGCTGAATTGTATGCTGTGGGTTTTTTTCTGTACCATGGCTTGGTTTTACAGGGCTCTCTTTTTAATTTTGAAATGTTTTTACTGGTTTTACACTGTGAAACTGCCTTGAGAGTTTTCCTGGAAGGGAGGCATATGCATTTTCTAAATTAAAAAAAAAAAACAGACAAGTGGTCCCTCTTCCAGCACTGCCACAGCACATGAACGGAGCATGTCCAACACATGCATCATCATCTTTTAGCCCTTCATTTCATGGAAGAATTATTCAAACTGCAGACTTAAAGAAAAAGAAATGCCTCTTTACTGTATCTGCCTGAAATACTTCCACAAAAGTTTTAGCTTCAGCGCACCAACTTTCCTCACACAAAGCAAGTTTGCACTCATTCAGCCATGGCCAAAAAAGGCTTCATTCCATTAGCATGGCTGCCTTATTTTCTCATTCCAATTCTCCTCTCAGATACCACTTCTGATAGTCAACAGACATTACTCATAACCACAATTTTATGATGAAGCAGAAAGATCAACAAACGTCAAGAAGCCTGAGCTTCAAAGCATTTCTGGATTCATTTGAGAGATTAAGAATTATAACGTGTTCCTCTTCTAGCACAGAAACAGTCTCTGCAAGTCAAGGGGCTAGAGACTTACTTTTTAAAAAAATGAAAGCTGGGAATCCAGAGAATCTGCCATATCTATTATTACAATGGGAGGTCGGTACAGCAGTAAGAAATTGATGATTTCTTTTTTTAAAAAAAATGCAGAAGCAGAGATGGACCAGAAGATGGGTGGGGGGGTGCCAATTCTAGTGCCAGAAAAAGCAGTTCAGTTTGAAAAGCACATAGTGCTGCTCCAGGCTCTTTCCCAAGACCGACAGTTTGCCCTACTGGCACCAGCCTCTGCCTCCTGCTCTGGGTCAGCCCAGGCAGGGCTCTCCAGTTTGGACTGGGTCGGGTTTAAGTATGTGGGTGGCAGAGCAGCTCCCCTTTCAAACTTCCCTATTCAAAGACTGGCATTTTCTGTGTTTTTTAAAACATTCAGCCCTTATATCAATATAGTGATATAAGCACATGCAAAAATTAAAGGGGTGTTGCTGTGACATCACCGGTGATGCCACCAATGATGACAGCACCCTTGTTTGAAAATCCTGATTATTTAAGGCACGTGTGGAAGAAAATAAACCAACTCCATAACTGTAAAAATGCAGAGGGATGATAGACGAACAAAAGAACCGCACTCAAACTGATTTCAATATTTATGGATTGACTGCTCAGAAAATTAGGAAGAAGGATGTGGAAAACCTCCATATGTGACATGGTCCTGCCCTCTATGAAGGGAACGTAAAGAGGTAAGTATGTCCGAACTGAGCACACAATAAGAAGGGAACGAAGACTAGTAACATCAAGACTTGAATTCAATAGCATCTTAAAGACCAACAAGACTTCCAGGGTATAAGCTTTCAAGAGTCAACACTCACTTCATCAGTATCTGACGATAATGATGACTCGAATCTTGCTACTGGACTTGAATTTTGCTCTTCTGCTGCAGACCAACATGGCTATCCCCCTGAGACTCGCAATCTCAAGTTAAGAACATTCCACCTGACAATCATATAACCACCTATTGATTATGAAAAGAACTGCAAAGTTCACAAGGATGCCTGGATTAATACAGCAGTCAAACTTCCCATCTGGAACACCATATACTAAATCCCCTTTAAGTCCTAAATGACTCAAAACAAATATTTCTGGGGTTAGGATTTATTGCGCTGCCCAGGACACGACTGACAAATACCCACAAGAGAGTGTTTCAGGGTTTCAACGTGAGCCTACCTTCACCTGAAGGGAACAATTTGTTTTTTTATTTCTGATTGCACCTCTATCAATATTTATCACTGAAATTACCTCTCTATTTTAGGTGAGGGCCTGTAACTCATTAAACCCTTAACAAAAAATAAAATAATACATCATAAAACATCATCCTTAGTCATTCGCTTTTTATCGAAAACTTGTCTAGCTAACACAACTCAATTGAGGCCATCTTCTTTCAAGTGTCTCAGAGTTTTCTGACTATTATTCATGAAGAACTTCCATTCTGTATCAAGATTTTGCATGACTTACAAGAAGCAATTCTTGTACAAAATAGAGGCAACTGTTATCCTCCATCACTTGTTTTCTAAACATAACTAAAGTTTTATGAAAGCTACATCTTTAGGAAGCACAGGATCTCTTCCCTCACTATGAACACAATAATATACAAAGAATCATTTTCTGAACATGTTGATGAGAATTAATTCATCTCTTTGGCACAATATTGAGGATGCAAGGTGCATTACAATCCAAATTTCATTTATAATTTCCATTAATATTCCCATTTTATAAAACAAGAACTCGCAAATGACATTGACTGACAGAGGAATCTAGATCTCGCAAGTCTAGTTTGAAGTCACATTTCCCAAAAAGTAAAATCAGGTATCTATATTATCTAATGTAGCATCAAACTCAGTCAGGGGTACTCAATTGACAGGCATTAAAGTACATATTTACTTTGGTTATCTGAGGACTACTTTAAACCACATTGTTTATTTCTCAACTGTATATCCCACCATTCTTCTGAGGAGCTCAGATACCTTGGCAGTACCCAAATTTATCTTCAACACAGCTCTTGGAAGTGGGTTAGGTAAAGAAACCATGACTGGACCAAAGTTACCTAACAAATTTCATGATGAATGGGGACCCAAATGCATTTTATCACAGCCCAAATTCAACATTTTAACCACTACAACACACTTGTGAGCTAGCTTATGTTTGAGCATCAGTGTTTACCTGGATAGTTCAAATTTATTTTGATTTTATGAATTTTGTCATAATAAGAAAACTGCTAACAATTATAGAATTCATTATATTCATTTTATAACCTCTTCAAACCTTCAGGATACTTCAAGCTAAACATCAATAATAATATGTAGAATTCAGCGCTGCTCTGTCATAGTTGTAAGATTTCAGTTTATTAACAGACAATCAGTGTGGTGTAATGGTTAGAGTACTGGATTACAACTGGGATGAAATGAAATCCTGCCCTCAAATCATAGTTGGCTCACAGCAACCCCTGGTGGAGTTTTCATGGCAAGAGACTAACAGAAGTAGTTTGTCATTGCCTGCTTCTGCAACCCTGGTCTTTGTTGGAGGACTCCCAAACAATAACTAACCAAGGCTGACCCTGCTTAGTTTCTGAGATCTGACAAGATCAAGCTCTCCCGGGCTATCCAGGTCAGGGTACAACTGGGATGACCTAGGATCAAATACATACTCAGCCACGGCATTAGGCAAATCAAATTTCCTTTCAGCATGGCCTACGTGGCAGGTCTGTTGTCAGGAAAAATGAAGAGCCTGAGCTCCTTGGAAGAAGGGTGAAATAAAAATACAATATATCATTGACCAGGAGTAAAAGAAGGATGGGTATTTAAAGCAATCTAACTGAATTCTGTCTTGGCTGAATGCAACTGATAAACCCTCTATCCAAGAGTAACAAGGTGGAACTTTTTGCGTTTCAAAATAAATACATTACCATATTTCCTTCTTAAAATATACATATACGTAAACCTGCTACTAAACATTGTGCTGCAATTATGCAGCTATTATTAATTTAATAATATTTGCTTAAAGTTCCACATCCAGAGATAACATTACAAATTTTTCGTCGTTGCCCCACACAAGGCAAGAGACTCTCCAAAGACAGAATCTGGAAGTTTTTCAGAAGAATGGTAAAGGATGTTTTATGAGAGCTGAAGTTTGGTATGAAGCGTTACTGCTGGATAAGAGAATAAGAAGAGGGTGCATATTTTAATGCATGATTAAACATATTATTGCTCAAAGCCTCTGAGAGACATGACAGAGTTTATGAAATTATGAACATGGAGAGCAAAGGAAAGAGGAACATTTCTCTCTCATACTAGAACTTAGGGTTATCAATGAGGTGATGCTTGGTAGGTTCTGAACAGAAAACATTCCTTCATACACTCCATAAATAACTTATGGAACTAGCCACTAGCTTCGATCTATCAAGAGCTATTTTATCCATGACAGCTAGGTAGGTTGAGTGGCATATCTCTGAATACCAGATGTTGGCATTTAAGGGACAGGCATACTGTCACAGCTTTGTGATGGCTTAGAGGCATCACACTGGAAACAGAATGCTCAGCTACAGGGATCTTGATCTGATCCATTAAGACAATTCTTATGTTCTTCTGGAATCTGGACATTCTAAAGATTTAAATAAATGCATAAAACTCTTCCTTGGTTCTGGCTGCCAAACCTGAAAAAAACGTAAAAACGGTGTTTCCCTTCCAGTTAGCTTTTGCCACTTTATAATTAATAGTGTGTTTGCAGCGTACAGGATTTGCTGATTATGTATACTACAGACATGTGTTTCAGGGTTATAAAAGGGGTTTTTTCCCCTGCTCCCCAATTTGTGCAATAATGGTGTTGAGAATCACTTTCTATGTATCAGTGATTGTTAGCACTTGGCAGACATGTGGGAGGATTAATGACTTTCTGGCTAAACAACATTTCTAGCAAGAACAGCCACCACCATCTGCCTGCAAAGAAACAATGAAAAGGAAATGCAATTTTCCATGGCAAATCAAATTGGTTTAACAATGTGCAGCATCTGTGAAAAGGGTGCAGAAATTTTAGGTCACATGATTACGAGAAAAATTTCATCTGAGTCATCGAGAAGTTTAAAACTTTCCCTTAAATGTGTCATCTTTTATTCCACTCCTTGATTAGTCTTCCTAAAATAGTTGTGATCCCATCATGTCCCTCTCTATCATATGCCCTGACCTGGATAGCCCAGGCAAGCCTGATCTTATCAGAACTTGGAAGCTAAGCAGGGTCCACCTTGGTTGGCAATTGAATGGGAGACTTCCCAAGAAGACAGGGGTTGCAGGGGCAGGCAATGGCAAACCACTTTTGTTGGTCTCTTGCCTTGAAAACCCCAGCAGGGGTTGCCGTAAGTCAATTATGACTTGACTGTACTTCCACCACCTACCACCATACTACACCACACTTTTACCCACCTTCGTAACACTTTATTGTGTGGCATGCATTTATTTTGCCAACAGATTGCTGATAGCGTGCAAGTCTGTAAGAGGCCAGAAAAAATATATATTCCTACCTGATACTTTTACTATTAAATTTTTATCTTACCCTTAACGCAATGGAGCATATATACTGTATTCCAATGTTATCATCATAACAATCCTGTGAGGTGGGGTATACTATCAGAGAGTCACTGGTTCAGTTAACTTCATTGAAGAATGAATTCAGGTCTTCAAGGCTTAGTCTGAGACTATACAATATTAGCTATTATATGGAGTAACACAATAAGAGTTTTCAACATCAACTAGATGAACATGTATCTTCTCTATGCAAGGAAATAACTGGGGGCTTTTAAACAAGACTTTTGCAGCCTAGTGTTGAAGGGGTGGGGAGGCAAAGGGGGGGGAGCGCGGCAACAAACTGAGACCATACACGTGACTGGAGAAAACTTCTGGCCATAACTTTATTATAAACAACAGCAGATAAGGAGCATTGGCAGTCATGTGGATCGGATCCCTGTGCATCGGCTGGCCCGCCTGCCAGCCGATGGCCCCTCCCCCCTCAGGCCCGTGCTGAAGGGGGGAACCCAGGAGTGGCATTTGGGGGGGAATCACATGGGTGTACACCCCTGCATGATTCCCCTGCCACCTGGTAGTGAGTACGCCCTGGCAGCCCCCGAGCTGGGCATGCACCTCCGTACTCACTCCCAAGATTCCTTATGGGAATCCCCTTACCGGGAACCAGGGCAGAGGCCCTGATTCCCCCCAAAAGAGATCCGATGCAATGACCAACCGCAAGGAACAAGTTATGACAAACAAGCCTCACAAACCCAAGTACAGAGGGAGCGGAGGGTGGGATTTCGCAGCCAGGAACGGAATGCGGCGGGGCTGGGCTGGAGCCGGTTAAATAAGAAACCGCCGGACCAGAGGGAAGACTGCCTCCCTGAGGTCCGGCAGCAGGCCCCGCCCCGCCCCCCGGCCGCCGCGATTGGCTGGCCGGGGTTTGAACTGATTGGCCGTCGGCTTGCCTGCATGGACGCCGGGCAAGCCGACCCCGAAGCCGCGGTGCCCGCCCCGCCTCCCCACCCCGGCGGCAGCAAACCGAGCGCCCGGTAAGTCGGGCGCTCGTGCTTAATGGAAAAGGTGGCACAAAGCATAAAGAGATCTAAATTGACAGTACAATCCGGAACCGAGTTACACTCTTCTACACTCTTCAATGGACTTAGGTAATTCTGCTGAGGATTACAAAGTCACACATTGTTTTACCCAAAGGGAGCCTCTTTGATTCTCTTCAAAGAAGCAAGTAACAAAGTGGAATTTAGGTCAATGTTATACCTTTGAATGCATGAGGGACAACAGAGAGTCCACTGGCCACAGAAGGTCACCAGCCCAGGGTAGTTTATTTTTCCCCGTTTGTTTTCCTTCTAATGAACACCAGACTATAGCTTCGCTTTCCTCTCAGTGCACAGAATGTATATGCACGTTCCTCACTTCAGTTCAGTAAGTGCCCCTGGACGCCAGTGTGGTGTAGTCATTAGTATGTCAAACTAGGATTTGGAGATAGACCAAGATGTGTAGCCATGTTAGTTTGTCCGTAGTAGTAGAAAATAGCAAGAGTCCAGTAGCACTTATAAAACTAAAATGCTGGTCAGTATGCTGATGATACCCAGCTCTATCTGTTGATGGACAGCCAGTTAGACTCCTTGGCCAGGTGTCTGGATGCCGTGGCGGATGTTGTGCCAGGGTCATCTGAAGTTGAATCCCCAGAAAACAGAGGTTCCATATCTGGGTAGGGGGACAACAGAATTGGGAATCCAGCTCCTAGCCCTCAACAGAGTGCAGTTACAGCCTTCGTCAACAGTGAAGAGCCTGGGTGTGCTCCCGGATGCCACACTTTCTATGGAGGCCCAGGTTGCAGTCATTGCCAGATCTACATTTTTTTCATCTTCAGCAGATCAAGCAATTGGCACCCTATCTCTCATCTCAGGGCCCAGCTTTGGTAATCCATGCGATGGTCACCTCTAGACTGGACTACTGCAGCTCACTGTATGCTAGGCTGCCTATGGGCTTGACCTAGAAGTTACAACTGGTTCAGAATGCAGCAGCATGCATCCTTATGGGAACGCCGTTTACAGTGCACATCCACCCTGTATTATGCCAGCTGCATTGGCTCGTGGTTGAGTTCCAGATCCAGTTCAAGGTACTGGTTCTAGTATTTAAAGCTCTTCATGGACTGGGACCTGCATACCTATGGGACATCATTTCCCATTATGTCCCCTGCAGGGCCTTGCGCGCTGCACATAAGCCGCTTCTGGCAGTTGGCTTCAACTAGGGCCAGGGCCTTTTCTACCCTGGTGGAACCACTCTCCCAATGGAGATCTGGTCCTGCGGGACCTTCTACAGTTCCGCAGAGCCTGCAAGACAGAGATGTTCGACCAGGTCTTTGACTAGAGGCCCTTTGACCCCCTTCTGACCACCGTGCCCTCCTTTTGCAGCTGCCCTGGAGTTACATCATGGTGGTGCCCATGGTTTATGATGACTTTTCAGTAGTCTGATTTGCTTGGTGGAGCCTGGACTTTTTCATATTATTTAAATCAATGTGGTTATAATGTTTTTATTATTCTTTTGAACCGTATATCTTGTTAGAAGCTGCCCTGCGCCTGCTTGCAGAAAGGGCAGGATATAAGCTGAATAAAATAAATAAGTAATAAATAAATTTTAAAAATTGTGGTGAGGTATGAGCTTCCGTGAGTCACAGCTCACTTCTTCAGACCTGTGACTCACAAAAGCTCACACCCTACCACAAATTTTGTTAGTCTTATAGGTGCTACTAGACTCTTGCTCTTTTCTAGAATCTAGCAGACCAAGTTCCGGATCCTCACTTTGCAATGGAAGCTTGCTGGGTGACCTTGGGATAATCACACACTCTTAGCCTAACCTCCCTCGCAGAGTTGCTACAAGGATAAAATGGTGGCGAGGAGAACGATGTAAGCTGCTTTGGATCCCTAATGGGGAGAAAGGCAGGATATGAATGAAGTAAACAAATAAATACCCCTTTCCCTTCTACTCTTCTTTCTTTAAAACAATAGAGCGGGTATGCTAGATTCTACTGTTGATAAACTATTATTCCCCCAAGGATTCCCATGTCAAACTGGAAAGGATGTACATGTGAATGTAATATGCTATACAAAGTAATTTACCCCAAATAAAAGTTTCTTAATACCATATGATGCATAGTCCAACATCCTATACAAGCAAGGCATGGACACCAAAGCTTGCCCCTTTTGTAACTATCTAGCACTATTATTTAGCAGGTTACTGCCTCCAAATACGGAGGTTCAATTTAGTCGCTGTGGCTAATCATAACTGACAGACTTGCCCTCCATGAATTTGTGTTTAACTTTGTACAAATTTTTTTTTCAAAAACAAAAAGTTAAAAATCATTCAGAGGAATTTGGGTTTACTTGGCCTCCATTTGCGTCAACAGGTATGTATTTTTTGAACTTCCTCTGAACTGGATTCCTGTAAATGTTAATAAGTTGGATCCTTTATTTAAAAGGGGACAAAACAGACTCATAGGCAATTAACTGTTTTCACTCAATAATCTAGTTTCATTCTATTGGGGGAAAGCTCTCGTGGAATTTAAGTAGAAAAAAATACAACAAAACTCATCAAGGGTTGGAGATGGTCCTTCTTAGACATTCTCATAATTGTGTTTTAGTTTCTTGGCACTGATTTTATTTAATTACTTTTTTCTCCCCCTGTCTTCACCAAGACTACTTTTCATTTGAAACAGAGAAATGCCAAGAGAAATTCTAGCTTCAGCACCAAGGACAGCTCTAAAATCCCTAACCCTAATTACTTCTTCAGTGGGAAGCAAGTTTGTTTCAGGAGTTTACTGAAGAAATTCACTTCTTTCCAAACTAGCTGGTTTAAAGTTAGTATTGGATTTGTTACTGAACATAAGAACACAAGAACTTCCACGCTGCACTAACCAATCTTATTCAATAACCTGGCATTCTGCTTACTTTCTTAAACGATATTGCTTTAACAGCCAACTGCCACAAGCAGCATCACACTGAAACACCCCTCTGATTTAAATCCCCTTTTACATTTAATTATTGCCCTCAAAAATTTAGCAACCAACAATGTGGTCTGCTTTTATCATTATCTAATAGTAACGTCTGATTTAATCTCTGTGAAGGAGATCGTTTATATATTTTTTAAAATCCAAATTTAATACAAGAAATGATAAAAGCATAAAGTACAAAAAGGATATCATTTATAGACTATAAACTGCCCCTAAATATTTCTTCCTCAATTGAGGCTTCCCAGAAGTGTCAAAAAACCCCACAAAAATATGTTCCAGTCTCAATTTGACCATCTCCACACTTACATAATCTATCCAAATAAGGTATACCAGCATAATGGCCCTTCATAACCATAAACAGAAAGGTGTTTAGGTTAGCCAGCATAAACACCCTTCTATAGTGGGGCACCGTTAAGAAAAAGACATATCATGGAATAGAACTGGAGGGGTTTAAGCCATGAGCGGTCATTGAATATCCATGTCATGCTCTCTCCAGCATACTACTAAAAGCCAAGGATGTCACAGCTAACTTCACTTCTTTTATCTCATACACATTATTTGGGTTGAAGCCCAGCGACTGAAATGTATTTTTGATGACCTTTTTCGAATGATGAATCCTTTCTAATAAAGCTTCGCAGACCCTGGTTGATCATAAGCATCTTTTGATACAGCAGAAATGATGTTTGCCATGCTAACAGTACAATCCTAAACAGAGTTACTACATTCTAAGCCTGCTAATTTCAAGGGGTTTAGATTAGAATAACTCTTCTTAGGATTGCACTGTAAAGCTTCCAAAGATTTCTGATTTAACTAAACTCTGAGGGCTACCTCAAAGACACAGTTTGGCATGCTTGATATTCTGCAGATAAACTGAGTTAGTAGTTGGTCAATTGATTCATCTACCACATTAATCAAGACCCCAATATCATATAATATTTGGGAAATTACTTTGGCATTAAACACTTTAATTGCTCCAGGTATAAAATTCCCACCCAGAGTATGAAAAAAGCAAATTAAGGCATTGCTGGATATTTTGCTTTCTGTTTAGTACTTTTCAGGTATAATTTCCAGCTGAGATTTGCTTGAAATATAATACTCAGATAATCAAATTGTCTAACTTGATCAATTGTCTTTTCATTAACCTACCATTTATATTCAAGAATATTTCTTGCTTTGGAAAACACCATGATTTTAGATTTCTGTGTATTTATAGAAAGTCTCTTATGTAGACAATATTCAGAGAAGGCGTTAAGTAATTTATGAAGGCATATTGGGGAGCGAGAAAGGAGCAAGGTATCATCCATGTATAATATTAACAGCATTTTTTGATCCGTCAAAGAAGGAGCATGCAACAAGTGAGAAGCTAAGAAACAGCTAGATCATTTATATATAGATGAAACAGAAGAGAGCCCAATAAGCATCCTTGCCTAACTCCCTTATTTTGGGGGATTTCTTGTGTTAGCTGTCCTAAAATTCCTGTTTGAAGTTGGGCTGTGGAGTTGGAATATAGTTGTTGGATTAACCATAATAACCTTGTATCTACTGAGGATTTTTCTAGTTTATTCCTAAATTGCTCTCTTTTGATTGAATCGAAAGCTTGTTTTAAATCCAAAAGTGTTGCAAAAGAGAGTACCCGTTTTACCATGGTGTATTTTTCCAAACGTGATCATAAAAAAAAAAAAATTATGATCTTCTGGGATTGTCCTTTACAAAAGCCAGCTGGTTCTATTCCCAAAATGCTGCATGAATAGATCTAAGAAGTTATCTTATTATATAGGAATGAAGCAGAGTTTCCCTAATACAGATAATAAGCTTATAGCTTGATAATTCTGTGGATCTGAAAGGTTTTCTTTCTTATAAATAGGCATGATAACAGCCCTCCTCCAAGAATATGGCATAATACCTGAACTATTATTCTAGTGAAAATAGGAGCAAGAATCCTAGCTCACCACATTGGATTGGCCTTGAATAATTCAGCTGGGCATAAACCTGGACCAGGAGGCTTACAAGACTGTAATCCTTTATTTAAGCTTAATATTTCTCTGGTGGTATGGAGGCCACATGAGTGGCCACTGGTATATCTAGTACCTTTCCGCTTACAAAAGCGAGATAAAAAACCAACTGTCAAAAATGTTTTTCTCATGCGGATAAAACAATGTGGCACCTAAACTTCCATCTTGATCCTGTAGCCTCAGTTATCATTTTCCAAAAGACACTAGAATTGGCTGATAACAATGCTTCCTGAAGCAGTTTTCAACTCTTCACTGAGTCCTCTTTTTTCTTTTATCAGTTTTTTAAACTCCTTTTTCAGCCCTAGCCACTCCAGTATATCCCACTTAAGACTGTATCTACAGAATCTTCTTTGCATTTGTCTTACCAGCCTCCTCAAAAATCTACAATCATTGTCAAACCATCGACTTTTAAGGAGGCCCTGGTTCTTAGAGTAAACTTGTTTTGAAATAATAGATTTGAATTTTTCAATAGGACTCTTTAGTACTTCCAAATTTTGCACAACTGAAGAATCATCCCTAATTTGTTTAGCCACAATTAAACATAGATCTAAAAACATGGTTTCCTTCACTTCCCTTTCCAGATCTTCTGTTCAAGATTTCACTTTTAACGCCTCCCTGTATTAAAGAATCATGGGATAAGTAAGAAAGAATTCACAGATCTAAAAGTTCAATTTCCATCAATAAGGGAAGATGATCACTCCCCATAAAATCACCCAAAGAGAAAGCTGTCACTAGTTGTAATGCATTTTCATTTATCAGTATATAATCAATAATGCTAGCCCCCACCCTTGAATTTATATATGTAAAGTTTTCACAGCTGTCAATACCAGACTGGCCATTTATGATTATTAATTTATTTCTCAACCCTAATTTTAACAGCCTCTTCCCTGCAGCATTTGTTTTCTTGTCTTTTGTAAATCTTTTTCTGGTTCTCAGACCAGAACATTCAACTGAACATCCATGGGACAGAAACAGCATTTATGGTGTAATATGGCACTGCCTTTGCAGAGTCTTTGATGACTACAGCTGGTCTGAAACTTACTAATCCACTTCCTAACAGTGGGCTGATAATGGGCCATACATTCCTTCACAGCTACTTCCCCTACCCCATCCAGGGATGTTTAAAACAAACAGGAGAGGGCAAAATGCTCGCAGATTAAGTTTGGCAAAAAATGGCCATTTAGGAAATCACTAATTTTTCTATGCTAGTGATAGTGCTGTTAAAAAAAAAATTCCAAAATTAATCTGGATGTTACCCGTAAATCACCCTTCTGTGCATTTGGAGAACAGCTAAGTTTTCTTTCCTTGGAGCTGGCAGCTTTTGACCGTCTGTCTGCATGCAGAGACATATGCTTAATTAAAACTTTAATGGAAGGTGTCATTAAAATTAGACACACAATGCATACCAAATTTTATTTAAGATTCTCCTGCTGTATTTGCCCTGAAAAACAATTGCGAGCACTTTAGTTAAAATATCAGCAAATCAGGAGATTTATAACCATGTATATAAATATTGTACTGCCACGAAAGGCAACATATGGCAATCCATTAGCTTCCTACAATGACTGATATAAGCACTTACTTCATCCCCGTCTTGAATAGCTGAATCTTTCTGTGAGGTTACTTTCTAGCTATTTCCACAGACTTGATGATAAAGTAAATCACCAGCAGATGCCTTTTTAAACATTCTAGAGAACTGTATGCAGTAATACAACTTGAAATGAACTATCACATACCCAATACCTTAACAAATAAGTCTGAAGGAGACTGAACAGAAATCCCATAGATAATATTCTATTATCTTGAACATAACTGAAAAGAGATCTGTAAAAGGCAGCTCAGAAATCCATAGTCGCGATGTTGCAACTTTAGAGTATACTACAAAACTCTAAAGTTGCAAAGCTCTGATTTCTCCTTTTAGATCCACATCAAAAAAATGATCAAATTGCTTGCATTTTCCGAAAAGGGCTTCAAGCTGTAAATGTGAAAGGGTTGGTGAAGTTAACAGATCTCTTTACACCATTCTGAAATAAAGTTAGTTGTGTAGGAGATGCAATGGAGTGTATTTCCTGTACTGGTTTGTTCTTTTAATAGCACAGGCTTTTCCAGCAGCTGTTCCAGGCAAGTTCCACCACTACAAATCTCTTTTCTACACAACTATGAAAGACATAGGAACCCATTCCTGCTTGTATATAGTTGAGAGAGACATGATACTTGCTAAGGCTACAATATGCAGGTTTAGTCTCATGAATGTACCTGGAGGATGTGAGATCTCTTACAAACACTATTATTTATATTTTATAATTACATTTTATAATGGCAAATCCCACTTTTCTAATTTCATGAAACTTAAGTCAGTCTACATAAATTCATCCCAACATCTAATCTAACAATATGCTTTTATCAATGCATACACTGCTTTTCACAACTATATTTTTTTCAAATATTGTTTTGGTTTTGTTCTGGCACCAGTCCTCTGCCATTTTGGTTGCAGTAACATCTGTTTAAATGCCCTCCATTGTTTCCAGCTTTAAAATTAATGAACAACAGAGGAAAGAGATACTCAGAGCCAAACTTGGGCAGGGGTCACCAGGGGTGTGGGGAGGGAGGTAGTTGTGAATTTCCTGCATTGCACAGCTGGTTGGACTAGATAACCCTGGAGGTCCCATTCAATTCTTATGATTCTATGAAACCTCAATCTTTCCATCATCTGAGTTACATGAAGGAAGTCTAGCTTAAAAACAGATTGTGTGGCTCAATAGTATAACTTGTAGCTCATGAGTTCTTCCATTGTTTTCAATACTTTTCTGCAATAAAATGTTTAAAATCAGCAAATACTGATCTTATATATGTGTGCTCCATTGGCTTTGTAAAGCTCATCATGTGGAAAATGCATTTGCACTTCACAATTTTGCGCTGCTTAAAACACGCTTTATTGGATAAGTAAACAATTCCTAACCCGATTTTTCAGTCCTGGGGCAAATTGGTAGAAGAAGGATGGGCAATAACATCTCATCATAACAGAAGTGACTGCATGAGTCCTCACTTGTTTTTCGCCTCTTTCTCTTCTGTGTGCATGCATGAGAGAGAATCCATCTCATATATTCTTGGATGCAAAGGCCCGAAGGGTAGTTTCAGCATTAAAGGTTAGTCCCTGGATTCTTGCATTAAAAAGCATGTTCTCTTTCCTCTCTGTCATAGTAAGGCAATCTTTAAATAAAAGCAATATTAAAACCATGGACATTTGTGCTTAAACACATGTCACAATCTGCAAGCAAGCATCATAAAGAAGGCTTTTTACAGATGTGAATTGATGTTTGGAAAACCAAAGCATTCTGTCCACTACACTATTCACAGACCAGTACAGATCTAAGAGCTTAGAAATTTTAATACTGTTGAATTTGTATGCATACATGTAATTAAAAACCCACCGTATGTTTAAATTCCATGCATACAACATAGAAATAAAATGGAAAACGTGAAACCTTAATTGGATGTGATAGTATACATTCGCTACAGTGGCAAATTGCAGCAATGTAGCATAACAAACATAAGAATGTGCAAGTCCTCCCTGATTGTCGTCGTCTTCTATTTAAAAAGCAGCAATAAAAACATGTTTTATAGCTTTAAAACAAATAGAGAAATAATTGAACCATTTGTTTCACAGCATGTTTTGCAGAAATGAAATTATAATCTGAATTTCTTGCTTATATAATATTACAGCAATGATTCCTTAGTAGAGTTGCCCAAACTCTTTTAGCTCAGATTCAGAAACTCAGGAGGCACCGCTAGGGGAATAGTGGCACCCAAAAGAAGGAAGAGGAGCCTGGTAACATACAGTGATATTTTAAACCCTGAAAACATGAATTAACTGCCCCATGTGTACTACGTTGGTAAAATTCAGAGAAAAGTGGCTTTAGGGCCTTTTCTTCTTAGGATATTGTTTACTATTGTATTTGTCCCCAAACTACAGTAAATTACCATTTACAGTTTACTTTCTGTGAGAAAAATAATCTAGGTCAAAAATAAATCCCAGGTAATCTATGCATTTTTACCACTGGGGTATGTTTTGACCC
This sequence comes from Eublepharis macularius, assembly GCF_028583425.1. NCBI lineage: Eukaryota > Metazoa > Chordata > Lepidosauria > Squamata > Eublepharidae > Eublepharis > Eublepharis macularius. Next base: position 115,780,317 of record NC_072796.1, on the reverse strand, counting down.
CATGAGGTACTGCAAGCAAGTATCATAAAGGAGTATTTTTCTATCCCTTGAGTTTATTAAGAAAGACAGAGAACTGTTTTTAAGTACTCTATAAAGCTACAGCCCTCCATGACAATGAAAAACAAATGAACAAAAAACTTTGTGGGACATCAATGGGGAATTTGATTTGGGATGGAAATATACACCAAATGCAATATGTGTAAAGTTTTCTCAGAGGACAAGCTGAAACTTTAAAATGAGAAGATTCTCTTTCTAACTGGTCTCCAGTGCAGGATTTGTGCCATCTTGTGATTTCAAACATATCTAAGACTTTTGTTTTGCCTTAATCACTCTCTTCCCAAAAAAAATTAATACAGTAAGGCTGAAAGAATATACTGAAAAAGGACAAAGGGTTGCCATCCATAAGTGGCACCCCATTTACAGAATTTGTGGGGTAGGGGTAGGATAAGTTCTCTGTTGTCATGTTGGCATGCAATGTCATTTCTAGCATGATACCGAAGTAACATCATCTCTTCTGGAATGAAACTAAAGTGATATCACATCAGGCAGTGTTGTAGGATTCACCCAAAACTCTATGATTAAACCAGCCTGTCAAGGGGCAGTAGGGAATGGGGGGGGCTAAGTTGGGAGACCTGCCCCCCCCCAACAATGGAGAATGGAGGTAGTGGCAGGATATAGACCCACTTCCTTCTAGCTCAAGAGATTGAGAGCAATCCTAAGCAGGTCTATTCAGAAGTAAGCCCCATGTTATTCAATGTGGCTTACTCCCAGGAAACTGTCTTTAGGATTGCGGCCTTAGTTCCTTTCTCTGAGAGCCAAGCTACAAGTGACGTCTGACACAGGTTGGACACTTGTCAGCTTCCCTCAAGTTTTGATGGGAAATGAAGGCATCCTGGTCTTGCAGCTGTAATGGAGAGCCAAGCTGTAAAACCAGGATGCCTACATTTCCCATCAAAACTTGAGGGAAGCTGACAAGTGTCCAACCTGTGTAAGGCGTCACTTGTAGCTTGGCTCTGAGACTCAAGAAAAGAGGATAAAACCCTCAAACTTTGGATCAAATGTTAGGCCCTAGTAATTGTATACTTTATTACACACAGAGATATCCTTGGAAGCGCAGCTCTCAAAGATGAGAAAAATGAGTCAGTGGAACAAGATGCTTCATACAAGGCCAGTTTCCATCACAGAACTGTGAAATACAAGCAACAACAAATTGTCTGCAGTTTGCTCTAGGAGAAAAAAAGAGCACAGCAGCTGTCCCTAAGCAGGGATGCAACAAGTGGCTGGGGGAGGGGGAGTGAAAGCGGAACATTTGACTTGAGGCTGAGTGACCGACGGCTATTCTTATGTTGTTAGCTATGGTTGGAAAGGAAAACTCTCAGCTGAGAAAGAACAAGACAGGGTCCTAAAGAATGAACTGGAATTTTTTTTAAAAAACAGCCAGCCAGAAATAGCTGTATTCAAATAATGTATAGTCTTATCAGTTTCTAGTAGGAGGCATTTAAGCATTCCATCAATAGGACTTTGAGGTGCAGAATTATGTTCCAAATTTAAGAGACATAATTCATCTCAGGGCCACTGTGATACGGCAATTAGGAATATGCATTCTGAAAATGTTTTCATAGCCATGGCTGTTGAACGAAATGTTAATTATGATTGGGTAGTTTTCCAGTGGGGAGCTGCCAAGTTAGACTCAAAATTCCTCCGTTTTCTTTTGTTTTCATGATTTTTCTGGCCACTCTTTTCAATGGAGAAGAGAGGGGGGACCAATTGGAGACTGCGGCAGCTGTTTTTGCACTCAATGGCTCCAGAATCGCAAAGAATACAGGCCTCCCTCGGAACCATCAACTCACCAAGTTTTCAGCACACACAAAAAGTGGGTCAGTGTGTTAACAGACCCCAAAGTAGGCGAACATCAGTGGGGCAGGCTCTTCGTTTCACTAACTCCTATGGCAGGAAACTGCAAGCAAATTGTTAGCAGCTGGCTGGCACCCAAGCAAGAGACCAGCACCACCTGCTTGGATTAGCCAGTGACATTTGGAAAAGAAATCCTGCCCTTTGTTTACTTTTTTGTTGTTGAGGTCCCTTTAAATTTACCCTCGTTTGCATAGCATTTTGCAGGGAGGAGATAGCCCTCCTTCTTCACTCCCTGCCAATGCCTCATGGTGCACAAAAGACACTGCCGGCCTCTTTCCTTTCTGAGCATAAAGGGCACAGAAATGTGCATAAAAGCATTTCTAGGAGGGGATAGGTCTGTGCTATATTATCACACTGGAAGGAATAAATACTGAGAGTTGCGGGGGCAGGGGAATGGGGACAAAAACATGAGTAGTTCCTGGTGCCAGGGCCGGCGCGCCCATGGAGGCCAGGTAGGCGGTGGCCTCGGGCGCGCGGCCACTGGAGGGGCGCTGGAGGGGGTGTTGGGGGCGGAGGCACGCGCAGCAAAGCTGGCATGACTGGGCTGCAGCTACTGCTGCAGCTAGCCCGTTGCTGCCGCCGCCGCCGCCACTCACCTCAGCTGGGCGCAGCCTCCGTGCGCCGCTCGAGCAGCGGCTCGCGGCTTCTGCGCCCAGCTGGGGCGCACGGCGGCGGTGGTGGCATGGAGCTGGCTGGATGGCTGCAGCAGCAGCTGCAGCCAGCCACGGCAGCTCTGCAGCGCGCTCCTCTGCCCCCACACGCCCCAGCCAGTCGCAGAAGCCGCGAGCCGCTGCTGGGGCATCGCACCAAGCAGCCTCCGTGCGGCACCCGCCCCAGCAGCAGCTCGGGGCTTCTGCACAGGGCCGGCGCGCTGCCGCCGCCACACGCCCCAGCCGGGCGCAGCCTCTGCGCACCGCCCCAGCAGCGGCTCGCAGCTTGTGCACCCGGCTGGGGTGCGCGGTGGCGGCAGAAGGACGGGGCTGCGCGCTCCTCCGCCCCAGCTGAGCGCAGAAGCCGTGAGCTGCTGCTGGGGCGGCGCACAGAGCAGCCTCCGCGCGCTGCTCCAGCAGCAGCTCGCAGCTTCTGCACTCGGCAGTCCTCCGTGCGCCGCCCAGCCCCGCTGCGGCACGTGATGACGTCTGCGATGACGTCATCACGCAGGCCGTGGCAGGCGCGCACATGCACGCCACCGCGAGCGCCAAAACCTCTGGCACCGGCCCTGCCTGGTGCTGCTGTGATGTGGCAGCAGAGTTGAAAGCACTCATGTGTGGTGTCACATAGCCTGCGCAATGACATCACTTCCCAGAAGTGACATCATCATGTGGCCCGGGAGTGCACGCACCTTGTACAAGTGTGAAGATGACCCAAAAGTGAGTGGCAGGTCTTCTGCCTAGAGGGTAAGGGGACCAGGCAATGCTATACCTGCTATACCAATGCTATACCAGCCAAATCAGTTTTCTAGAGCCCATTGTATTTTTCCACACAACAAGCTCTGTTGCTAGTTTATTATATTAATTCAGTAAAACATAGTTTTGAGCATTCCTAAAACACAGTAAAAATAAATATGCCAAACTGAAATGTAAATAATGAAAACAATCGTGAGCCCATGAGATCAACATTGAATAAAAGTGTTAACTAGACAGCAAAGAGACTCATCTCCGTATTAAAAAATTAATTTTCTACATGGTAAAATAATTTAAGCCACCAGAAATATGTTCCTGGTTCATGATCTTGAATTTTAGCAAGATTATTCTAATACAACAACTGGGTTTCTCAGTCTCCTTCAGCAGACAGAGATGATTCATGAAATGCAAGACTGTTTATCAAACACAACAAGAACAAAGGGATAAGTGAGTTCAAATATCTCTGTGGCTTTGGACTACCTGGAGATGGCAGGTACAGGGTTGCAGAGGTCTGAGTAACAAGAACATGACAAAATGCTATGCAGAAGCAGAGGTCTTTGCAGGGAAAGATATACAAGAAATTTTGGGGGGGGGGGGATTGGTTTGGCCAGGTGCCAGAAGCTTGGTAAAAAAAAAATCCTTCTGAGTCATTTTTGTGCACACAAAGAGAGGATTTATCCCAATGTGTACAACCAGCCATGCAGCACCCCATCCAGTTCCCTGAAATCTATAAACATGCCCACCAGAAATTTTTCTAACAAGAAAGAAAGGAAGAAATGATGAACAGTAGATAGGCGCCAAGTTTCATTTTCCAAATGCAGAAGACACTTTGAGCATAGGGGCAGTAGGGTGGTGGTAGAGAGCGCCCTCAATTCATAGCTGACTTATGGCGACCGCTGGCAGGGTTCTCATGGCAAGAGACTAAATGAGGTGGTTTGCCATTGCCTGCCTCTGCAACCCTGGACTTCACTGGTCTCTCATCCAATAACTAACCAAAGCCGACCCTGTTTAGTTTCTGAGATCTGATGTAATCAAGTTCACCTGGGATATCCAGGGCAGGGCAGGGGCAGTAGGGGCATTTCACCAATTCCCATGACAGGACCCCACTTCATTCCGCGCCCCCCCCCCCATGCTGTTACTGATGGCCCTTTTCTGCCAGGAGAAGCATGAGCTGCAAAAGGAGAGGTGAGGCATACAAGTTCTGTTCCATTAATAAAGCGCTACAGATTGTACTTTAAATCCAACCCAGTACTCATTTGCTGTTTCTTTTACCTTCTTTTTCCTTTTTCCCTTATCTAATCTTTAAGAAACAACTTAGCTCCTTATTAAACAACATATCCAACTGCATAAAACCTTTGTTTCCACTGGAAGATTTTTTAAATACTAAACAAAATGTGTTCAGCTTACAGTTGTCATGCTATTGCTTGGCACTGCTGGGAGCGTTGGAGATGATGCAAGAGGTGGAATTCCACCCAATATCATGGTATATTCTCCCCAATAACATGGCAATATCAAAGTCTTCAGGAAAGTTCCAGAGGTCACTGACTTCAGATCTGGATTTTCACCCAGAAGTGACGTCAACATATTGCATGACATCATTTACACCCTTCCGCTGGCCTGGATGCAAGGGTGGATGGGAGAGCAGAACTGCCAGTAGGCTGCCCAGAAGTGGGTAAATGGTAATCCTGCTCCAGAGGTTTGTTCGAATAAACTCTCCAGTAAGGTATCAAATGAGGGTATGTAGTATTAAGCCCGAGCAGGGCTTTTTTTCTGGGGAAAGAGGTGGGGAAACTCCCGGGGGAACTCCAGGGAGGAGGTGGCGTGCCTCTCACTACATGCGCATGCGCGCAGCATGCACACACTCTCAGGACTGCATGATGACATCATTTCTGGGAAGTGACGCCATCATGCAGGCTGGAGCCACCCTGAGAGCGCGCCTGTGCTCCATGAGGGGGACCAATTCAGCCCAGATGAGGCTAAATTTGGCCCAGATAGGTCCTGAATCGGCCCAGAATGGGCCACTCCACCACGGCAGAGCACTCCCCTGCCTGGCATTGGCTGGATCCAGCCCAAAACAGGCCCAAAACGTCCTGGATCAGCCTGGAACAGGCTTCTGCCACACTGGAGAGCACTCCCCTACCTGGCAGCGGTCTGAACCTGGCCATTTATGCCCGATTCTAGACATTTAGGACCCAAATTGGGCTGAAACGGGCCCGAAATGGCCCAAATCAGGAGACCACTCCCCCGCTGGGCAGAGGCCTGATCCTGGCTGTTTCAGACCCAATCCTGGCCATTTTGGGCCTGAATAGGGCCCCAAATGGCCAAAAGGGGCCCCAAATGGCCAGGATCAGACCACTGCCAGGCAGGGGAGTATTCCTCCACCCAGAAGAGGCACAATCCTGGCTGTTTCAGGTCTGATCATGGCCATTTGGGGCCCAAACTGGGCCCCAAATGGCCAAAAGGGACCCAAAATGGCCAGGTTTGAGCCCAAAATGCTCAGGATCAGGCCACTGCTGGGCGGGAGAGTGTGTCCCTGCCCAGCAGAGGCCCGACCCTGGCTGTTTTGAGCCAAATCTTGGCTGTTTTCAGCCTGAAATGGGCCCAAAACGGCCTAAATGGGCCCAAAATGGCCCGGATCAGGGCCGGAATGGCCAGGATCAGGCAGCTGGCAGGCGGGCAAGGATACCCAAAATGGCCTAAATGGCCCTGAAATGGTCAGGATAGGGCCCAAGTCGGCCTGTAACTGGCCACTGCCGGGTGGGGGAACCAAAATGGCCCCTAACCGGATATTTTAAAAATAACCACATGACATCAATCACATGGGTATTTTCTGGCTCAAAAAAAGCCCTGAGCCTGAGTATACAAGTTTTAGGATGTGTATTGTGGATGCAAATTATCTCTTCATGGAACTCCAACCCTTTAAGAGAATCATGTGCCAAATGCTGCATCCATGTATGGTTGAATCCCTTTTCTGGAAAGACTTATTTCAAAGAAATAATTCTTTGCAAGAATTCTGCAAATAAAAGGTGGCAACAGTACCATGAAGGTGTCCAAGCTACTCAGTTGGGCAGTCCCTACAGTGAACGGACTGTCAAGCTCCTAACTTCCTATCTGGAAACAAGGCAGTAGAGCAGAGGAAAGTCAACATTCCTGATTTCTACTGTGTCATTTAATTTCATCAGCTGCTCACATGAATGGGGAATATATATTTATAATACTGGAGAAATTGATGGATTTGATAAAAATAATAGCATTCATGATTTCTCAGACTATACAATATCAACATTTCTTTTTGTAGTTCTTTTATGGAAGTGAGTAGGGAGAACTAAGAGCAAACTACAAGTAAGCAGAATGCTGTAAACAGGCTTTCAGAATGCTTACATGGCTCTACATCATATTGTGCCATCCTCAAAACAGATCAAACATTAATCTCAGCTAACCTTACTGCACCAAGTTTTGCAGTGAAATCATAAGCAGATCAACTTGGAATCCTACCTGGACAAATGTGCAGTTTCAACCACACATTCAGCTGAACATGCATTAAACATAACAGAAGAATTGTTCAACATGCATATAAAGAAAAATCAAGAGCATGAATCAAGAGCAAAATCAAGCACACAGATTGTACACAAGTTCACTGCTAAGTTGTGAACAGGGTTTGTGTGTGTAGGAGTTGTTGGCTTCCTGGAAGCATATGGGAAACAGGATGCTGGACAAGATGGGACTTTATTTATTTCATTGAGAATTTTTATTCTCCATCTCTCCAGAGACTTGCTCCTTTGGTCTGATCTGGCAATGCTCTTCTAATGTTCTTATGGTCAGAATGTGTAAGAACTACCGTGCATGTGCGAGGGCATTACACCCAAACGAGGTTTCAGGCTAGGGAATCAACAAAGAATCCTGTGTCACCTTGAAGACTAACAGGTGATAATAGGCCAGAATGTGATTTGACCATGGTGATGTTCACATCCAAGGTAGATTACTGCAATGTGCTTCATGTAGGTATGCATCTGAAAACTGTCCAAATGCAGCAGCCAGGTTGTGACTGAATACAGAGATAGCGTCACCTCTGTGCTGAAAGATCTGGGCTCCCTATATAACCAGGTGGTAACTGGAAACAAGGCTTTCTTGGTGGTGATGCCCTATCTATGTAATGTCCTCCCCAAGCTCACCTGCCATCTACCCTGTTGAGTTTTAGACACCAGGCTGAAAGAGTCTTGTTTATCCACCTGAATATCTATCCCATAAGTTTTAGTGTCTTATGGCCTCGTCAATGGGGTTATGAACCACTTTTATGATAATTTCTACTGTTGCATTTTAATGGTTTTCTAACAGCTAGGTTGGGATGGTATTACCACTGGGCTGACTGATTTATTGTTTGTTTTACTATTTTCTTTTTAACTGATGAATATGAAATTGAAGTTTTTATTGTAAGCTGCCGCCTCATACCAATGTGCTAAATTATGTGTATGTGGGGTGTGTGTATAAACAAACATATTTGATATAAACAAATAACAACACTTTTATGGTATTGAATCAACTTCATAACATGCTACACAACTCCATTGGGGTTGGAGGAGTAGGGGAAAACAAGAATGGTTAGAAAAGGAATTTTACAAATAATTTCACCAAGGTAAACAATAAGGTTAAAATTTAGTGCAAAGCCATAAAACAAGAGTTATTTTAATGTACCCATGCATTCAAATTCTCTTTCTGAAGCTTCACTGCAAACAGATTAATTTTCTGTATCTGGTTGGATTTTTTAAAAGAAGAAAATATAAAATCAACACTGACCTTTTAGTGCCAAACATAATGGTAGATGGTGTACTTCACATTTATGAGAAATCAATACTTCAAAATCCTGTTGACCTGGTGGGGGGGAAATTGAGATCTTTAGGATAAAGAGATAAGCCATATTATCACAATCTTGAACAAATATTTCCCAGTAAACAAAGTTCATTAAACTTCAGGGGGCATCAGGCACTTCTACAGAAAATTGTGAAACACTTGCTGCTATTATAATTGTATACTGCCAAACAGCAATCTCCTTTGCAGAAGGTACAAACCCTATGCGGATGAACAGTCATTATCCCATTCTGAAGGTTTGCCCCTTTAAGAGGTACTTAGATCCACCAGCTATTTATTGCTAATTTTGTTTCCTGTCCCATGCACATATTTAAAGCTGATTCAACATGCTGCGACAAGGCAGAACATCTACTGTAATCTTCCCTGTTAACTTCTTTGGTTTCCTAGTAAAGACAATCCATAAACTGTGTATACTTTCATTCCAATATTGGCTCCAAGATTAGGCTTTTTCCAATGGTTTTTCCATTGGTCAAAAGGGGAGGGGGAGACTCTGTTGATGATCATGGGACCTTCATGGACAAAAGCCATGGAGGTAGGAACCATAATAACGAGGTCTGAATCCAACTCTTATTGCTTTCGGTGCAGCTTAACAAATTACCAAAACACATACTCATCTTACCAAACATTTGCATTTTTATATTGTTTCTCTTATTCTTTGCTGCATTTTCTTATTCTTTGCTGTCATTGCTACGAGCCATATTTACCCACATTGGCTGTAGTGACCCACATAATTTTGGAGACAAAGGTTCATGACACTACCACATCAGGCTTGGAAGTGCAAGATCAATAAAACGTCATGGATCTCCAGAGCCAAGAACATTAAAAAGCAATGTGCACAAATGAGGCAGACACTGCAAATTTTTGTTTGAACATATGTGGACATATAACCACTAGCCTGCCCACTGGTCCATCTAGCTGTCAACCCAGATGCACAGGCAGAGAAAGATCTTTTCCTTGCCACCCAGAGATGCTGGTGACTGGTGCTACAACATTCTATGTGCAAATATCTACCACTGAGGAGTGACTGCTCCTGAAAATCGAATTTCTATTTTTCTTTGGGAGGTAGATGTGTTTTTCTTTTCCAAAGGGCGGAGGGTGGGATTCCATGACACTGAGAACAAGCACTCAAAAAAAAAATCAAAGAAAAAGCAAAGTGTTTTTCAAAACTCATCCCCAGAAATTTTGGAGAACAACAGAGTAAACTCCAAAACAGAGAGAGCCAGTTTTGTGTAGTGGTTAAGAGCGGCGGGACTCTAATCTGGAGAATGAGTTTGATTCCCCACTCCTCCATTTGAAGCCAGCTGGGTGACCTTGGGTCAGTAACAGCTCTTCCAGAGCTCTCTCAGCCCTATCCACCTCACAGAGTGACTGTTGTGGGGATAATAATAACGTATTTTGTAAACCACTCTGAGTAGATGTTAAGTTGTCCTAAAAGGCGGTATGTAAATTGAATGTTATTATACTATTACGGGCCAACTTCAGCATGCATTCAAAACAGCTCATATTATTATCTCAGTTGCCTTTAGAACAAGCCCTGTAAGACAGGACAATAGCATTTTGCAAATATGAGCTGAGCCTGGGAGAAAAGCAATTTGCTTAAGGCCACCTAGTGAGACCATGGCTGAGGCATGAGAGTTATACCCTTCTAAGTCCATTGACTTCAATGGATTTCTACGATAGCATGGCACATCTCCTAAAATGCACTGAAAAAAATACACCATTTGTCATTTTTCCCTTCTCAAATACACTGCTCTTGAAATATAAATAAAAATATTCAAGGGTGTATTGATTCTCTACTTCATAACATGAGGTTACTGAAAATACTGAGCAATGTGGAATCTTAAAACAAATGGTCCATTAGTTATGTATGCTCTCAGATTAACTTAGATTTGACTAATAGCAAGACTTTGGCTACAAATTCTGGCCTTAATTTGCAAACTGCTGCAGGGAACTTCACATTAGCACAACCATTCCTGTGTCTTTCCAGGTAAAGTGTCTTGTTAGCTCCAGCTGATAAAGCAACCTTTTTACCTTTCTTTTTTTAAAAAAAATATCTTTCATGAATCTTGGTTTGAGCAGTGACATTTTCATCTCGATTCCTCCAATCTTCTGTGATTTATCACCACGGTGTTCCCTCACTTTCTGTGGAAAACAAATGTAAGAAATCTCTGGTTTCCCACTCCTCTTCCCCCCTCTTTGTCAGTAATTCCACAGGACAGCCTTAGCCTCCCACAAACAGCAGTCGATGTCCACCTACCTCCACCCACAGACTGTCTTTCTAACTCACCCAACACAAATGCAGAATAGCACCATAGAAAGCTGTCTAAAATTCACCATATATGAAGGTCAGGGGATGAGTTTCTGCATTACACGTGGGTTTACAAATCATATACTGATATTATTCATCCTTTCTCCTCAAAAGTTATTACCAAAATCTTCATTCCCCTAGCGATAGTTTTATAGTCCAGTTTTGCCCATGGCGTAGCACATAAACCAAGAGTTATTCACTGGGGCAAATTCTCTGTTCTCCTGTAAGGCAGACTGGGAAGATAATCAAGAAGGCAAAATTCACGCTGCCCACTTACACATAAACATGGTCTGAAAACAATTTTCTAACACTTGAAATTTGTTCGCAAACACTGAAGTGTTTATCTCTTGAGAAATTCCAAAATCTGGCTTACACACAAACAATGTGTGTGAGGGGGGGATGATTCTCCTGGAGGAGCAGAACTATTAGGAAGTAACCATGGCTGATTCCGCACACGTTGGATAATGCACTTTCAATGCACTTTATCAATCGTTTGAGGTGGATTTTTTGTTCCGCACATGAAAAAATCTGTTCCAAACGATCTATATAGAGGATTGGAAGTGCATTATCCAATGTGTGCGGAATCACTCCATGTGATCACTCCCATGTGGTTCTTCTAATCAAATGTTCCTGCTTCAGTGGATTGCAATAAATTAGGTTTTTCTCCACAGACCAAGGATTAGTAAACCAATCCCTGTTACCCTTCTTGTGGTTATATGAAATTCCCCAAAGCAGAGATTCCCATTCAAAGTCAATCTTCCCTTGGAATTCCAAGCTAGCAAGACACATAACCAATCTTATGCATGTTGAAGTCCCACTAATTCCAACAAAGCTCATTCTTAGATATGTGCATATAAGAATGCAGCCTAAATGGCTTACACACAGCTCAGGAATGCACAACTCTCAGTCTACAACACACCCCATTAGCCAAGAATAGACTCATGAAATCGATAACAAGGGTTTATAAAGAAGCAGGCCATCCTTAACCCAACAGATTAATGCCTGTGACAAAGATGACAATGAGAGTTGACAGGAAGGTAGCCCATAGAGGTAAGCCTTACTTACATTGCAACACTCTGAGACAGTGCTGTGTAAGGCACTGATAATGGGGCAGTTGCTAAAAAGCATTGCCCTGTGGGGATGGCGCACAGTCTTGACAAGCAGCAAGTGGCATATGAAACAGACTTGACCCCAATCTTTGCTTCATCACATAATTTACTAGAGTCAAGTATATGTGGACCAGGCTGAAGGATGTTATTTTATTTAAATGTTGAACCTGATACAAAGCAAGAATCACTTTGCAAATATATTTGTAAAACATCTTACAGTATCCTGTAGATATCTATGTTTTACAAACATTTATTCTTTATTTATTTATTCCCTAGATCCCAAACCCAGCTGAACTTGACGGCATTTAGACAGAGTTGAACAATGAGTCTCAAAACAATAAATAATTGCCCACACAACATTGCCAACAGCAAGGACTGGGGCCGCTTTTTAAAAATCTCTATCCATCAACAACAAAATCAAAATTCTTGCTGAGACCTGTAGTGTGGGCATCCAGCTAGAAAACTGGCCCTCATTTGTCCATGTTTCACATAAACAGATGGAAGGGAAAAGCAACCAAGCTTAGTTCATGGGGGACTGTATGAAAACATGACAGCGTTTGGAAGGGGATGCTACTAACTAATATGATGCAAGCCCATTGAGAAGAAATAGAAAGTTGGAAAGGATGAATATATCTCAATCATTTGAAATGTGAACATGTTTTTAATGATATATGCCGAGCTTCCTAAAATGAAACACATACAGACTTTGAGAGTCATTAAAAGGATCGCATTAAAAGAGAGCTCACTCAAATATGAAGAGCATCCGTTGAGACCGTTTCTCTGAATCCTTGTCTTGAACAGGATTCCCCTTGCCTAGAACTTTCATAATTATCTGTACCAACAGTCCATATTCTGTACTTCCTCAAAGAGAAGCACCTTTAACTTCCAAGGTTTTTAAAAGGTTTTTAAAAGTTCGGCCTGGGTTCCTTGGACCCAAATCCAGTTTCCTGCAGTCACACAGCACCCTTGGAGAATGGCTGTTAAAAATAAAGGAGAGCCCAAACAGCCTCCACAGGCAGACATGGAGTTCCTCCCTCCCCCTCAAGCTGTTTCCTCATGTTAAAATAGCAGGGAATTGAGTTTTCCCCCCGTTTTTTCTCCTCCACATGGAGTATTCTGTGCAAATGGAGCAGCAAAAATGTTGGGGGAGGGACTCCCCCATGCTATTGTGACTGAGGGAAACAGCTTGAGGGGGGAGGAAAGAGCCCTCCCACGGTGGCATTTGGAGGCCATTTGGGCTCTATTTTATTTTTTAACAGCTATTTACTTTTTAACTGCTGTATGGCTGCAGAAACCCAACTTGGGGAACCCAAACTCAACTCCTTAAAAACCTGCACGCCTAGAGGGACCCTAACCGTAAAATCATCAGCATACCTGAATTCTGTCCAAATTTTATTGCAAAAATATATATCTGTTGCCAAAATTTAATATCATTATAGGAGATTTTGTCTGCAAACTTTAGATAATCTTCTTACATTGTGATTCTCCTTTATGAACTAATTATTTTGTGGCTGATAGCACGTTCTGTTTAATCGCGTACTTTTCATCTTACTAGGTTAGCTTTCATAATTAGGTTTCTAAACTGAGCACTGCAGGGCTTTTCAGTTCTATTCGAGTCTCCCTGTAGATTACCCTGATGTACATTCCAATAAATTCCTCATTTATGCCCATATATCTTTGATGGCAGAAATATCAGAAATACCAAATATTTAACCAACACTGAGAACAGTTACATACATTTCATACAGCTTGAAATCACCATGGATATAAAACCTAGGGCAGAATTGAAGGTTCTAAGGACAATCCTATCCACCCAACAATAATGAAAAGGTCATGCCAAGTAAGAGGCTATTTTAAGCCCAAGAATTTAATATCAGAATTGAAGGTGAGGAGGACACACCACTCCTGCCTTTTAAGGAAGTTGGCTGCAATGAACCAGCTTCATGTAAACAGTGCTTTTGCGGAAAAGAGTGCTATAGTGGCCATTTCAAACTCGGTTAAACCCAGGAACCCCATGTACAGAGACAGATAATTTAATTGCTCCCAAAACTTCACTTGGTTTCAGGGTAGATAAAAATCAACAGTATTGTTTGTAAGAATTAGATACGAGTGTTTATCTCATATGTTTATCTGAAAGGAAGATGTGTTAGGGTTATCAACTAAAGAACCTGAGGAGGGACTTCCAAAATGCTGGATATTTCTTTTAAATCATGGATGTACATTGGCTCCTTTTCTTGTATCAGCGATTTTCATCAATCCATACTGTTGGATTTGGGACATTGTAATGGTTTCTTTTCTCCTACATCAAAGTGCTTTGAACATCTGAAATGCATTATATCAATACTAAATAGGAGTATTATCTTCCTATTCCAGATGAATTTAGAAGGATATCACAGACAAAATAGAGACTGGTCTCAAACAGTAATGTACCAAACAGGGACCTAAGGTCCAAAGAGACCTAATAGCAATGATAAATACAAATGTAAATTTAATGTAAGTGCAAGTGCAATGTTGTGCAAGAATTTCAAAGCTAAGTATTCAATATATATATACTTCAAAAATTCTGAACCAGTTACAAAGGTAAGTATTCAATATATATATATATATATACTCCAAAAATTATCTACAAACAAGTGGAACCAATGCATGAAATTTCTAGTTCTAGTCCATACAACACATATAGTGTAACATTTAAGGTAAATGCAATGTTCTTATTCCAAAGTGCACGATTCCCGCGAGTTGTTTTTTCTTCCTTGCAGGAAAGACTGCCTATAGAAGAGGACGAAGAGAGCCCAACGGGAGCAGGAAGGTGGACCAAGAAACTCCCAGGCTGTTGTTGTTTCCCTTTCCCCTCTCCATAGGACCCCTTCTTTGTTTTTGTTGCCATATGTTTCCAGTTTCTCTCCCCCTACCCATCTTACTGGGCAGGGCTTTTTTTCAGCTGGAAAGTGGTAGAACAGAGTTCCGGCACCTCTTAAAAATGGTAACATGGCTGGTGGCCCCGTCCCCTGATCTCCAGACAGCGGCATGGAGGTCAATCTAAACTCCCCTCTGTCTGGAGATCAGGGGGTGGGGCCACCAGCCATGTGACTATTTTCGCTGAGCGCGATTTAAACTTTAGAAAACTCCCCCCTTGTTCCAGCTGACCCAAAGTGACGTCATTGTGTGGTCCTGGGAACGTGCGCGCACTTTGCGCACATGCATGTGGTACCAGAGGCACTACCTCCCGCCAAGAGTTGCCCCCTGTGCTGGCAACCCACTGAGTTCCACCACCTCTTTTCCCAGAAAAAAAGCCCTGTTATTGGGTATTTTCCTCCCAATGCTTTGTTGCCTTGGCAATGGCAGCTCTATTTTTCGCACCCACCCATAGCGTTGTGGCAGCTCTGGCTCCCCCACCCCCCGCCCAGCCTACCTTCCTCCCACTAGCCAGCAGCTTCACTACCCTGCAGATTCCATGTTGTCAGCGACAGCAGCATCTTCCCCCTCCTATGTCACTCCATGTTTTACCTTTCAAAGGAGGCGGCGGCACACACATTCCTGTCCCTGGCACGTTCCCCAGCCAGGCTCTCCCCCCCTCACCAGGTGCAAGGATGATGGCAGTGCCCACTCCCATCCCGGTAGAGCGCAGTTTAGCCATTGGGATGATGGCAGCGGAAAGCCCCCACACCTCTCGTCAGCAGGCTTGCAAACTGCAACTGTGGCTGTAGTGTTCGCTCCCACTCCATGACAGTGAAGGGATATTTTGCCCCTGGGAGGGCTTCTCTCTCACCACCACTTGGGCTTCACCTCAACAGAGGCAGCAGCAGTGACTTCCCCCCTAAGCAGCCTCCTCCCAGGCACATTGCACAGGTAAATCTCCTCCTGACCGCAGCATCTCCCAGGGGAGGGGGAGGAGGAGAAAGAGGTAAGTGCAACCTTGGTTTTGGCAGAGTTTAATTCCCCCCATGGCTTTTTCTAGTTTTCACATTTTTCTGCAATGGGGGGGGGGAAAGGTTGCAGAAGCATCTGCTTTGTAACCACATGTACCTGAATAGCAACGAACTAAGTATTGGGGGGGGGGGGGTTGGCTATTAGTATATATGATATCATTCCTGATGCCTCCTCACTTTGGGTACCAGCCAGACAAAGGCAACTATCCTTTATTTCTTTTGATTTCCATGTTAATGTGAAGAAAGGGCTTAGCTGACTACAATCTGCTCGGGCCATCAGTTTATTTTCAGGTACAGTTCAGTGCTGATTCTTTTGGACTTCTCCATGGAAGCACTTAGTGCATAAATAAATCCACCACATTTATTCATCTAGCACCCGCCTTAATATTTTAGAGATCAAGTAAAAGAATCCAGTGCAAAAAAAAAAAAACCCACCAGTGCTTACCTAGGCACTTGGGGAAACAATCAACCAGGTAAAAACCAGCTGCAAAATCAGGCAAAAGTTTATTGTTTAAACAGAACTCTCTTTAGTGATTTTTCTCAGTTTTGGTGTATTTTAAATATGTTGGAGAGCCTCCATGGAAACTCTGATTAGAAGGCAAGGCAGAAATATTTTAAATACAAAAAACAAATAAAGAAGCATCTCCCCACCAAATTCAACAATACTCTGCTACGCAACAGGATGGAATATTATTAAAAGAAGTTCTAGAAAACAGTCTAAGACCATAAGAATTGCCTGGATTTATCTGGCAGCCAGATACTGCTGGATGCTCACAGGAAGGTCAAGAAGGCGTTGACCTGTGCTTTGCCCCGGGTATCTGATATACAGAGGTATAGTGTCAGAGCAAGCACAGACTGATCAGCCATTTAAAAGCAATGCAGTATAGAGCCATCACTCACTCAATAATATGTTTTGTGTGCAGAAGAACCAAGGTTGTGTCTGCATCATCTTCCATTTGTTGTAATATGCAAAAGACCTGAGGCTGTGAAGAGAGTCATCACAAGTCTGAGTAGATAATACGGATCTTGATAGTCCAACAGCTTGAATCGGTATAAGGCAGCTTCGTGCACTCATTAAGATGTTTCTTTTCTTACAAAAATATTATCTTCAATTCAGTTATAAACTAAGTTTGATTTTGACTTCTTACCAAATTTCAGATGCAGAGAGTAGATCGGGGAGGGGGGCAGGCGAAATAATTTTTACAAAATTCTTTCACTTCACTAAGTTATTCTTCCATTTCTGTTTTTTTTTATTCTAGTCTGTTTTTAATCTTATCTAAGGAAACATTTCCCAGCAAACCATATGTCTGGCTTTCTATATTTTCACACATCCAGAAGAGACTAAAAGGTACTTTTGAAATTACATGACATCAGCAATGGAATAGGTATTTAGCAAAAATGCATCTCTCTCAAAAATTGGCAATCTACTGCACAAGTTTTCTTCCCCTGCCCACATAACTCTATACTGGAAGCATGCGAACAGAAGTTTTTGGTTTAGGATGTTCAGTGTGTGAAGGAGCAAATAATACTTTGGGGTCTACTGAAAAGATGTTATATGAAAAAGTTCAGGGTATGTTCCACCATGGAGTAAATATTCAACTATAAACATAATTGAGAGGAAATTAATTAATTTTTATATCCCAATGATTTCAGTGAAAAAAACTGAACTCGTGTTTAACCTCTCTCATCATATAACATAAAAGCGCTTAACTTTCAAACACTGGAATTCTATTGAATTTTGAAAGATGTTATTGGTAAACAGTATAAGTAGGTTGCCAGGTCCCTTGAGTCCCCCGGTGGGAGACTGGGAACCTGGCACTCACCCTCCGCAGCTCTTTTCTTGAGCATGCAGAGCATGCACGCTCCCAGCGTATGTGATGGCGTCACTTCTGGGAAACGACATCATCACAAGGGTCAAAAGGCAGCCTGGCATGCACTCCCATGCTCGCCAAAGGGCTGATGCACCCCCCGCAGGCCCAATTCGACCTAAATGAGCCTGGTGTGGGGTGCGGGGTCGGGCCCCCCACTGGCCAGGTAAGTGGGGTCGGGAGGGAGGAAGTAGGAACAGGGGATCCCCTGCCCCAGGTAGGGGGCTACCAAATACAAAGGAAGGCAGCAAACAATTAACAAACGTATATTTGGTTATTTATAAGTGCAATAAACAAATTAATATGCAGTACACAATGATTGAAAGAAGCAAGTTGCAAATGCAAAAACAATTCAATAAGTCCGTTGGTATTGTATAAGGTGGTCCATATGGTTAGTAAGCAACAACCAGTTTATATACAGTTCATAATAGAGTCAATGGGGGTGGTATTCCAATTGATAATGCAAAATAACTCCGTTATAAAGCCGCCAAAGGGTAAATGCTTGCATCATGTGACATTCCCGTTTCACCAGCCAAAGCTTCCTCAGGGCAATAATCTATAAGAAAACAAATGTGTAAAGGACAAAGTGTTCCATGTGATTGATACCCCCCAAAAACAATGATTTTGTAAAGCTATACTTACAAGAAAACATACCCAAATAAAGATATAGCAATGCAATCAAACCAACAGGACAGGATACAGAACCACAATGGGAGTATTCCGATGGGAAATTACCGCATCGGTACTGCCAATTAGCAGCCATTTATAGTACTGGAACCTTAAAGATATAGGAAACCTTATATTGACCATGGGAAGGTTTAAAGGAACCCACATAGTTACAAAAAACAGGACAGATCTATATCATTGTTCAGACCTCCCGGAGCGATGCTCTGTAGTTTATAAATGAATTCCATCTCAGATTGCAAAAGTTTCTGGGAGCAGTTTGTTTGAAGAGGTAATTGTACGACCCTTAGTACTGACACCTTCATATCCCTAGGTTCATGTCCCTCGCTGATGAAATGGGAAACCAGGGGGGCTTCAGCACTGCCAGTTCGAATCCGCGACAAATGTTCTTGAATTCTCACCCTGAGCGGTCTGGTAGTACTCCCTATATAACATAAATTACAGATACATTGGATAATATACACTACGTTCGGTGTCTTGCAGTTAGAAAAAACTGGAGGGGTGCTTGCAGTCATTAGAGCCGGATGATTTATTGTCCTTAGGTCAACCATTAAGCTGCAGACATTGCACCCCCCACACTGATGGTGTCCCCGTGGGAGATCTCGAGATGGAAGGCAACTCCTAAATTCGGATCTAATTAAGATAACCTTGATGTTCCTGGAGCGCCGGTATCCTATGGCCGGGGGGGGCGCTCAAATCCAAGGATTCCCTCAACCAAACGCCAGTGGCTGGCAGCCTTAGGTATAAGCATGGATCAAGAAAAAAATGTGGACAGTTAAAATAGGTATCATCCTGCCACAGGGCCACAAATGAAAGTCAAATTGGTTCTCTGAAATTTCATAACCAGAAAGTTCATAACCAGAATATGTAGAAGATTATCAAGTAGCTTTTGTAGAACATATTAACCCATTTAATCTTTCTTTTTAATTAAAAAGGAAAAACAAAAGGAAAAAGACATTTCTTTAATAAAATAGACCTATTGATAATTGCTCCGATCCATAATTACAGAAAAGTGTCATACCCTGTACACTCAGCCATATGTCTATAATTATCCAACACCATTTATAAATTTCCTATTTACAGAGAAACTTTATAGGTTTCATTCAGCCTGTTTTGCAATATCCAAAGATAGATAAATTATAAATGTGAGCATGATTTATTAATTAAAATGTGAGGAATATCAGCACGTTGAACTTGTCCCTGGCTGAGGAAGAATCTGCTTTAATAAACGGCAATGTAAATTGTCTGCTTATATTACAAAATTCCCATGTGCAAAAACTATATTGCTAAAGCAGACTCCATTAAAAAGAAAATTGTCTAGTCATTGTGTTTTTCTATAATTCATGTCCTACACATGATCTAATTTGTACTCTCACTCTCTATCCATTGGAAGTTGCTATTTGTAAACCATTTCTTGGATACAAGGATCTTGAGAATCTTGGATACAAGATCTTGAGACAGATCACAAATGATGCCTCAAAGTACCACTGGCCTGGTGCAGATTCAAATGTTTAAGCATAATAAGCACTAAACATGATTGTTTCCTTGACCCTGACGTATATTTCCCAGGATGAGCCCTCTCATTGGAAAGCATGCATAAGGAGGTAAACAGTTAGGACCTTCTTGTCACCTAGCAAGCAAGAAGCTGAAGAAGCAGGGAGAAATGACTTGCCATGGTTTGGTAGATCACAACCAGGAAAAGATTCCTAGGCAAGCAGGCCATGGGATTCTTGTTTTTAATTATTTTACAAAGCAAAGGCACACTAAGGACACGCCAAAAGACCGCTGCTGCAATCCAAAGCTTTATTCATAAATGCCGAGGGTCAAATCAAAAGGATGGGGGAGCTCCCACTCTCTCCAGCTGCTCCCGGCAAGAGATTGGCAACGGGTTTGCCTGGCTAAATTGTCCCGTTTCGCAAGGCTCACAGCTTCATCAAAAGCCACAAATAAATTCTTGGTGTAAAGCGTATTCCTTTACTACAAAGTAACCAGCTGGACAAGAGTCAAGTTTCTTCTTAGTTTTAGTTCAACAATATTTCCTCCCTTGTTGAACTAAAACTAAGAAGTTTTAGTTCAACAATATTTCCTCCCTTGTTGGTTAGTAATTGGATGGGAGAGAAGCTGGTCACTACGTAGAGGCAGGCAATGGCACACCAACTCTCTTAGTTCGTTGCTTTGAAAACCCCAACTCAGCTACAACTTGATGGCACTTTCTACTGCCACCACCACAGCTAACGAAGGGGTGTACACAACTTTGCTTTCACAAAAGGAGCATTTCATTGTTCCTTATGTATTTTACATTTCCTAAAACATCCACATGCATCAATATTCAATGGTTCTAAAATCTATGGACTAAAGAAATTAAATTTACAGATTGTCAACTGTTAAGAGAGAATTGGTATAAAATGTTCTTCGAATAGTATATCACACCTGAAGACACTGCAATAATCAATAAGGATTACAGTGGACAGTGTGGAAATGCCAATTTACGGACACAACATTTTATCATATGTGGTGGACATGTAAGAAGGCACGAAGATATTGTATAAAAATACATGAAGAGATGCAGAAGATTTTCAAGCTTCAGTTTGAGTTAAATCCCAAAAATATGCTATTAAATATTCTACCGAGTAATATTACAAAAGAACATGGCAAACTTTTCAAGTATATGGTGACAGCTGCAAGAGAACTATATGCAGCAAAATAGAAGATAGAATCTTGCCCAGATATGTCTGAGTGGATGGATAAAGTGTACTAATATGCATCGATGGCTAAATTAACTTCTTATGTGCATAACAGATCAATATCGGAATTCCGGAAAAAATGGAAAGATTTCTTTGATTACGTAGCCCGAAGTTAATAAAAATTAAGAACAGTTAATATGGAAATAGATTAATTACAAAAGAGAAACCTTATAAATGTTGAGTATAAAATATGAAATAGATGACTGATTAAAGATTATTGATACGACATTTTAGGTATAAGTAATTAAGGAGAGAGAGAGGAGAAACATTCCATAAGTTAGCTATGTTGCCAAATTCTTTCAAATAAAATTCTAAAAATTAAAAAAAATATTCAATGGTTCTCACTTGGAAGGAAACATCACCTTTGTTAACTAATAATCAAACACTTTAATTTTTAAAGTACTATACTGTACCTTACAGATCCTTCACTGTCCTCCAATTCTTACTCATGTTACCATATAATATTAGGTTAATTTGGTTCTGTTTATAAAATAATTAGTAGAATGTCCCCAAGGACCTAGCAAACAGCAGAGAGTGGCCATCCAGAAAAGGTAGCGAAGTGCAAGCTAAGATGCTGTGGAATGGTTTGAGATGTTCACAACCTCAGACTCAGATCTAATGTGAATATGATTATAGAGTGGGGTTGCCGGGGCCCCAGGGGCCAAAGCAGGGATACAAGGGCCTGGGAATCAGGGGTAGCAGAGGACCTCCCTCCCTCATGTAGACTCCCATGCCCTGCCCCCCATCATGTCAAAAAGTGATGTCATTTTCCAGCACAACAGAGGAGCCTCCAGGCATAATGAAACCGAGCTCAGTGGAAATCACCTCCAAATGGGCAATTTCCACTGAGCTTGGTTTCAACATGCCCGGCAGCTTCTTCATCATCAGCACAACAGGGGAGCATGGCAGCGTGTGCCTGCACTTCTTCCCCCACAAGTTCCCCCCCTTGCCAGCCAGGTAAGCAGGGCCGGGAGGGGGAGGCAACTGAGGGTGGAGTTTCCCCTGCCCCAGGTGTGGGGATGGCAAGCCTAGTATAGTCTGGCTTTGAGAATCACAGAAAACTTGAACAGAAGTGGAGAGAAAGAGAGACTATCGTGATGTTGAGAGCTAATGAGGGAAGGAAAAACAACCTAAAAATCCTACAGAGTTGTTTTTAACTTTGAATCATAAAAGAAATGGATGACTCATTTATATGTGGGAGCGCTATGCGGGAAATTCAGTTTATCAATGAAATTGCTTCGAACACTATAGACTGTAACAAACAAGGCACTTTTTACCTCTGATGAAAAGGTTATGAATAGAGGCAAAATTGCGCAGGGAGTGAATGAACTCTTCTCATTATTTTCTGCCAATGAACTTTTTGGCACTGAAGTTTGCTAATAGGCTCACACTGCTGAAGTACATTTCAACATACATGCTTTCCAACCAAGGAAACAGAATGTTGAAGATACTCACAGCTCTTCCACCCACATTGACAAAAGGTGTTTTACGTAATATAGCTCATTAAAATCAAAATCACGTTGAAGTCAGGGTAACTCAACTTTTAACTTTCATGAGATGCGCAGGGCTGACATCAAGAAGTTAACTTAAAAGTTTTAAATCCTTTAAATTTTAACTCAAATCTGTCTCTACAACAGCATTCAGCAAGTAACAGGGTAATAGCAGAGATACACCCCTCTAAGTCTATTGACATCGATGGGCTCTTTATTGGGGAGGTCACTGTAAGCCCTGAAGAGTGCTGTCTGGCCTTCTCCAGATGCCAGCCCTCTCACGAGCAAGGTGTGAGGGTGACTGTGGCAGTGGAACTTGTTGACTTTGGAAAATGGAAAGGAATACATACCAGAATGCTCACTTCCAATGCAAGACAAGTAAGATCTTTAAGTTCTTCTCTTGCTAGGACTGTGGTCAAGATGGAGCAGGATTACTCCCCACCTCCTTCCTTCTTTTCTCCTGACTCCTCATTACATCCTCCTCTTCCTCACAAACACTTAACTGACATCTGTTGCAGCAGTAGCACATGCACAAAAGCAATTTAAAACCCTGTGGTATTTTCAATGACATCGTTAGGAGTACCATGGGGTTTTCACAGTTCAGAACAGTATGAGGTTTTTTTCCCCAAAAAATAATATTGTAGTAATAAAAAGTCAAAGTTTGATGAGATCCAATACCATAGTTGAAGACTGCTTCCACACAAGAATTTTTCAAGCAGCGCCTGAAAAATGTGTCTGGAGGGGGGGGGATCTATACAGAGTAGCTCTGAATACAACTCAACGGATCTCACCATAGGGTTGCCAGGTCCCTGGGTAAATGGGAGCGGGGTGAGAAGAATGGGATCGGGGGATCCCCCACCCCAGGCGGGGGGATGGCAACCCTATCTCACCACTTTCTCATTTGAGTCAGAAAACCTTTCATCTGGCTCAAAGCAAGATGTATGTGATGGCTATGGACAGAATGTCTGTGTGAGTAGATACTCCAATCACACTTCACTCACAATCTGGGAGGGGAATGAAACTAAGTCCTGTTAGCAGTCTGCAGGACCGTCTCTCCCCATATGTACCCTGGGGGACGCTCCAATTGGAAGAAAAAAAAAATTTTGGTGGTCCCTGGCCCCAGGGAGGCCCGCCTGGCCTCAACCAGAGCCAGGAACTCTCTGTTGATTGAGACCAGGGCCCAACAGGATCTGTTATTGTTTCACCAGGCCTGCAAGACAGAGATTTTCTGCCAGGCATATGGTTGAGGACAGGCTTGGTGGCCCCACCGGCCAACAAAAAAGAGGAAGACTGAAAGTTATGAACCCTCCTCTTAGAGCTGTCCACCATCTTTTTTCATTTTTAAGTAGTGTCTGATGGCTGCCATCTGGCTGATTTTATATTATTGTATATTGTATGGTTGATGGTTTTAAATGGTTTTTATTATTTTATACTGTATACGTTATTCAATGTGTTTTAAAATCGTTGTAATCCGCCCTGAGCCTGCTTGTGAGGGCGGAATAAAAATCTAAAACAAATAAAATAAATGTAAAAAGACCCCTTCCTCATACTAAAAAGGCAGTTTATTGATATGAAATATCATAAACCCCTTGCCTTAAGTCCCAGGCACTGCCTGGTCCCAGGCAGAGTGGATGCCAGCCAGCCTGGAGACTGGAAAGTTACCAAGACATAAGTCTTGGTAACTGAATGACTGACTGAAAGGCTCACACACACTGGAGAAAATCAGAGATAAATAGGCTTCCTGAGGATACTCCCAGCTTAACTCCTTCTGTGCTTCCCTTCACACAGCTAACCTAATCAAGCTATTAAGCAAACTTTCCTGTTCAACACTTACCAGGTCATCAAGCAATATTTTTACCTATAGTCCAGCCCAGATAGTCATATCACACCTTTCCCACCTTATTGTACCAACTCTGGTATTGTTTTTGGAAGCAAGATGTCAGTTTTGCTCCAAGGTACATTTTGCTCTGTAACTGGACTGTCCAGACACTTGCTCAGTGTGTGTGTGTGTGTTCTGGATCCACACAGCCACCCTCAAATTCGCTTGAGCCCCCTTCTCTCCATGAAAAACTGGAAGTTTTGCTGCTGCTCCCATGGACCCCCTCCCTCTTCAAGAAAGGTAAGTATCACCCCATCCTGACTACTCTCTCCCATTTTCCTCCCTTTCTAGCTAGCTTTGTGTGTATGCTGTGTGTTCTGTGCTTACTTGATTGCCTTTTATTCCTCTTTAAATAAAGAAGCCTTTCCTGTTGTACATCTGCCTGTTTATTTGAGAGTTCTCTAAGGGAACATAGTTCTCTGTGGAATACATAGGTGCAGAAATCTCAGTTCCCACCTCTCACTGCATCTTCTTTAATGCTAATTTCCCTAACTCAAAAGGAGACCCTCCCATTAGGGTAACAGTTCTGCCTTCAAAATGTCAGTGCTAAGCGCCAAACCACTACCACCATTTAACGGGCTTTTGCTGCTGTTATTGTTCATGCCTGAGCAACAGTGTCTGGGGTGTACAATCAGCATCCAAGATTCAGGGAAAAGACAGATTTTTGCAGATTCAGCTAAATCTGGCTTTCCTGAATCAAATCAGATGATCCCAGATCAAATCCTGGAACCCAGATCCAGACCCCTAGATAAATTTGGGTAAATCTGGAAAACTGGCTTCAGCTTCTGGCTGGCTCCTTCCTGAGCTTCTCCTGCTTTTTTCCTCAAGAGGGGAGCAGGACAAGGGAGGGAGGAGGAGGGAGGGGAGAGTGAATGGCCAATCTGAGCAGGAGCTCTCTTTGTCTGCCTGGCTTCTGTGAGTGACACTGGTTCACTTGGGATAAGTTGCAGCAGTGACCCTTGCTTCATGATTCTCTGGTTTGATTCTGGCCCCCTTGATTCACTTTGATTCTTCTTACTTCAATTTGGATGGAATTCTCTGTTTCTACATTTATGGCATTTTATCTTTTGTATTTATTTTTTAACTATCCCATGACAGTCTTTTGATTGTTGCTGCAGACTACCTTAGATGCTGGAACAGCATTAAAGAATTTTTTAAACATAAAAATTTGTCAAAAGCCACCTTTCTGCATTCAATTGGCTGAAAAGAAGTGAGTCAGAAGCCAGCCACTTACATACTTGAAAATGATAATGGAGACAAAATCGCTGCATTCTTTTTCTATTACTCACTTCTAAATTGTCTACTAAGTTTTCATTATGACAGTAATTATGTGTAGGCATTGCACACTGCCAACAAAAAAGGCATGTACAGAAATGAGCTTTTATTCTGCTTTGTGCTGCATATTAATGAATGATGAATGATTTTCACTCATCACAATTTATGAATAGATTGAAGAATCAGCACACAAATTCAGCAGTAAAATGTTCCAATTTTTTAGCCCACAGAAAGAGAAATCAATGAAACTGTACACTAAGGTGTAAATAGTTATTTTCCTTCTACTGCTCTTAACTTGAGAACAGCTCCCACTTGCCTTTTAGCAAAATGAATTGTTTCAATCCAACACTTTTCTGTGCACAAAAGGATACAATCTGCCTTCTTTATATAAAGGTTTTCTACTACTTTACTTGAGTGCCTGCTGAAATGCTTCATAAAAACAAGAATTAGAACCAGCTGTTCTCAGAAAAGCTTCTTTGGTACCACTGGCCAAACCACATGCGCCCAATTAAAGCAGGTCAAAGTCAATATTGCTCCTCACTAGACAAAAATATCCTCAGTGGAAGCTATTTATTATACAACGCTCACTGGTATGAAACAGTGGCAAGAAGACAAAGGAATCTAGTTCAGCCAAAACCCAAACCAAAGCTTAAGAAATACACCCTAACAAAATTAAGACCAAAACACCATTTTTATAGCCCTAGATAAAATAGTGAAATGTCAAACTCAGTTGACACGCAACACATGTAAGCAGAAACACACACATTACCAATGTGTTGCTGTGGAACCTTTCGGAGTACATCTTTGCCCATTAGTAAGATCTTGAAAGTAATTCTTTGACTTTGATGAAGCTACAAAGACAGGTGCAAGCCAATGTGAGCAATGGCCTGTATCTACCAGAGCATTTCCACAGATATTACCATTTCTACCTGAAAGCCTGACTTTCTTGCTTCCTTAGTTCTGAAGAAGTCTCAAATGCCTCATATGCTGTTCCTGGCATTGGCGAGGCATCAGGGGCTTTAAGGGGAGGGGGAAAGTGAGAAAGCCATACTTGGCAGACAGAAATCGTTCTCTCTTTGGAAACACTCTGGTGGATCCAAGCCAATACAAGCAGCGTAATTGGCCATTGAATTTCAGGTACAACCCTACACCACCCATGTTCTCAGATTTACAACCACAACTAATAAAATATTCTTCCATGCAGTGATATTGTAAAACTCATTTTATACTGGCAAAACACTGTGACGCTTTTTGTGCACAAGGAAGATATTGTAAAAACAATGTCAATTAACCTTGGATGAAAACCATTAACAATACTAATTTAGCTAGCAACCTGAGTATGAATTTAATGTAAATAGGACCCTTTAGCCCTGGTAGACAGCAGATCTTTCCACCAGCCCACTGGAAGTGGGCAAAGATAGGCAGATGCTGAGAAAATCCACACATAACTCTTCTGCAATCCTGAACATTAGTTTAAGTTGAAGATAGTCACAGAATCTCTTAAAAATGTAACCAAAATTAAGGGTCAATTCACGGAAGGAACTCAAAGAAGGCATGTAGCTAACAGTCAGACCAAGTGAGATGTCGGAGATCTCTGTCTGGATGAACTAGATCAATGCCATGTCTTTAAGGGAGGAGGTTAACACAAACACTCAAATGCTATTTGCACAGAGAAATCTATACAGCTTTCCCTATTGAGTATTACAATCACTTGAGGCAGTGTAATTTACCAGGGAAAGGGCTAAGCACTGTGATACCAATCCACTTGATGATCTGTATCAGCTGCTAATAATAGAACATTTAAGAGGAGGAATCTCTAACACCTTGTCTAGTTTAGATCCAAATAGGTTAATGTTTACCGATATATCAGTTACTGAATTACTTTCATCCCAGTTTGCCATGGAAACAATGAACATCTTGAAAGAACCAGCATTTGCATATAAGCAACTTTCTAAATGCCTGACACACATGAATTGACAAAAGTACAACTTCTACATCTAGTGGCTGATAATTAAAACTTACATACACACTGGTATCTAAGGAAAATGCATATTCTTTTAATTAGATTGGGTTTTTTTAATTCTCTTTATTTTCAGAGGAAGCAGGGTAGTTGAATTGAAGCTAACAGGATTTAAACCATCTGAATACAGTGCACAACTCTAGGCTTTATATTTATTGAATATAAGATAATACCTTCAGAATTATTGGTTATGGCTTGAATATGAAATTGGGCCAGAGACAACTTTCTAAAAATATGAGAATTTAAAAAAAAGAACATTTAAGAAATGGAAGGAGGGCCATAAAACCAAGGCCAAATATAAACAAATTGCCAGTGCTTGTAGAGAGAGTGTTAGAAAGGCTAGAGCTCAATATGATCTTAGGCTAACGACAGATTCTAAACACAACAAAAAGAGGGTTTTTAATTATGTTCGGAGCAAGAAAAAGGACAAGAAACTGGTAGGTCCACTGCAAGGAGAGGAAAGTGGAATTTTAACAGGTGATAAAGGAAGGGCAGAACTGCTCAACATCTACTTTGCCTCAGTCTTCTCTTGCAAGCGAAACTGCGCTCAAGCTGGCAAAAAGAGAACACATGATGAAGGAAGGGAGTTGCAGCCTAGGATAAGTATGCGATATCTAAGGTATGTAAACATCTAGCTTCTTTAAATTAATTCAGGTCCTCAGGGTGAGTTGAATTACATCCTAGGGTACTATCAGAACTCGTTGATGTAATTGCAAAGCTTCTGACTATCATCTTTGAGACTTCTTGGAGAACAGATGAAGCGCCAGAATACTGGAGCAAATGTTGTTGCCAGCTTCAAAAAGGGGGAAAAGGAGGGTTCGGGTGGCTACTAACCCATCAGCTTGAAAAGGTTTTAGAACAAACCAAAGATCCAGAGGGGTTAGCCGTGTTAGTCTGTAGTAGCAAAATCTATCTCATTATCAAAAGTAACTGATTTCCTTTACAGAAGCAAACTGATCTCCATATCAGAAGGAGCTCTTTGAGAGCTGTTTGCATCTACTCCTCCCTCCCCTCCCCTCCTCTATATCTGACCAGTTTCTTCTTGCCCTCCATGCATCAGAACAAACCAACAGTCAGTCCTTGAGCATTTAGAAAAGAAAGCTGTGATTACTAAGAGCCAGCATGGGTTCCTCAAGAACAAGTCATGTCAGACTAACCTTATCTCCCTTTTTTGAGAGAGTTACTACTTTGTTGGATTGGGGATAACAACAACAACAACATTTGATTTATATACTACCCTTCAGGATGACTTAACACCCACTCAGAGCGGTTTACAAAGTATGCCACTATTATCCCCACAACAAAACACCCTGTGAGGTGGGTGGGGCTGAGAGAGTGGGGAATCAAACCCGGTTCTCCAGATTATAGTCCCACACTCTTAACCACTACACCAAACTGGCTCTCTGTGCTGTGGACATAGTTTATCTTGATTTCAGTGAGGCATTCAATAAAGTTCCACATAATATTCTTGTTGACAAGTTGGTAAAATGTGGTTTGGATCCTACTGCTGTTAGGTGGATTTGTAACAGGTTGACAGATTGCACCGAAACAGTGCAATCTTCTTGAGGAGGAGTGACAAGAGGAATGCCCCAGGGATGTGTTCTGGGCCTTGTTTTGCTCAACGTCTTTATAAAGGACTTGGATGAAGGAACAGAGAAGATGCTCATTAAATTTGCAGATTATACTAAATTGGGAGGGGTAGCTCATTCAGTGGAAGTCAGATTCAGGATGATCTTGACAGATTCAGGATCAAGATTCAGGATGATCTTGACAGGCTGGAAAACTGGGCTAAAACTTACCTCTGTTGAATTTCAACAGAGGTAAGTGTAAAGTTCTGCATTTAGGTAGGAAAAATCAAATTATAGGATGGTGCAGAAGTATGTGAGAAATGGATCTAGGGATCTTTGTAGATAATACACTGAACATAAGTCAGCTGTGCAATGTGGTAGCTAAAAAGGCAAATGCAATTTTGGGCTGTAACAAGAGAAGTATATAGTGTCCTGATCATGCAAAATGATGGTATCACTTTGCTCTGGTTAGCCCTCACTTGGAGCACTGTGTACAGTTTTGAGCACTATAGTTTAAGAAGGATGCTGACAAGCTAGTGCGCTGTCCAAAAGAGAACAACAGAGATGGTGAGGAGTCTGTAGACCAATTACTATGAGGAAAGGTTGAAGGAGCTGGGAGAGGAGACAACTGCGAGGTGATACAATAGCCATCTCCAAGAATTTGAAGGTCTGTCACATAGAGGATGAAGCAGTTGTTTTCTGTTGCCTCAGAGGGTCAGACCAGAACCAATGGGTTCAAAATTAAATCAAAAGTTTTCAGCTAAACATTAGGAAGAACTTTCTATCAGCTGGAGCAGTTCCTCAGTGGAAGAGGTTTCCATGGGAGGAAGGTTTTTAAGAAAAAGGTTTTTAAGAAAAAGCTAGATGGCCATCTGACAGCAATGCTGATTCTATGATTCAGTATGAATTTAGGCAGATTGGGAGGAGGGTTGGAAGGGATGAGCCAGTGCTAGGGTCTTGTGGCCCTTTCTTATATGTCTAGGGTAATACCAATTGCTACTTTGGGGTCAGGAAGGAATTTTCCTCCAGTCAGATTGGCCAGGGATCCTAGAAGTTTTTTGCCTTCCTCTGGGCATAGAGGTCACTGGGAGAGTGGCGGGGGGGGGGGGTAGCTGTGCATTTCCTGCATTGTTCAGCAGGTTGGACAAGATGATCCTTGGGATCCCTTTCAGCTCTTTGTTTTTATGTTAATGTAGCAATATAAATATTAACACTCTGACCTGGATAGCCAAGGTAAGCCTGATCTGGTCAGATCTCGGAAGCTAAGCAAGGTCAGCCTTGATTAGAAATTGGAGGAGAGATGTCCAATGAAGACCAAGGTTGCAGAGGCAGGCAATGGCAAATCATCTCTGTTAATCTCTTGCAATGAAAACCCAGCCAGGGGTCACCATAAGTCAGCTATGACTTAAAGGGCTCTCTCCACCTCCACATAAATGTTAACAGTGTTAACTATTAGCAGCTTGCCAAACGCAAAGATGAAAATTGTCAAAACTTTCTTTGAAATGTGAACCCCTTGTCTGAGCTTATAATTAGCTTGAGATATCTTTTTCTAATGATCTTTGAAGTGGAAGCAAATAGCATGCGTACTCGTAGTATATGCCCACACCAGCTTAACTGCTTGAAATATCACAATATAGGGCATGATCTGAAAACATGTGATGCAGTAATCTTGTGCTGCTAAGCTGGTCTGGGTATGGTCAGTGACAGCACAGAAGATCTCCTGGGATTCTCATATTTGCTGCTGAGTTCTGTTAACAAAGATCATTTGGATTTAAATGTAGGAGCAAATAAAGTACATTCCTGCAGTGAAAGCAGGGGCTGAGGACAAAGCCTCTCTAAATCCTCTCCATAGCTGCTGCTAGCAGGAGACAGACAGATCTAGCAAACTGAGATATATCTCAATCTTCTCCCTGATTGGGACTCAAGAGTGGCTTACTGCGTCATTTTCCCTTCTTCTATTTTAGCTTCACAAATGCAACTTTGTGAGGTAGGTTACACTGAGAGATTGTGACAAGCCCAGGTCATCTAGCTAGCTTCCACAGAAGAATGGGCATTTGAACCTGTCCACTACTTTAACCACTATGTGGTTAACCAGCTTGTGATTATGGGCTATGTATGAGAAGGCTCCATTTGCGGAAGCTCTGTTGAGTATCCAAGCCTCTGGCCACTTCCTGACACAGACTATATTCCTTTGGGACTTTCTGGCAGTACTGATTTGTCTCAAACTGGCAATTCCAGTTCTACCCTCTTTTCAATTTTGTTTTTTTATCTTTGAGCACTGCTCTTTCTTTTTTAATCATTTTGGAACCATTTGCATGGAATTCAGTATGGATGAGTCTAGAGTGACTAGTTCCATTCTGGCATCTCTGAATAAGCTTAAGCTTGAAGTTCTCAGGGGCTTCAATATCCATGTAATAAAAAAAATGGCTCGAGACACTATGACCATCATGATAATCACGGAACTGTCTAAATTAATATTAGGACCTACTTTCCATGTGCCATTTTGTGTAGAGCAGGATAAGTATGTTTTTGAAGTGGAGGAATTTAACGTAACTCCTTTGTCATGAACAGATAATTTCCTGGTGGGTTTTAGGCTGGTGGAAGCTCAAAGTCCTTGCATGGCAGAAGACTGATTAAAAAAGTTTGCCACCAGCCATCAATGGCAGTAGAAGATTTAACACTGCTATCCATTGTTCCTCAGCAGCCAGAATGTTTTAAACCTCCCCCCTTTTTTTTGCATTTTACAAAATTTCTGGAAGAGTTAGAATCTCTTATAAATTCAACATGGTGCTATCTCCAGCTGCAACGACAAAAGAAGTTCTTGAAGGAGACAGTTATTCAGGGTATAGTTCACCCCACACCTAAAGATGAAAAAGCTTTGACAGAAGCAAACCAGCACAAGGCCAGTATTTATGGAAGCTACTAAAAACCAGGGACTAAGCTAGAGGAAAGGATAGGATTCTATGGAACGCACAGACAAATATTTGATGAAATGAAGGAAGAGAGGAATATTAAGCTATTTTGTTCCACACTGCTCTATATTCTAATAGCCCAGATTCCATGCTTCAGGCATGAGTCTGGCTATACAGTTCATAAGAACTAGGTGTTTTCCACATACACATTTACACTGGGTTTTCTGGCTTTGAGCCTCTGTAATTCTGCACTTGAGGGAGTCGAACAGGAGATGTGTCTGTTTATTTTTTCTGCACTAGAAAAATGTTCCATTTCTGCTGTGGGCTTTCGGTTTCATCAGTTGTTGATCCACTGAGGATTCCTGAGTTTTGTTAATTGATAAGCTAAGGACAGGTTAGTTTCCTCAGTTGACAGACTGAGAAACCTTGCAATTTTTTTAAACAATGTTGTTTTAAAAAAATTAAAAAGGGATTTACTTCTTACTGCCAGGGTTGGCATACACACACACCACATTTTTTAATCCATTCTTAAAAATTTTCTTAGCCATATTGCAGCAGATATAGGCTTAGGAAACTCAAAGGGTTTTTTTCCACCCATGCACCAATGCTGAAACATTGTAATGTTGTTGTTTTAAAAAAATTAAAGAAAAAAATGGATTGGTTGCTGTCTGACCATTCAGGATATAGGGTAATAAAGGTGAGGGTGAAAGACAGGGTTAAGGCCAGGCCTCACACCAAAAATCATTTTGCACTTCAAAAAGGCCCTGATTTGACCTTTCTGGAAAAATAAAATTGGAGTATGTGCGAAGGGAGAAAAACCACAGAAACCCCTGGGAAAAATCAATTCTGCAGAATGCAAAAAAGTCTGGGAAGCAGTTTGGAGACTAAATCAGGGTATTTTGATCATGTGTGCAGAATTCTGAAGAGAAATCAATGCAGTCTGGGGCCAGGACTGATGAAAAACGCCCAGTGTGGAAAAGACCCTGCCACAAACCCACATCCAACTCAGGCTTAGGCTGACCTTCCCCTACCCTGAGGTAAAACTTCTCCTCTTTAAGCCTATGAAGCTGTATACTGGGCTGGGAAGCCTCTGGTAGCGTGGTTTATGTTAAGCTTCAACTTTCCTTTTTGTCCCACCCTTAGGAAATATTAAAAATGGTTACCCAGCCAAGTCTTAGTAGGGGACAGATCAGGGGTTTGCGCTTCCCTTTAGCAGAAACTGGTACACAAGGTTTGGGGAGGTTCAAAAGGTAACAGAAGGTATATTTACAGTAGGTAAAGTCAGAGGGCAGGTAGGCAGATGTTTGAACTGAAGTAACAGAAAGGTTTTTATACAGAAACTTCACTGGTGTGAGGCACTAAACACTTGGTATAACTCTAAGTTGCTGGCTGATTTCAGAGGTTGACATTGCTTAACAAATGCTCTACTTTCAAAGCACAGACACAGCACGACTTCCCCTTCCTCTCCAGACTTAAGGGTGCTTCCTTTAGACAAACCTTACTAGATACTGGGCAGGTGTTATAGTTATGAGCTATAACTCTGTTCCTGGCACTGAAGGGAAGACTCCTTTCTACCTACTTCCTTGGCCCACTATAATTTGCAGATCTTTCAAGTCTAAGCAGGAGTTAGCGCTGGTTTTTCCCACTTTAGTCCGAGGACTAATAGTGCTTCACAAACATTTCTTCCTCACACAGAGGATTCTCTGGCTGACCCTCTCTGGTCAAAAGCCAGGCTCCAACTCCCTTTCACTCTCTTGTTTACTCTCCAACTGACAGCTTCCCGAACATTCCATCCCCAACTGCCATTTCAGGCTAACCACATGCGGGGGGGGGGGGCTGTCAATCATAGCTGACTGGAAATCTCAGTATCTGAAGCTGAGTCCATCACAACCCTAGTCTAGTATTTATGAATATGAGCTGTGAACCAGAGATCCCCAGTTTAAACCTCACCTCCGTCATAAACTTGCCGGGTGACCTTAAGCAAGCTTCTCAGCATGAGTTATCCACCTGAAATATAGAGATGATAATACTGATCTACTTTTCAAAGTTGTTGTCAGGATTGCTGAGATAATGTATCTGACACAGTTTGAGCACTCTAAAGGACTATATAAAAGCCAAATATTTCATTTAAAAAAAAACCCTTCCCTTTATGTCATCGGTTTCATGAAAAAAGCCTCAGTACAGAAAACTGGAGAACCCAGTTTTCAATATCTTACATCAAGAAGGCACATGATTGAATATCTCCATAAGAAATCTTCAGTTCAACCACTTTTGAATAACACTTCAATGGCCTGTTTTACAAGATTTTTTTTTTACAAGGAATCTTCACAGTTCAGAATATGAAAGAGGCACACAGGAAGACTAAATGAATACTACAGAATGTTCTGTCCCCTTCTTCTGCCAAAACAGCTGCACAGACTAAAAGAGGACAAATGACTCAGCTATCAGAATCAGTCCCAATCAATGTAAAGCAGATTACCAAAATACAAGGTAAGTACAAGGACTGCACCCCTCCACCAGAGGATCCTTACTTCCCAAATCCTTTAATTGTCTCTGTTCTAGAGGCAATTAAAGATACAAGGCATTGATAGTTTTAATTCCCCCTTCTAACAGGGACAAAATCATCATTGAGTGTAGTCCTCCTTACTCAAGTGATCTACCCTGTCAAATGGCAGAGAAATTTTACAGCACTCGAATTTTCCTTTGTAGAGCAACCAAACTAATAATGAGAGGCTTCTCTCCCCCCCGCCCCCACACACACACCCTTTCTCTTTTCCAGCTTCTGAAATCATAATATGGATCCAGGTGTGGAGGGCTATTTGTAGACAATTAAAGGTAGGAGGAATCAGGAGGCAGGCTAAGAGGCAGCTCCTGAGTCCTAGCTACCGCCATTTCCCAACAAAGACTGCAGAGCAGCCCCTTGCCTCAGCCTGGGGGAAGCTCAACAGCCCAGCCAGCTGGAGGGGACACAGGAGGCAGAGACAGCTAGCCACCATCACCACCACCACAAGCAGGTGATTGATTGCAGTGAAGGTGGCACCAGTCCACACCCCAACCCAGGCAGAGGAAGAGCAACAGCCCAGCAAACCAGCAGGCAGGCTAGAGGGGATGGAAATTAGTCAGGAGAGGCTAGAAGCAAAGCAACAACAGACAGGTTGTATTGTCGAAGGCTTTCACGGCCGGAGAATGATGGTTGTTGTGGGTTTTCCGAGCTGTATTGCCGTGGTCTTGGCATTGTAGTTCCTGACGGTTTGCCAGCAGCTGTGGCTGGCATCTTCAGAGGTGTAGACACTGAGAGATCTCTGTCTTTTGGTGTTACACCTCTGAAGATGCCAGCCACAGCTGCTGGAAAAACGTCAGGAACTACAATGCCAAGACCACGGCAATACAGCCCGGAAAATCCACAACAACCAACAGACAGGAGGTGGAGCCTGGGAATAGTGAAGGGATAAAAGGGAAGTCCACCCACCAGTGGAGGTGGAGAGGAAGGAGTTTGGAGGAGATTGCAGAGTGAGTTCAGAGCACAGCCAACAGAGTAGGAAGGGGCACCTGGGCAGCATTAGCCTACCCCATGCTCTTTTTCTGAGACCCGGGTCACCTAGCTGGTATCTGCCTGGTCAACAAGGTTACAGCTGAACCCGCTAAGGCAGGGAGAAGCCTCACAGGTGGCTATTGCTGATGCTTGATCCCCAATAAGGGCCTTTGCTCAGTTACTCTGCATATCAACTGCTTGGGGGTAGAGTCAAATTGGGGTTTTCCAGGAGAATTGACACACGTAATCTCAAACCGTGGAAATCTAGTTGGTCTCTAAAGTGCTATTGGGCCATATCTTTCTCTTCTACTACAAACCAATACGGCTACCCACCTGAAACTATCCTCTTGAGCTTGCTCTCTAAAATACTGATGACAGACTTGTATCTTAGCATCAAGTCTGTGAAGTCCCCAAATTCAAAGTGCTGAGTATTGTGACAAAAGAATCTAAGCCTGCTGTCTCATCATAAGGAAGTTGCCAAAACTTAAATTGTTCAAAAGCAGGGATTTTTTTTCTTGGCTCATAATAATTCTTAAATGCAGAAAGTGTTTCTGATAGTCTAGTGTCTTGTTTACCAAGTTTGAATAGACATCAGGCATATGGTTTCTGTATTTCTAATGAATGTCTCCTATGTAGTATAGCATTGCAACTATTTTATAATCCTCTGACTCATCCTTAGTTTTTGTAACTGCTTGCCATTGTCTTATTTCCTGCTCCTATTTCCTCCAGTTTCCTTCTTAAATTCTTAGTAAACCTTACTTCATAAAGGTGTTAAACTGTACCATCTTTTCTGTTTACTCAGGGTTCTAAACCTGGAAGCACTTCTGTAAACTATTCTGTAGAACACATTTTGAGTCCAATAGTACTATAAAGAACCCACAAAATTTTCCAGGGTATTTTCATGAGTCAATGCTCACTTCATCCAATACAAAACAGATACTCTGTAAGGAAAACATGCCACTTCTGACACCATGTATATTCTCTGAGGCAAGGTGCCTAGGCTGAGCTTACCTATCAATGACCCTTCAGTACTGTTCTATGGTGAGCAGGCACTTGGTAGCTTCAGCACATTTCTTTACTGCTTCCATCTAGGAGGGATTACTTACAAATGGAGAATACTAATACCCACACCATGAGAGACTGCAGCCAACACAAAAAACAAAACCCTCCCATGCATGCCTTGGTAAGGAAACAGAAACCAGTTCCTGATGGCTCACTTATTGGCTCACAATGCTGCTGTGTGCAGGAACCCCTTGCTCCTGAAGACTACAAGGCAGTGTACATGGTTATCTTCTCCATATTATCCTCACAAAAAAAACTGAGAGGAAGGTTAAGCTGAGAGAGCATGACTAGCCCAAGGTCACACAAAACAGAGTAGGGATTTGAACAAGTACCTCCTCAGAACAAGTCAAACAATCAAACTACTATACCACACTGGATTCCAAGTTAATTAATGACTTGTATTTGGATTGGCAATGTGTAATTTATTAATTTATTACCCATACTATACACCACTCTCTTCCACTACCAGCTCTTTACTCAAAAATAAGAAATTATGTAAAAACTGAAAAACTGAGCTTAAAGCATTCATGTTGTACAATAATATCAAAAGGCTGATTGATGTGATTATTTTCAGTCCAAAGTATAATGTTATATCTGGACTGTGGACTTTTACTTTGATATTCTCCGTGAAAAACATCCTTCACTTCAAGGTATAAAATCATGGGGGAAGGGGATGTCTTATCCCCAAAGCTTAGTAGCAAGCTGCTTTTTTTAGCCAATAGAGGCTTATCTTATAGCCCTTCTTAGCAAATGACCCTTGCACATGAAGTCAGAGGAAACAGCATCTGAACAAAGATAGTAGACACAGTACTTACAGAAGGATATATCTGGGTCATTAGTCTTTGGTAACAGAGCTCTCGCAGTTTGTTTCTGAAGAACCAGTTCATAAGATATTATTATAGTGACCTTAAAGGGAGGGGAGGGTGAACATGTCTAGATCACTGATCTTCAACAAATGTGGGATAAATGTTGAGATGGCAGAAGTACAATTATGTATCCAGAAATAAGTTAGCATAGACACTATTGTTTCTTTGGAATCTCTTTGGAAAGAGATAAAAACTATTGACCGATCTGATATGGTGATTAAGATTCAAAGTGGATCCATGTTGCATAGTAGGGTTGAAGAAAGTAATTAGTATTACAGGGAGAAAACATCTCACAAAGAATATTCAAAATGATTACAGCATCTGATGGCTGTTCTTCATATTCAAATTCTATCAGATTGGAGTGCTACTTTGATAAAAGACTCGGTTTCTCCGTTTGTGGTTTACAATTCTTTTTCTTTTTGGATTCTCTTGTCTAGTTCAGTTGTGTTCCACCTGGTCAATGGCTAAAGAACCAGGATCCCTCACCATGCATTTTAGGCTGAATTTGTATTAATAACTTATGAGTAAATGTTATATTCAGAGCAACATAATGGCAAATTAAATAATAATGAAAAAAATGAAAATGACAATGTGCAGTCTTACAAGAGCAACAGCAGCCTACCATGGTCTTGCATGAAGCTGTTCCCTTCTGCACCCTTCTTTCACTGGCTCCACCTTATCAGATACAGAATACAGATTCCATATCTAATACTGTTTGCTAACAGATGATTTGTGAAATGCTTCATTCAATGATTATTCAGCTGCTTCAGAATCAAGAACTTGCATTTGCGGCGCTTCCTGAAATGTTCTGTGTATACAGCAGCTTTAGCCTGAAATTTCTTAAACCTGTTTAGAGACAGAGAAATGCTTGAAAGTGTGTGTGTGAAACATGCATGCACAGCAGAAGTAACATCTAGGGTAAAGATCAATAAACATGACCCTTCTGGATTCCTGAAATGGACTGTCCTGATACACGTGATATACACTT
Organism: Eublepharis macularius; assembly: GCF_028583425.1. Lineage (NCBI taxonomy): Eukaryota > Metazoa > Chordata > Lepidosauria > Squamata > Eublepharidae > Eublepharis > Eublepharis macularius. The sequence continues at coordinate 115,741,900 of NC_072796.1, read as the reverse complement.
GAATATCAATGTGAAGTTGGCCTCTTCCTTCACCCCCTCCCCAAGTGATGCTGCAAGGTAAGGGAAGTGACCAAGGAAAGTAGAGATGGACAGAGCTGACGGACCTGGTGAAATGGCAACAAAGATGTCAACAAACTGCCTAGCAAGAACTGGATGCATTTTGGAGGCTAAGAGGTGAAGAAACAACAGAGAAAGGCCAGAGGGACGTCACCAGCCCTACAAAAAAGGAAGCCAAAGACGGAACAGGCAGAGTTCTACTTTCCATCATCAATGGAGCTCTCCTCCTTGAGCAGCCCATGCACCCTCCATCTTCATCAGTTTTCTTGCTTGAGCAAATTGTGCATCAACCAGATGTGGCCAACCTGAACTTTCGGGTGGGGGGTGTATGAATGAGGCTATCCTAGGACGCATAAGTAGTTGCAATAAAGCTTTTTTTCATTTTATAAAGGATCCTTGCCTGGGGCTCTCTGCCCATTCACTGCCGAATTCGAACCCATAGGCCCACCACTCTGCCCTAGAGTCTGATCAGCCCTGGAGCAGAAGGCAAAGGGCCACAGGTGCTATTTTACATCTAATAACCTTTCACCAGGTCCCTGTCCCTTATAGCCTTATTTTGTTAAGATCATTTTCTCAAACTCTGCAAAAATTAATATAACTATTCTCTCTGCTCCCTGTCTGATCTGTATTCTTATAGTATTCCTTGACTTCTCCAGCTCCTGGTTTGATGTTCAAATACTGTGCAATTTTTAAAAAATTGTCCTGACCAAACTGACCCTTTTCACTTCCCTGTAGAACCTGCACTGCTTGTAAAAATGCCATTGTAGGAATCTTCTAAGGAAATCAGAAATAGATTATACTACTCTGCTTTTTAAAATTTGTCTTGCTTTTAAACTTAAAACAATATAACAAATAGAAAACAACATTAAACAGTAATAAATGTTCTATTGTTGGAATATTTCCCTATAAGCAGTGTAAACTTTCTATGACATCACAGAAGCCCTACCAATAATTACAGTTTGAAGGGGGGGGGGTACCTCAGAGGCCAGCAGGCAGTCAACACAGTCAACTAGCAGTTTTTAACCAATGAAATACACCAATTTTTACCTTGCAAATAGATACGGTTAACACCCTGTTTGACCATTAAATATAACTCAAAAGCTGATAAAATAAGTGGGAATATACAGAAAACTTTATTTTTTTTTAAAAAAAAAACCTGCTTACAGTCATGATATCGACTTATATTCTTACATCCTTTCTGCAAAGCATTTTCAGTGTTTCTTACTTGTCAAGAAGTTCAGCATCTGAGCTTTTGTTCTCCAGATAGAATTTTGAGCTTCATCTGATACATAACTCAGTTACAAACAGATAATTTCCCCCTCAGAATATATTCACTTCTTTTAAAAAACACAAGTTTTAATAGTTACACTCCAATTCAGTTTCATGACACTGTTCACGAAGCCAAGGAAAATGGTTGCATTGTCTTACGTACAACTAGGGACAGATAAACGCAAGCCGGTCTGAGTAACAAAACAAAACAGCATCCAGTTTTCAAGATAAACATGCACATATAAACCCACGCCTGTGGTTTATAATGCCAAGATGAAGAATTGCTTAAATGCAAATGACCACAAAGAATGATGCTAAAATGTTTTCAATTTGAAAATGCTCTTAGGAGAATGGTGACAGCAACAAAATCTCCCCCAATTCTCCGATCTAAAGCAGGAAGTAATTTAATCCCTGCATGGAAACCAAATGCTCCATACACTGCGAATGCTGTCTGTTTCTACAGTCAAGAATTACAGTGTACAGTGTCAGACATGGGCATCAGGAAAAGTAAGCGCTGCTATGGTCATCCTTCAGTACTGGAGAGCATCATGTATGTGCCTTTGAAGGAGAAGCTGAAGATGCATGAAAACCAACTGGGGGAAAGATTATGGTTTTGAGCTCACAGGGCTTAGTAACTACATACAAATAATTGCCATATATGAATGCTAGGAAACAGAAGAGGTGGGAAGAGGCTGAGAATCTTGATTTATGCACTTGAAGCTAAATTTTTACCTTGAAGAACTTAATTTCAAAATTTACAAGAATTTTTAAAAAAAACTAATTGTGGCTCATAATCATGTTGTACAGGTATCAAACAACATGAATTCATGTTGGGATCACAGTAGGCAGCCTTTAGTTCAAAATCCATTCAGCTAAACACAGCATACAATTAAGATGATACTATTCAGTATTTTGCTCCTTTCTATTTGCTGTGTCAGGCAAAATAAACCAAGCTGATCAATTAATTATAAAAGGGCATCTGAGCTGTAACCGAAAGTGCTTTCCCATCAAGGAGACCAACTCGTATTTAGCAACTTTGTACAAAGCCATGTCATCCTGCATTGTATAAAAAGAGAAACTTCTAAACAATTTGCTGAGGGGGCAAAAAGGGTGAAATTTCACAAAGTAATCAAGCTCTTTTAAAGAACTAGGAAGCAAAATGGAGATGGCAACAAAAACAGGCAAAAATATTTTGAAGAATTTTGCCTACATTGTCTGTATGAAAAAATTAAGTGGAGAAAGGGAAGTTCTGAATGGACTCCGTCATTTCAATACCTGAAGGCTACTTCCTACATGCCATTTTTGAGCAAGCTTATAGGTGAATAACAAAGAATACAATTTACACACACAAGATCTTGGGCTCAAATCCAGTTAAAAGGATCTTGAGCAAGAAGGCTGGGCTGAGAGAGGCCCCCCACCTGAGACTTCAGAGAGCAAATGCCTGTCCGAGTAGACAGATTAAATGTATCAACAGTCTGATCCACAGCTTCATGTGCCATAGGTGTACAAATATTTTGCTATTTTAAAAAAGTCATAGACCCTAATGCATACATTTGTTTTGGTTTGTCCGGTGTTGCCGCAATGCTCTCACCTTCCCTTTAATTTTCTGTCTTGTGTTTTATATATGTATTTTTATTTCTCATTTTTAAGTTACTTTTACAATTAATTTGTATTATGCTTGTTTTAATTGTTAGCTGCCTTGATGGCCCTGACTGGGCAGAAAGGTGGACTATAAATGTTGTAAATAAATAATTTGGAGTTGGCTCAAAGCATAAATAACTTAGGGACAGCTATCATGTTGTCCAAGTGACAATCTGATGAAAGAATGGGATAGTATGTATGAGGGCTGATTCTTTCTGATTTGCTGTCATTGTCACTCTCAGCAGGGACTCAGGGAAGTTCTGGTCATGTCCCACCTCCCTCCAGCAACAAACACAATCAAATGGGGGGGGGGGTTCCTTCCTTCCTGCTCTCTTTTTCAGTTTGTCTGCACATTTGTGGCAAGTGCTACTACAGGAGTTAATTGGCATAGAAAAGCTGAGGGTTTTTTTTTCTTGCAACAAATAAGCAGAGTTGACAGACTAGACCTGCATTCCTTTAAACTAAGTTATGTTTGCAGGCAGCTGAGATGCCTGAGGTTACTGCTGCCTGAGAGAAACACCGAAAATAGTTCTATTTATTAACAATATGTGTGTAAACCACTTCTCACCCCCCCCCAAAAGCCATGAAGGTTACAGTTGGAATTTTCACTCAAGGATATGAAACAAGGATTCCAGATTGATAATCTGGCAATACTGACACCTGAAATATATATATTGTTGTATATTTTGCTGTGAATAGAAAGTACGGGGGAGATTCTTAGCAGAACATTTTTCTGAGCAGAAAATAAAATTTACAGCCATGCAGGGTTGTCAAATCCCACACAGGAAATACCTGGAGATATGGCAATGAAGCCTAGGGAGGGTGGGGTTTGGGAAGAGGAGGAACTTCAGTAGGGTATGTTTCCAAAGAGTCCTCCCTCCAAAGATGCCATTTCTCCAGGGGAACTGATCTCTGTCATCTGGAGATTAGTTGTAATTCCAGAAGATTTCCTGCCCCCACCTGGAAGTTGGCTACCCTAACAAGGTCGTCCAAAGAGTTAGATACTTTATGTAATCAGTTTTATTCACGCCTGAAAGAACAAAGTTGTTGCCTTTGCTTATGTATCTATTTTGCAAAATCAGGTCCCTGTTTCTAAAACTGGAGCAACTCTAACCTTTCCCACAGGACTGTCCCACAGGTCAAGCATCCTTGACCGTTTTAAATGAGGAAAGATATTTAAGTCAGAAACATAAATTGGTTTTAAATATCATAGCAGTTCAAAACACAATGAAATAATAGTGTTTGAAATTCAGAACACTGAGCATTTATTTCTGACTTGAGGTCCTTCTCCAACTCTTCACGGCACAAACTTGGGTGTCACACCAAGGAAACTCAGCTGTAGCCAGTCCCACTTCTGATGGTAGGACATGTAAGATATACATTTATTTATTTTTAGTTACTTTATATCGCACCTTTCTCACCAATGGGAACCTAAGTAGCTTATATTATTCTCCCCTCCTCCCTTTTATCTTCACAACAACCTAGTGAGGTAGGTTAGGCTGAAAGTGTCTGAGTGGCTCAAGGTCATCCAGTAAGCTTCCATGGCAGAGCAGGGATTTCAACTGGGGTCCCCTAGATCCTAGTCCAACCACTATGCTTGCAAATAATATTTGCCACATTCTCACTACATCTTTTAAAGTGGAACTCTTTTTTTAAAAAAAAAGTAGTATGTGAAGCAGCCATCATTTTATAAGTTGTACCTCAGTTTGTTTGTTTATTTATTGGTTTTTGTTTGTTTGTTTTATTCAATTTGTATTCCGCCCTCCCCACATCAGCAGGCTCACGGCGGATTCCAATTAATACAAAATATAAAATACAAATATCTTTAAAACCAATAAAACATTTTAAATATTTAAAAAAGAACACACACAACAAGCAATACAGCAACAGATTTTAAAAGACATATGGCAGCAGATTTTCACCAGCAACCACCACCCAACCACCTCCAGAAATATATGGCAAAGGCTGGTGGTGGATACTCTTTGTAGGGGCACAGCTATCTCTAGGTGGCCTGCAGGGAGGCCCAGAGCGTCAACCATATGCCTGGCGGAACAGCTCTGTCTTACTTGCCCGGCGGAAGGATAGCAAATCCGGCCAGGCCCTGATCTCTTTAGACAGAGCGTTCCACCAGGTTGGAGCCAGGACCAAAAAGGCCCTGGTCTGGTTGACGCTAAACGGGCCTCCCTGGGGCCAGGGGCCAGTAGCAGCTGTTTATCACTGGATCAGAGCATCCTCCGGGGTTCATACAGGAAGAGACGGTCCCGTAGATACGCCAGTCCCAGTTAGTACCAAAACCTTGAGTTGTACCTCATTCTATAATTTGCTTTAACCCCGCCCCCCCAAAGAGGGGTAAATATTTAAAAACAACTCTACTGCAACTAGAATACTGAAATTTCCAGTACTGTAGATATTTTAACAGCGACAAGCAACCCACCGCCCCCTTTTTACAAGTTCTTCCCCACCCTCTAAAAATCGTCTGTGACTTCATCTTGTATACTTTGGTTGCAGATGGAATGACCACAGGTGGGATGCGAAGAACAGATGCTACAGAGATGGGAGAGAATTGACTGGAAATATTCCAGATCAGAGTTCATGCTATACTTAATTTGCTGTCATTTATTGTTAGAACATTTAACTTTAATATATGTCTTCTTTTCTCCCAATTTCCATGCATCCAAGCTGTTGGAGCTCCTTGGAAATGAGACGCTTGCCCAGAAATTCTCTACCACAATTCTTCTGGTGATACATTGATGCAGTTAAAAGAAATATCAATAATGATAAAAGAATTTCTACCGATTTCTACCGTATTTGCTTTAGCAACATACCCATTATATCCCATGCTAAAACACTGACTTTTATTTATGCGATCTGAAGAGAACCTTGATGTTTATGATGATGAACCGTATTGGGCACGTGTGCAGCCCGATTCTATGCATGTTTATCTAGTAGTAATTCCCATTAATTAGCGTTACACCCAGGAATATGTGCATAGGATTGCAGCCGTTAACAAAATTTGGACAAATAGCATTACAGTGGAAACAAAACAGATCTTTTTCTCTAGAGCTATTCTCTTTAGAGTAAGTGGTTATTTTCAGTCCCAAAAGAAAATTATACACATATTCAGTGCAATCCAAAGAGCACTTTCCTAGGAGTAAGCCCCACTAGATAGACATGACTAGAATTCTGAGTAGACCCACTTAGGATCACAGTTTCCTTCCCTTATAAATATCTTTAAGCAGCTTTAACATGTCTTTTCAACAGCCACAGAAGCAGTAATATATCAATCATCTATTAAACATCTGACAGTATGTTCACATCAGCCATTTAGAGCTTTTTGTCATTTTATCTGAAATTAAAGCATAGTTTACCCTGGGATTCAGTTGCCATAAAAGAATACAGCCAAATGGATTATGTTTAACAGTGGTAATATCTGTTCACTTGTTTCTACAGTTATATAAAAATACTTTAGAGGATGAAAGTGGCAAGAATTAAATGCAATGTCATGCTAATCTCTTTTATAAAAATGCCAAGAAATATTGTTTATTCAAGAATCCCTGTTTTAAAATGTGGTTTATATAAGAAAATTTATATAAGAAATTAACAGCATCCATAACACACAGTATTACTGAATTTCCCAAGCTCCATTCTCTTGGGGATTCAATCCCTCTACATTTCTGGGGCTATAGCTTCCATGAAAATTAGAACATTTTGAGGGGCAAAACTCCAGGGGAAAGAGAATGGTCCTCCCCTTTCATCCATTTTCTCCCCACTAGAGACTGCATGACCTATGCCACAACAAACGTTTATTGTGGTCCATAACCAGCACAATAACAACCTAAATGAATCTGCAAAGTATATAAAAGAACGGTATCAGTATCAAAGAGCTTAAAATGAACATAAAAGACATAGGCTGTGAAAATCTCTGGTTTCGTGCTGGGATGAATTGACTCAGGTGGAATTACAGGTATAAATATAAAATGTAAAGTTAAAAGTTTAAAGTTAAAAGCCAAGCTCAGAGATAAACAGATAAAACATGGAGGACTCTAGCATGACCTATGCCATGAGAGTGTACTTCTGTGATCCATGGTCCTGTTCCAGTTGTGCTCAAACAAGGACACTGTAAGAAAAACATGTTTTTAGGCTCTGAATGTGCATTTCTGTGATTCGGGTATCTCTTGAAAAGCTTGCTCAAGGGTTCAGTAAGAGGTTAAAGTAATATGACAGTAGAGAATCTTAAATTGTGAGTTTTATTTATCTTTATATGATTATCTTTATTTGTATTTATCTTTTCATTTCACTTATAATTCAAGGGAGAGGTTAAAACAGTATGCCATTAGTGAATCTTAAGCTATGGATTCTCCATGTGGTGATCTTTTTAATATCTCTCAGTATCCCTCCTGTATTTTTGGTTTTCAGCTGTGTCTTTCTATATCATAATTCAGACATTGTCCCTACAAATTAACTGCAGTTGAGTGAGTCAATACTATGTGCTCCTATTCCTGCCTTCGATGCTGACAGCTTTTGTCCCTGGCACACAAAACCAAAACTAATGGTGCAGTCCTAAGAAGAGTTAGTCCAGTCTAAGACTGATTTCAATGAGCTCAGACTGGAGTAACTCTTTTTAGGATTGTTCTGTAAGTATAATCCTCAAACAAGCACTACATACGGCTTAAATCTGGCTTAATTATTGTAGACCACCTGGAAAGCTGATATAAGAATATAACACTAAAGAATATGATGAGATGTAGGACATTATTAGTAGGCATCATACAGGATGGTAGCCTCTTTTCTATAAGGAGTCAGTTGTCTTCCAAACTTACTTGAGGACACAAAGGACCTAGTTCTTGAAGCATTGTGAAATATACTAAGACATCAGCTAGCTTTGTAAGCCTGGAAGTATGAGGATTTCTAACAATCCATTTGAACTTATATACATATTTTAAAACTGTGAAATGGGGAAATGTAGATGTGTGTGTTGTGTTTACACAAATTTATGTCTGGTTAACAGAAACTTGGATGAACTAGTAAAGATCCTTAAGTGAAAGGAAGTGTTGCTGGAGACCAAGATCAAGGTAATTCATCCTACAGTATTTCCCATTTCATGTGATGCATCCAAAGAAGTACTGTTGCCTACAAAACCTCAATAAGCAAGTATATTTGAAAGACGCTATGCTTCTCTGAAACGCCTAACCACTCAAAGCTATGATCTGGTTCATGTAAAAAGTAGTAGCTGAAAAAATTTCTGTCCATGTCCAAGCCCAACTTCATTTTACATACAGTGAAAAATTGCAGCCCACCCAGGGTGGATTTGACTTAAATCAAATTGAATTAAATCATGATTTAAATCACAACTTAAATCATTAGTCAGTAAGGCTAGATTTAAATCATGGTTTTCTATATAAAGCGTTATTCTTTTTTACATAAAGACTCGTCACATTTAGCTTCTTGTGAAGATCTATTCTACTCCCAAAAATCTTCTATTCATTGTATTTTTTGAAACTTAGCACTTAAGAGGTAAGGGGTTGGCTCTGTGTACAAAGATTTGCAAAGGAACAAAGGAACAATGGGATTAAGGTCTTTTTCTCAACTCTGTATGTTTATTTTATAACTTTTCTGTTGTGAAGAGACATGTGATCTCTGCAGACACAAACTCACAGTTTTGAGAATTGTAAAACGAAGCATCTGTGATAATATCTTCTAGATAGAAAAATTGCCCAATAATCTTACAGAAACCTCTGGAAGAGAATGGCATTGTGTATGGATTAATGGACTTCGTTTACCAAAAAATTTAAACATTGCATGAATATGCAGCCTCATTCTACATAATTAAAAACTAATCCTTATTTCATGATGATAACCTTTGGACTATAATGTATGTATCTTAAATGGGAAACTATCTTTAGATAGATTTTTCCTCAAAAACATTTTATTAAAAAAATCCGATTTAAATTTTTAAAAATCTGATTTTTCAATTTTTAATCATTGATTTTTATCCACCTTGAGCCCCCCCCCCCTTTCTGCACCTGGGTGTCCTTTACAGTCAGTTCGCTTGCTCCGATTTGTGTGTTTGTCCTTCTAAAGTTTCCCACTCTGGTTCTTTCCTGCTGAATATTGTTTAATTTTTGTTTCAAAGTTTTACAAGCCAATGCAAATAAGATAGCTTGCTATTTTGGTTTTTTTTAAACATCTGAATTACAGGACTGTTACAGTGGGAATGTAACCGCCTGACTGATTAAAGACTTCAAGTAATACTTAGTCAACCAGACGGTCCTCTTGATATGTCTCCGTTGCTAAAATACTTGAGAATGTTTCTGGGCCTGTCATGGAGTCGTCATTTGGACCACATTTATAACAGCTACTGCTTTGAATATGTTAATTTTTGGAGTATTTTCACTGCAAATCTTGATTAGGGCATAAACAGTGAAATCCTAAGCAGAGTTACCCCAGTCTATGGCCATTGAAATCTGGAGTAACTCTGCTTAGGATTTCACTGAAAAGATGGAATCTCCCAGGTCCTACTGGTCTTTGTTTCTGACTGTATATTAACCTTGTCTCATATATTGTCTTCCCCCTTTGAATCAAACCTGAACTGCTACCAACAATTGTTAATTATGCCAAACCAGATTTTGAAATGTTCTCTCTTTTGCATGAGACAGCCTCTGTGATGAGTGGCTGTCATTATTATACTGGATATTTCCACAGGTTCTGCAGCTAAGTTTTTCAGTACAGGTGTTTATGACATCATTATCTTCAAAGGCTTCTTCCCTTGGAAAGGGAGGAAGCTTGCATGACTCAGACCTTTTGTTCCAAAGAGCTACTATGTAGTTCTATATAGTCAATATGATTTTATTCATATTTCATGCCTCCTCTCATTTTTAGTGTTGGGACAATCTCCTCTATGCATGTCACATCAGGCCAATTAGCACAGTTCCTGTCAATTTCTATGGCAAAAGGAAGAGAGTACACAGAAGGAATAGGGCCATATCTAATCACACCAGCTGGAGAAGCCACAACTCAACTAGTGTCCAGGCATCAAAGCTTTACTCAAGGACTCTAAGTGCTTAATCTGTTTAGCCATAAAGGGAACCATCCCAAAGTCTCTGTTAGCAAAGGTGATGCTGTCCAGCAGGAATTCCCAGATAGCAATTGGAGAGCAATGTATGCTGACATGAGTTCCTGGGAGAAGGGCAGGATAAAAAGTTACTATATAAAAATAAATAATATTTTACATTACTCAGGTCATTCTCCAGATCTGAGAGCATCTTTAAACTGAGTGCAAAACCTAAGTTAGTAGTTTAAGGATGAAAAGCCAGTGTAAGGAAAGTAGCTTCCTTCTGTTCAGGCTCGTTGAATGCGGATTCGCACTGGAATTGGAAAGTGGGCCACATTCACAAAGACATATATTTTTCCTGACCACACATGGTAGCAACTGAGGCAAGCAGAACAGGAAATAAATTCTCACCTACTAGGATAGGCCAGTCAGCTTATCCAGCTTTTGGACTGTGAGTTTTTTGACATCGGTTGGTATTTTTACATTTAGTCCTGGGTAGTTTTCTCCACTCATCAAAGACTAACTAAAGGAACTAGGGCCTCATTGTGAATCACCTGTTTGTCGAAATAGACTGGCAAGTTATTAGCATAATATATCATCAGGACCACAGACTCCCCATCTCTCCTCACCTTGTATGCTCCAGTTTCCTCTCTTATTTCCTGGCTGAAACAGAATATTAGAATTTGGAAGAGAATGAAGGAAAATTACAAGGCCAAGTACAAAGGCCAAACTATGGTTTGCCAATATGTATAAATTAAGCCATAATTAGAAAGCATAGGTCTTGATAAAAGCATCAGTCTTGAAAAGCATCGATCTTGATAACATATGCCTGAATCTAACTTTCTGTAGGTTTGGTTGTTGTGGATTTTCCGGGCTGTATAGCCGTGGTCTTAGCATTGTAGTTCCTGACGTTTCGCCAGCAGCTGTGACTGGCATCTTCAGAGGTGTAGCACCAAAAGACAGAGAACTCTCAGTGTCACAGTGTGGAAAAGATGTTGGCAGGTCATTTATATCTACTCAGGAAGGTGGGGTTGGGCTGAGTCATCCTGTAGGAGTTTCCCAGGGTGTGGAATGCTAATGGAAGGAGGCTTCACTGTATCCTGGGGAGGTTCTTTTGCATATGGATTGGTGCTTGATATGCTAATCTTCTCTGCAGGGCTACTGTAGGGTATACAGTCTTTTGTTAGCCTGGTGTTTTTCAGGACTGGAAACCATGCTCTATTCATTCTTAAACTCTCTTCTTTCCTGTTGAAATTGTGCTTATGCTTATGAATTTCAATGGCTTCCCTGTGCAATCTGACAAAGTAGTTGGAAGTGTTGTCCAGTATTTTAGTGTCCTGGAATAGGATACTGTGTCCTGTTTGAGTTAGGCTATGTTCAGCCACTGCTGATTTTTCCGGATGGCCAAGTCTGCAGTGTCTTTCATGTTCTTTTATTCTTGTCTGGATGCTACGCTGTGTGGTCCCGATGTAAACTTGTCCACAGCTGTAGGGTATGCAGGGTAACTTTCTGTACTTTTAGTTTTTGGTCTACCTTAGAAAAAGTTATAAGCATTAATCTTGTATATTTACAAGTAGGGGAAGAAAACATTCCACGCATTCATCCCGCTTAGGCTTCAAAATCAGGCCCCCATATCAGCGTGTCCCTAACTTCTACAACATACCTCAGCCCCAACAGATTTTTCCCAATACCCTGACCGTTCCAGAGACCAGCTGTCTTTGCACACACTGTGAAGGCAACCTGAAAAACATCAGCGCTCTTTCTGGAATAATTTTAAATGGCTTGTTTTCTTGATCCTTTCCTGGAAGAACTTAGTTATGGCAATAACACAACGGGCATAGAAATTAAAGAAATCTAAGAGAGATGTAGCAGCTTGCTTTTATGAGATTTACTGGATGGAAGCAACATTCTGGACATGGTACTGATCATCAGAGGTGATACGAGAATGATGCAAAGAAGTTTCTCCAAGGTATCACTGGCATTAGATATCACTAGGGATTAATTTGACAAATTCAGTTAAGATAAAGAGCCAGATAAGGGAAAGCTATTTCCTGACTTTTGCAGCAACTCAATGCCAGTTTTCCAGGCCCAGTTTTTTAGGTACCAATGGCTTCCTGGGTATTTTTGTTGAGATTTAGGTCGGGGAAAGATCTAAAAATGCTTCTTCTCCTATTAGTATTCTTATGAACCAGTTTGTCATTTTTACAACAACAAAAGGCCAGAATAGGTTAACATACAATTCTAGTCCTATTAAATGGCTTATTAGATGGCTCATCCTATTGATTGCATTGACTTATGTTGTATAATCTGTGAAAGGTGGACTATAAACAACATAAATAAATGAATTGTGTGTGTGTGTGTGTGTGTGTGTGTGTGTGTGTGTGTGTGTGTGTGTGTGTGTGTGTACCAGCTTTTCCACAATGAAAAAGGAAGGGATGGTCCCCTTTGACCACTAGAAAGGTTATGCAGTGGATCAGGACTCCTACATGGATAGGAGTGAGGCAAGTTTATCACCACAGAGAGAACCAGGCCTCTAAAAAGCAACAGGAATAACAATAAACAATAAACACCTTTCGATAGCTTAGGGAAGTATATATATTCATTTTAAAAACATAACTTCCAAGTGTACATTCAGCTCTCTGTTTGGCTACCAGAATATCCCAAAGAGGCCATGGAAACCATGAACAGGTGCCTGGAAGCAATTTTGGATTAGGGTTAAAAGAAACTAAAAATTAATCTTAGTAATAATGGAGGTGAGAAGCAGAGTTGGGTGAGACTGAGAGCAAAAGCTGTTGGATCCATCCTGCTGTCTTTCTAATTTTCCATCACCTAATTCAGCTATGAGATATGTTTCTGTAGACTACATCAGTAGATTGATTCAGTTCCATCTTGGCTGTTTATTTCAGCAAAGTTATTCATTTTATATACAGTTCCACCTTATAGCTGCAGTACAAAAAGCTTACCAAAGGTCCAACAGAGAAAAATTAAATAATGTAATTTCACAATAAGATCAAGAAGTAAAATTGCTTTCCTTGGAAAGTTATTACTAGAGATGTTGGCACCAGGAAGCCTTTGTGTATATATAGAAGCTCAAATGAATCTTTCATTCATCAGGAAGTAATATGGTGAAAAACATAGGCTAACATTAATTTTGTTTAAAAGCTACATAATAAAGTAATGATAATTACATCTTACAATTGTTAGCTAAGTATTTTTTCCATGAGAGGAAATTTCATTATGTGAGCCCCTCCTGTAGTCTGAAGTCATGCAGGGCAAAGACAAGTTTATCATCACAGTGACAACCAGGCCTCTAAAAAGCAACAGGAATAACAATAAACAATAAACACCTTTAGATAGCTTAGGTAAGTATATATATTCATTTTAAAAACATAACTTCCAAGTGTACATTCAGCTCTCTGTTTGGCTACCAGAATATCCCAAAGAGGCCATGGAAACCATGAACAGGTGCCTGGAAGCAGTTTTGGATTAGGGTTAAAACAAACTAAAAATTAATCTCAGTAATAATGGAGGTGATACTGGTGGGTGGAAAGGCTTGACCCAGACGTCAACAAAAGGTCAACATTACAGCACGACCATCTGGCATGATTTTAGTGAACAGGCTAATTCTGAACTTGCTTCATTAAAGCATGGTAAGACTTTTCCATCCGTGTCTACAACTGTGTCCACACTGGAGAGCCAGTGTGGTGTAGTGGTTAGAGTGATGGAAGACGATCTGGGCGACCCAGGTTTCATTCCCCATTCTGTCATGGAAGCCCGCTGGGTGCCCTTGGGCTAGTCATACACTTTCAGCTTAATCTACCACACAAGGTTGTTGTGAGGATAAAATGGAGAAGAAGAGAATGACACAAGTTGCTTTGGGTCCCCATTGTGAAGAAAGACAGGAAATGAATGAAGTTAAATAAATAAGTTTGTGACATCAGCTTCACACTCTGATTAGATCCAACCAGCTTTTTCACTTAACCTCACTTAATCCCCCTCGCACAAATTGCTCCATCCCAGATAGCCCCAGCATAGCTTTTTGGGGTGTTCAAAGGGGACTCCCTTTTTCACCTGTCTGGATCCAACTCATTAATGGGTGATAATCTTCATGTCCGTACTGTGAAGAGCTTCACCTGATAATGTTTTTCTGTGTTCCAAGAACTGATCAGATCATTGTTTTTAGTGTGGTCAATTGGTGGGCCTAACCACTCTTGCTCCTTTTCGAGGGAAGGAACTGATGGATTTAGAATGGCTGACATTTGGAAGTGTTCATTGATTTTCTCATGGGATCCAGCAACAAGAAATGGAAGGAGAAATCCAGGATGGAGCCTTCAGACCACATGTTGGAAGAAAGCGTTGTGCATAAACCATTCACAGGCGGCAAGCCCTAAAACACAGGTGAATGCTGGGATGATGAGCAGATTCATTTGAGAGCCTGAGCCTCATTCAAAATACTGAAAGCGTTTTCAAGTTACAGCAGCTAACAACACAGTGGCTAAAAAGAATCTTCATATGCAGAGGCAGAAAATCTCTGAATACCAGTGCTATGAGATTACATCAGAGAAAAGCCTGAGATCTTTATACCCTGTTTATGGGCCCTCCAGAGCAACTGGTTGGTCACATTGTAAAATGGGATACTGGACTAGATGCCCCACTGGTCTAATCTAGCAGGGCTCTTATGTCTTTTTGTAGTCGGCACTCCATTCCTCTTTATAGATAACTGCATAATAATATAACTGTAGTTATATTTCATTTCTCCCTATTATAACTAGGAAATATGAATGTTCTTGTTTCAACATCAACTAGGGTTTCACTTTTAATCCAGACGAAGAAATCAGGAACCTCTGTAGAACCTCTCCACATAACTGTAAGCTAGTAACACCACCCTAAAGCAATACTATTTTTTTCTTAAAGAAGAATCTTTGTAAGAAAAGGACTTAAAAGAATGTTTTAAAGCAAACGAAGGTGTAGAATTTCCCTTAAAACAGGGAATTCATAGAAGCAGAACATTCAGAGTTAGGTTTGACAGACTGAGTGGGAGGATATTTATGCATGAGCAAGACGGCTCTTGTACTGGGTCTTCCACAGGTAATTGGCACTTCAGCTATTCCAAAATATACAGTGAATCCATAATCTGGTTTTGAGGCCTGCCAAAATATTATTAGGACTAAGGATTATCCCAGTGCAATAGCAATAGATTCCCCCATGAAACCCATTGTGCAAAGAAACACGTTTATTGTTTTTACTGCAGCCATACTTAAAGACCATTGACACATCATAACCTTTAGAAGCTATTTTTATTCATTAAGGTTTATAGAAGCTGTCAAATTTCACAAGGCAACATAACCACCTACCTAATTTAAAGAGGGTTTGGGAAACCCATTATCAGCCTGTTAAGTCAACATAGAAAAGTTTTTCTATTATTGATTTGACATTTTTTTTACCCTGCTCCTCCTCTATGGAGCTTAGAGTGATATACATAATTCTCTCCTCTCCTCCAATTTATCCTCACAACAGCTCCGAGTTGTAGCGTAGACTGGTCCAAGGTCACTCAGTATGTCTCATGGTGAGTTGGGACTGGAACCCGAGGGTCCCACATTTCTTAGTCCAAAACACAAATCAGTACACCAATTACCAGAGTACTTCTGAGCATGTTGGGTTGTCGTTCCATACAGTGGTGATGGAAAGTGCCATCAAACTGCAGCCAACTTATGGCAACCCCATAGGGTTTTCAAGGTAAGAGAAGTTCAGAGGTTGTTTGCCATTGCCTGCCTCTGCATAACAACCCTGGATTTCCTTGGGGGGCAGGGTCTCCCATCCAAGTACTAACTAGGGTGGAGACCACTTAGGTTATGAGATCTCACAAGACCGGGCTAGCCGGGCCCATCCAGGTCAGGGTCTTTCCCTACTACTTGGAGTTTATTTCTTATGGGTTGCTATTCAACATGTTATGCCCCATTCCACCACTTCATTCAGTCACATATTTTGACTCATCCTTGTATACAGAATCCTTGGATCTGTGTATCCTTAATATAACCATCATGAACAAGCCGTGTTGCATTTTATGTAGTAATGATGACATTCCAATTTCCAAGAAAATGTTCCACTTTCCTGGAACATACAGCCAGTGCCACGAGGAACACTGCTCAGGAGAGCCACGAGTTGCATGTCAAAGAGCCATATGTGGCTCCTGAGCCATTGTGTGAATATTAATGATCTATTTAAATTGTTGGGGTCACTTAAGATCATCTAATTAAGAAAAATTAGGGGGGAACTGGTGCATCTATACTTCTTTCATTAATGTTTCCCTTGCATACCATGCAGTGTGCATCCTGCTGTTGCCCTTTTATAATGACCTAGTTAAATAGTTTAGTTATTTTTGATATTATTCCATTTATGGATGCAGAGCACACAAATATCATTAGGATCCTCTGGTCATTGCAAAAGGCCACCACCCATTCCTTCTATTTTTATTTTCATTTTGAACAATATTTCTTCTTATTGCTGATACCCACTCATAGTTTAGACAATGTTTTCCAAACATCACATACAGACAAGATTAATATCTTGCATAAGAACATGCAAATATTTAAATATATAGAATAAAAAGGGAAATGGAGGTCATAATTCTAAAGGAGCTAAGTTATTGCACTCCTGAACTCTCCATGAAATTAACACTAATTAACAGAAGTTAGGTATACTAGCAGTTAACAGATAAAGTCAACAAAGCCTTTCTGTTTATGAAACATGTAAGATCTCATTATGGCAAATATTGGTTTATTTAACTTATAAACCTCTGAGGAGCTCAGATGGGGCTGCATACAATTCCCAGTTAGTCTCCCATTAAGACACAACGGGGGGCAGACCAGCTTCAGTAATATAATTCCCTACTCTTTTCTAATCTCTGGCACACCAGCCATCAATACTATTATAATATGTGAGTCTTATATACTCTAGCAAAATCAAAGAGTCCAGTAGCACCTTTAAGACTAACCAACTTTATTGTAGCATAAGCTTCCGAGAATCACAGTTCTCTTCGTCAGATGCAGATTTATCTGACGAAGAGAACTGTGATTCTCGAAAGCTTATGCTACAATAAAGTTGGTTAGTCTTAAAAGTGCTACTGGACTCTTTTTGATTTTGCTACTACAGACTAACACGGCTAACTCCTCTGCTCTTATATACTCCAGGGATCTCAGGGGTTCCAAGGACACAGAGAGCAACACTGCCCTGCTCCATGAGGTCCCTTGTCATCCTTGGGGTGGTAGAAAGATATTGTCCATAGAGCAATATTGCCCTCAAGTAGAGCACATTTTTCCACCTAATGAATGCCAGTCAATCTGTTATTAACAACCTCTTCTGCATGGGCCAATTTGCCGGTTCAGTTCCCATAGTGCAGCAATTTTTTCATGACCATCTGCACCTAATTTGCCACCATGAGTAGTCACTCCAGTTACTGTGCAGCTTTTCTGCAGCTTTCCTGAGAGCACTTCAGTAGTGGAGAGTGCTATCAAATCACTGCTGACTTATGGCGACCTCTGGTGGGGTTTTCATGGCAAGAGACTAACAGAGGTGGTTTGCCATTGCCTTCCTCTGCAACCTTAGTCTTCATTGGAGGTCACCCATCCAATTAGTAAGCCGACCCTGCTTAGCTTCTGAGATCTAATGAGATCAAGCTTGCCTGGGCTATCCAAGTCAAGGCGGGAACATTTATACACCAACTTTTTAAAAAAATAAAATCTGCTATTTCCCCATGCACACTTTTTATCCCATCTTTTATCTCCTCTTCTGCCACCCTTCCACCCTCTGCCAGCCCACTTCATTGTGATTGGCCATTGTTGTCTATCCAGCCACTCCCTCCCCCTCCTTTCCATTCCTCCCCCTCTTTTCTTTCCTTTTTCTTTTCCACTTTTTTAAAAAAAAATTAATCTAGCATAAGATCAATGCACCAATGGGTTGAGAGGGAGAAATCCAGGAAATAGATTGATCCAGCATTCCAGCGATGCATCAATTCATCACGTGTACAGAAAGGAAAGGGCTGGTGCTGATGATGGCATCAGTGACAAAAGTGCCAGCAGCACTCATCCATCCTGGTGCAGACTAAAAAGAATGGCATCACACTGACCAAACATGAGAGGTGCAAAAGGGCTCAGACAAGCCTATTCCATGCCTTTCAGCTTGATTTCTGAGATAGTTATGTCCCTGGTGCAGAAGGGGCTAACGTCAGAGAGATTCAAGGGGCTCATTTAGGGATACCACTGGGATGGGGACTAAACCTGCCCTCTTCCTGTTGTGGCAGGTCAGATTTTTGTCTCCTCTTCACCTGATCCAGCATGTGCACTTTTTGTTCCACAGAACTCAGTAGAGCCGTTGTCCCTACTCAGGGGTCTAGTTCCTGGACACCATACAGACCCCCAAAATCCAAAGCAATTCATACACAGCTAGCACCTTTAAAAAGGCAGGTATCAGGTACAACCATCAAGTAGATCCCAACAGAACACATTCACTATGGGTAACGCCAAGGAAGTATTGGTTCTCAAATCAAGTTCTTAGCAACACAGTACACCAACAAAGCTATATATCTCCATCATTCTACAAAAAGTACATTTTCACTGGTAAATTACATTTTAATGAAACTGATCCCTTAAACACTCCAAGAAAAAAAAATACTAAAACGGAAAAACAGGTCTTAATGCACCTCATTTCACACCAGGTATGGCATTTGTAATCACAGGAGGCAAAGTCGTTTATATAAGACGGTCTACCTCACAAAGTCAAATAACTGTAGGCACAGCAAAAAGATCAGGCCCATTTAGACAGAGTATACGTGAGATTTATATATTTACAAGAGCACGAGGTGCTCTCGTTATCTACATTTTACCGTGGCTAAAATTAAACATGTTCAACAGTGAACTATTTACCACTTGTATATTGACTATGTTGACATTATCTTGAGTAAATGGAAACAGCCTGGATTAGTTTCAGCAGTAAACAAAGTGAACAGTTTTATTTATTTATTCACAAATGTATACAATACAGTATCATAAATGCCAGACTAGAAGGTAGTAGGGTGGTTTCAAAGGTACAGCAGGGTGTATCAAAGTAATTCAGTTAAAAGCTAACCTTTTAAAAAAAAAGATTTCACCCCCTGTGGAAATTCAGTCAAGGAAGAAGATGGTCTTTAGTTCCCAGTGAAGTATTTTTTTTAATTAGGGCATGGATAATTTGGCATTAATTCACCACCATCTCTCAGAAACTTTTACATATATTTCTGTAACTCCATTTGAATTCATGGAGGTGCTTCTGCTCTGACATCAGTGCCATCATGCTCAGCTCTTTCCAGAGTTTACTTCTGCTAAAGCGTTTAGTGCATTAATGATGTGCAAGTCCACCTTCAGTAATGACAGCCATGGCACCACTGGTGCAGTCATCTCAACAGATATGCATATTTCAAGATGCTGCTCAATTGAAGGAGGAGTCCAGCAAAGGAGTACCTTTCCAGCAGCAGAGCAAGAACCAGAGCTTCATCAGCTCATCCACAAAACGGCCTCACTCTGGGGAGGAGGAAATGAGCCAGGGGACTGCTTAAGATAGCAAATACATGAGGATGCAAAAAAACAAAAACCTTGCAGGCAGCTGGGATGCACTAATTTCTTCCAAAGGGAATTGGGCTGGTTTCTAAATGGCACCATTAGAGGAATACTTGAGGGTGGAACGGGAGGAGGCAGGGGTGGACTGCACCTGCCTACTCTCTCATCCATTCAGAAAATCTGACATTTGCCAAGGAGGCAGTGGAGGGGGGGGGAGTGTATCGCTGGTGAACACATGCTGCTCCTATGCCTCCAAGGGGCTTTCCAGAAATCACAGGCTTTGCCGCTGAATGAGCAAAAACTGAGATTTGAAAGGAGGTCTAAGATACTTCGAAAGCTTCCTAGGACAGACCACCTCTGCAGTTCAAGCCGGACTCCCAAGCTCATTGCACACACTGAGTTGCATCCAAAGGCTACCGGCATATTGCCCCCTGGACTCCACGCTTTCCCCTGCAAGGTGGGCACAACGCCTTGCTCGTGTGAGCTCCCCATCGCTGGGTATGCATGCACCACAACTAACGTGCAGGAATGCTTTGAGCCTATGCACTGCAGTGCACAGAGCTGCACCGGCTCTTTGCTCCTTCTTGCAACTACTCCTTTTCTTTGCTGGGGACAATTTCCCAAAAGCTCTCCTCTTAATCCTCAAAGGCAGTTTTCAAACAAATAAATCCCAAATTGCAAACGCCACATCAAGGACCCAAGGGCTGCAAGCGAGCAGCCTCCTGGCCAGTGCCCCTCCACTCCCCCTAAGTTCCTTCCATCCACCCTCCGCCCCTGCTGCCTTCCCTTCAGCCTGGTTTCAAGCGCCGGTGCTAGCTGACCCCCCCCCCCCCAGTTCCATCCAGCCCCAATTCCGGCTCCTCTTCCCGCATCCACTCCTCAGCCCTCCTCGCTGCGCTAAGAGCGCCCGCAGCCACCATTCTGCCCCTCTGCCTTGCCCGTCAGCAATTTCCCCCTTCCAGGCAAAAATAATTCGACACATACACGCGCGCCTCGCCGCCCGCCTCACTCCAGTCAGCGCCCGGCAGCAGCCCCGTGCCAGAGTCGCCCAACTCTCCCGCGGAAGCCAGGCGGCCGGTCCCGGGCATTTCCTGCCCTGCAGCTTGGACAGCTCCCTGCTGCCTTCCCGTCCCCTGCCCGAGCGCCGGGCAGCAGCTTCCGCAGCGCCTCTAGGACGCGGCGGCGACTCGAGGCTGGAGGGACCCTGAAGCGGCCGGGGAAACTTACTTGTGCGGAGGAGGAGGCGGAGGGAAAGCGCGGGCTGCGCTCCTGCTTCTGCCTCGCTTCGCTGGCGCCTGCGGAGCGCGGCGGGGCAACCGCTCGCTCGCTCCAGCCCCGGCAGCCAGTCAGAGCGCGCGCCCTCGCGCGCGCCCAGGCGCCCCCCACCCCCTCCTCTCTCTCGCCCGCCCTGTGAATGGGATTAGCCCGCGCGCATCCCGGGCGCGGGAGCTGCCCAGCAACATTCAGGCATGCTCAGTCGCCTGACCTTCTCGCGGAGGAAAGAACCATCGAGAGAGCCGGACGGGGGGAGGGAAGGAGGAAAGAAGACCGACGGATGCTACCATCGCCTAGCGAGCTAAAAATAGACATGGGGGGGGGCGGAGGAAGGAACAGCTGGAGCTTAAAGGGACAGGAGCCGGGTCTGGAGAGGCCCCCGGTGGGAGTGGATATACGTGGGGCGACCACCGTCTTCCTCCTCGGAAAATACACACACATCCCGAGGAAGTAGTAAGTTACATTCTCTTCTGAGTGCATAAATGTATATTGTGATCATCATATGAATACTTTATTTACTGGCTGATTTAAAGCAGTGTGGCTCTTGAGACTGCGTGCGGTGTAAATAAAATAAAATACTCAAGAAGTGCAGTGGTCAGTGCCCCATGTGATTGATCCCCTGCCCACATGATTCGATCAGTTATCCCGCCAGGATTGAAGCTGTTTATGAATATATTGCTAACATGGCGCTCTGGTAACGTGTAAAGGGCACCACTAAAACAACAAAGACAAAAACCGCATAGCCCAGCGTCACGAACCCTGGAAATCGAGTTGGCCTTTAAGGTGCTACTGGACCCGAGTCTTGGAATATCAACAGTTCACTTGCATCCCTCCCGTGCTTTCACTGGAGTCCTAACAAGGAAGTAGGGTTACCAACGTCCAGATGGTGGCTGGAGATCACCCAGAATTACAACTGGTAATCTATTCCTCTGGAGATCTATTCCTCTGGAGGAAATGGCTGCTTTGGAGTATGGACTCTTTGATATTATATACCACTTCTAAACCCTGCCCTCTCCAGGCTCTGCTTCCCAAATCTCCAAGAATTTACCAATCTGGAACTGGCAACCTAGGATGATTGTGTCAACTGCATGCCACTAGCATAAAGCCCTTTTGTGGAACTAAGACTTTTTGCAGAGCATGAAGGTTCTTTTTTTTATTATATATGCATTTATGTCATTTATAGTCCACCTTTCTCTCTGAGGCTCAAGGTAGTTTACAATAGCGTAAGATGAGTACAGACAATATCAAGGACATTTCAATAAGCAATCCCATACAGTATATCAATGCAAATTTGCAAAGACATAACATAAGCAAAAATCCAATACAGAGTTGAAAAATGCTGAAACAGAGCATAGGCAAATCTAAGAGCAGAACCACAAGTGACAAAAGGCACAGATTGGACACTTGTCTGCTTCCCTCAAGTTTTGATGGGAAATGTAGGCATCCTAGTCTTGCAGCTTGGCTCTCCAACTGCTGTCCAATGGACTTTTCAACTGTCACTTGTCCAACATTCCGCCAAGCTGCCTACATTTCCCATCAAAACTTGAGGGAAGCAGACAAGTGTCCAATCTGTGCCTTTTGTCACTTGTGGTTCTGCTCTAAGACTTATATTAGAGCATAGTAGCACACACTTAAAGCAACAGATAGTCTGCACCAAAAGCATACAGATGTTATTTGGTTGTTGCATGTAATCCAAGTGTCCTTCCTTGATCCACAGCATGTTCTTAGCACTCCAAGAGCAATAGTTTGACTTTGGGGGAATGGAATTCCCACACCATTTCCACCCAAAGTCCTCAGTGTCCTGTGCATGTCATAGGCTCTTACCAGATAGTGGCTGTACTGATGTCATTCATCGTGAGGAAGACAAGTCACATAAAAAATGTAAAGAGACCTGTGGAATCAGACATCTAGTCCAGCATCCCATTCCCAAGGTGGTCCACTGGATACCCCAAAAGAAGCCCGCAAGCAGGACATGTTACACTAATCATGGAAGCTCCAATTAGCCATGGCTGATTAGCACTGATTGAACTGCCAGCCATGATTTTTTATAATTCCCCTTTTACCCTATGACATTGCTTATGGAAATGTTCTTAACACTGTATGGAAATGCCTGCCCTTGTCCTTGCTACTGATTGTACTAATTTCACACTATGTAATTCACCTTGAGTCTCAGTGAGAAAGGCAGATTATGAAAGAAAGAAAGACATATAAGCTTTTTAACAGTTTGCTTCTGCTTTATGGATAGTTTTTATGTTGTTTATGTCCAGTTGCTTGTTTTTATATTGCAGTGGTTTAACTGTAAGTGGCCTTAAACAGGACTCTGAAGAGGCAACTAGAAGAATTCTAAATAAGTAAACATTATTTTGTCAGTCTTGACCTAATGGCTTTCAATTTAAACAAGTCCTAGCTCGTTTTTAGCTTGAGAGCCAGTTTGGTGTAGTGGTTAAGAGTGGCAGGACTCTAATCTGGAGAACTGGGTTTGATTCCCCACTCCTCCACTTGAAGCCAGCTGGGTGACTTTGGGTCAGTCACAGCTCTCTGAGCTCTCTCAGCTCCACCCACTTCACAGGTTGATTGTTGTGAGGATAATAATAGCATACTTTGTAAACCTCTCTGAGTAAGTGTAAAGTTGTCCTGAAGGGTGGTATATAAATTGAATCTTGTTGTTGTTATTATTATTAATGGCTTGTTTTAAGGGCTTTGGGGGGTTGGTTTTGTTTTCAATGACTGTGTTTTAATAAGTTTATTTTTTTATTTATGTTGTAAAGCACCTTAAGCAGACTGATTTTGAGGAGCCATATACATTTTATAAATAAATAAATAATATGGAGTAAGGCAGAAAAAGTTCTCCCTACCCACCTACAAATGGATGCTCTCACACACACATCTTAGGACAGCAGTCAGAACCCATGTGACTGATCCCCTGCCAACATGATTCGGTTAGTTGTCCCACCAGGATTGAAACTGTTTATGAATAAATTACTTATATGGAGCTCTGGTAGTATGTAAAAGGCACCACTGAAACAACAAAGACAAAAATGGCAAAAACAACATAGCCCAGCGTAAGATTTTCTAGTTGCTATCACTCATCCAAGTTCCAAAAAGTCAAAGATAAATAAAAGCAGTAAGATAAATGCTTCAGCAACTTAACTAGGAAACTAATCTAACTCCCTGAAACCACAGCAGTAAATAACTATAGCAGAGAAGCTGCGGCGTGAGAACCAGCATGGACTGGAAGACCCAGGTTTGAATCCCCACTTTGCCATGAAAACTCACTGGGTGATCTTGGGAAGTCACTCAGCCTAACCATCCTTAGAGGCAGATTGGCCATTTAACTTACAGCAATGTTTAATTTACAGGCATCTGCCCCAGACGGCTGCTGATGGCTGGGAGCAAGCAGAGCCAAGCCCCAGCAACTCTGCCTGAACGTCAAGGGCCACTTGGCCTAAACTCCTCATCAGCCACGGCACTTTGGGTCAGTTTACTAACCATCTCCTCTTGCACTGATTCTAGTTTGAAGTGGAAGGAAATAGGTGAGCTAATATCTATTGTTATTCCCTCTGCAGTTAGGATTGCTAGCTCTGGGTTGGGAAATTCCTAGAGGTTTGGGGGGTAGAGCCTGGGGACAGCCGGGTTTGGGGAGAGGCGAGAACTCAGCTAGGATGTTACCCCATACAGTCCACCCTCTGAAGCAGCCATTTTCTTCAGCACAGATCAGTTGTAATTCCGGGAGAATGTCTAAGCTCTACTTGGAAGCTGGTAACCCTACTTGAAGTGCTGGCTTGTGGTAGAACAGGGACCACTCATCTTGACTTGCTCTAGGGCTTGACTTGCTCACCTCTCAGAGCTTGACTTGCTCACTTCCCAGTCCCCTCCTACTCACAGGGTTATTGTTGTGAGGAGAAAACCTACCTCACAGGGTTGTTGTGAGGGGGGAAATGGAGGAGAGGAGAACGATTAAGTCCCTTTGGGCCCTCATTGGGGTGGGGGGAAGGCAGGCTATAAATGAAGTAAAATAAATAAAAATAAAGTGGAGGAAGGAAGAATGATGTAAGCTGCTTTGGGTCCCTATTCAGGAGAAAAGTGAACTATAAATAAATAACAATACATTAAAAATAATCTGAAGAAGATTTCAGTTGGTCAGGTGACACAAAAAATAAAAAGAGATGTTGGAGCAGGCCCCAGAATGGCTACCCCCCTGCTGTGAAGGAGCACAGTTCATCTACTTGATGCCCATGAAGCAGCAGCATGGTTGCAGATACCAGCCACAGTCTGCAAATGGTGAAAATCGGTGGCATCACGGGGAGCAGCAACCAAGCAATTCTACTGGGACCCATCTAAAATGTGTTCATTTCCTGATGCATTCTGGGCTCCTATATAGCACCTTCTCAGTGTGCTGCACCACAGCTCTTGAGAGCCACTATGTCGGCACCATCTGTGTGCCAAGACGCAGAAACAGCCTATGATGACATTCTCAGCTGTGGTCTCCATATTACAGACCTCCTTTCCTCGGAAGCTATGCTATATCCCAGGGTCAATCTTTTGTTTAGAGCTTTCAGTAGCCAGGGAGATGGTGGGTTCTTTCTGTAGCTACTTGCATACTACTAGCACAATTTTGATATTTTACGGTTTAGTTTTATTCATTGCTTAACAGTTGTTTGTAATGAAAGTTACTCATATGGACAGAATAGCTAAATATGGTCTCTGCCAGAAGGGAAGGGTTTCAGTGCCTGCATTAGATATTCTGTGTAAATCTCCTGACCCAGGACATTCAGGGCGGCACATGCAAACAGTTTGCTTATGCATCAATGCTGCATTTGAATTTACCACACCTCTAATTCCAGTGTGTGTGGGGGGGGGGGGGACAAAAATCCACTGAGTTAAGTTACAGGTGTTGGCCTTCATTTATTTGGATGAAGACGCAAGACCTTGGAACATTCCAGCCCCACATCCATACATATAAATGGTCCCAGCATATCTTCAGAGGCACCTTTACCCTTATGCTCCCTTCATGGATGTAGAGAAATGCTTTTATTTGTAGGTTTGGACTGTATCAAATCTGAAAATGGGCAAAAGGGCAGAAAGAGTTTTTAGACTGTAGGTGGGAAATAGCCACATCTTTACTTTTCTTAGCCATTAGCAATGACTGGTGATTACTAGGCAATCAATGTAATCTACAAATTCAGCTCCTGCATGCAGATGAAGGAAGCAAAGACCAGAATAATGTCTGAGACACAAGATGGGGAAATACGTTATTTTGTACTTTCATTTTTGTGACTGGCTGGCAAGAAGAAATCTTGGGGAGAGACTCTTGGAGAGAGATTGATGTAGTGTTCAGAACGACTTTGTCCTGTCCCATCTGCATATTTGCAAATAAATAGCATGTCTCCTGTACTCCCCCTCTTCGAAGGGATAAGAGTTTGCAGATGTGCTCCACTTCAGTACTTGGACAGAAACTAAAACTAAATAAATATATAATGATTTCTAGCAAAGCTCTACTTTGTACTTAGAGGCAAAGTATTTAAGAAGGAGAAATTTAAGCCTTGGACAAGAAAGTATATAAATTGGCTTATTTCTGAAGTCTGACTAAAATGGAACTGATTATCTTTCATTTGCATACATGCACATTGAAACCTCCTTTGTTTATGTTTTCTCTGTGCTGATCTTTCTTAAGCACTTTCTGAATTTCTCAGCTCTGTAGCTAACAGCATCTAGCCTTCACAAGAGACAAATTAAGTGACACAACAGTGTGTCCAGTGGGTTTTTTTTAAAAGATGTTTTCAGAGAACTATAGTTATGGCTTTAGCACTGTGTGGGGTGGTTTGGAGATGCTGTCACATGTAAGATATAATAGCAAAGGAATAATCCAACTTCACTTTGACAGACTACAAAGGTTACATAAGTTTCTTCGGTTCACTATCAATATTCATCAAATGTGGCTAAAGGAAGACTTTAGAGGCATGACAAAAATAGAAAATTTCCTTCCACTCTAACTCGTGACTTTCCAGATCCTCATTGCTTTGTCATTCTTGGAGCTGAATTTTTTCATAGAGGTCACAAAACTTACCTTTTATGGTTATTAATCAATTTCACTAATTGGAAAGGCCTGTTTTTGCTGAATATATGAATCCCACGCATCCAGGTAGCTGAGCGGGGAAGGGGCTGTGGCTATGGCTGCCATTTTCTCATGGGGAACTGATGTCTCTAGATTGGAGATGTAATTCTGAGAGAACTGCAGGCCCCACCTAGAGGTTGTAACAAACAATTCCGGGAATATTAAATTATCAATTCTTTATATTCAGTGCAAAGGTGCAAAGTGCAAAGTGCAATTATATAAACATACAAATTGATAAATATACAATAAATACAGAAGGAATATCTGATTTCTCTGTCTCAACGTGCAATAAATATTACTTATTTTTTATCCTTTGTCCAAATCATTATGGAGAAGGTTTTCAGAGATCAATGTCCGTAAACTGTATATGATGGAAATTTAGCAACATGCAAAGTTGTAAATGAAGAGTCCTGATGTGGATGCTGGGTGACTCCAGTCCAAACTGTAAATTGTTCGCTGGCGGTTCCCCCCCCCCCAAAATGGCAGCGAAAAAGCAGAGTCCTTCTCTTGGCAAGTCAGTTACGGCGGCCTTGCAGAGGGACGAGACGCTTGAGGAACTGGTTAAAAGAGCGGTTATGGAAGCCATAAAACCCTTTGTTGACAAGCTGAATGAAACAGATCAAAGGGTGGGCTTAATTGAAAGCGATGTGAAAGCCATTAAAGAAGCAGCGGGGGGGGCAGAGAAGTCTGCCCGGGAAAGTGCGTCACTTATGAGAGCAACGAACAGGGAGCTGAAGCTGGTGGAAAACCAGCTGATCGGACTGCAAGTGGAGCGAACACAGACCATTTTGCGTCTCCAGAACGTTAAAGAGGAGGAAAACGAGGATTTGTGGGATCTTGCCTCGGAACTCTTAGCGACACCCGCGAGGGCAACTAAAGAAGAAGTGAAAAGCGCCATTTTGGGAGTCCATCGGGCATCTTCAAAATATGCAATGAAGCGGCAGCTGCCTCGTGAGATTGTTATTGAGTTTTCATCTAGGAGGGTCCGGGACAGTATCCTATATAACTCTTACAATGTGGAGTTGGACTTTCTGGGAAATAAAGTCAAGATATTGAAGGACGTTCCATTTCTAGTTCGGAAGAGAAGATTTAAGTACAAGAAGTTGGCAGCTCTTTTGAGGGAATGTGACATAAAGTACAAATGGCTACTCCCGGAAGGAATCGGGTTTACTTATAAAGATCAAGCTTACAAGATTAATTCAGAAGATCAGCTAAGGGATTTTGTGGAAAAAAATTCAGAATTTGGACCAGACACCAAGCAAAAAGAAGAGGATCCGAAGCCTGAAGGGAGGGGGGAGGCAATGAGCGCCGCGGCGGCAGCTGCTCAGAGAGGACTGCGTCCGAGGCCCAGGAGAGGGAAAAAGATTTAACTTGAACTGTAATTTGTAATTTGTATGATCAACCACTCCGTCACTACTTTATTAAGCTATTTTCTTATTATGGTAATATGAAGGGAAAGCATTGAAGTGTAGCGTTTAGTGTTTGTAGGCTACCTTCCCTTTTTTCCCACCCGCCCTTCCCCTTCTCTTTTTTCTCCCTTCTTTTCCTTCCCTTGTGCTATTGTAGTCTTTTGTAGTTACTGTTATTGTAGTTTTGTATGTTAAATATTGAAAAATAAAAAACTTTTTAAAAAAAACTGTAAATTGTTCCAAAAGTGCCGACAGGATTATGCGTGCATATTTATACAATTCCCGTTTCGTATATTACATACTTCTTCCTGGGCACGATTAAACATGGACGGTCCCCAATACACTAGTGACTCAATTATTGCTGCATATACCTTCTTTTCCAAGCTTCAATACATTACACGCATAGATCAACAGACAGACATGCGTGTAATGTATTGAAGCTTGGAAAAGAAGGTATATGCAGCAATAATTGAGTCACTAGTGTATTGGGGACCGTCCATGTTTAATCGTGCCCAGGAAGAAGTATGTAATATACGAAACGGGTTTGCCTAGATCCCACCTAGAGGTTGGCAATTCTCGGTCTGTGGCTCAGGAGCTAGAGAATTGCATGCAGAAGGTTCCAGGTTTAATTCCTGAAATCTCCAGTTTAAAAAATTAGAAGTGAAAAACCTCTCCCTGAGATTCCAGAGAGCAAATACCAACATTGGTAAGACTCAATATAAGGAAGCTTCATGCATTTGCCACTTGTTCGTATCTGAATGCATACGGGTTAAATGAGATGGAAGAAGGCAATGTACTTTAAAGGGCTTCTTGCCCATGCTTCTCTCCAAACGTTAAACTGGTACTTATATTTATTTGTGAAATTTATGCTCAGATTTCTTCTGAACCCAACACTAATACAACTTCTTGGATAAATATCTCCAAGAGGATAATAATCTATTATGTACATCTTGTAAACTTCGTTGGACGCACAACCAACCCAGGTTTAAAAGCTAAATATTGATCTATACTTCAGACTGAAGTACAGTTTTGCTTACTTTTTGTTAATGATGGATGAATATTCCCATGCTTAATCAGAAACTCGTACTGGTGAGTATTCAAAGACAATGTGCCCATGTGTACACACACATCTTCCCCCTTTAGAGGGTAAATGCTATGGCATTATACCTCCCCTTACCCTGCTCTGCCCAGGTTCCACCCCCAATCTCCAGGAATTTCCCAATCCGGAGTTGGAAGACTGGGAAACAACAAGAATTTTGTGAGCCAGCTAAACAGTTTAAAGGGCCAAGCTTGAAGAATGACTTTTTGGCTGATCTGAACACAGTGTGAGCAAGTAAGGCTTGCTTTTTGAGCCATCCTGCCTGAGGTTAGTCAGCTTTACTTCTTTTTGTTCCAGTCAGACAGGAAGGGGATATCGGTGGCTCCTTGCAAGACCGATCTGCCTTCTGAGGTCCAAATTAAACATTACATGTGACACAAGTTGGGACGGGGATGCCAGACATGACTTGCAATCACACAAACTGGAAAACTCACTGGAGTACTCTTCGGTGAAGGGGGAACTTCAGGCTTCCCTCCTACACCATTTTTACCTGCAGAAGTGGCTATGGGGAGAACTTTTTGCCCCTTTTCAAGCTCTCTGTATCCTAGGATCAATACATGGAGCCAGAAAAATAGGGTTGCAAGCTCTGGGTTGGGAAATTCATGCAGATTTGGAGGTCTAGCCTGGAGAGAGCAAGGTTTGAAGAGGGAGAACCACAACAAAGTATTATGCTGTAAAGCAGCTATTTTCTCCAGGGGAATTGCTCTCTGTAGTCTGGAGATCAGTGGTAATTCCAGATTTCCACCCCCACCCCCCTCTAGTTTGGCAATTCTACAGAAAAGGAGAGAAACCAGAGGCCACTGGCAAAAATGGCATGGGAGGGGACCCAAAAGGAACAATACTGCAAGGGACTGCAAGCTGAGTTGGATACCCCGTCCCCCGACCCAAGTCCTGTTACATGTAGTTTAGCCCTCAGAGGGCAATGAAAACTATGCAATGAAAACTACAAGACAGGGCTTAATGGATTGTGCTTTTTTGTTCTGAAATGTATTTGGAATATGTTGTTGCTCACTTGAACTAGTGGTTGGCTCAGTGGTACCAAACAGATAGACACAGCCTTTCCCCTCCAAAAAGATCTCGCCACCCCACCTTCCTCCCTTCTGTACACGTAACTCAGAGCTTTAGGCATCTCACACTATTTTTCAGGCTATGGATGACAGGCTATGGTAGGTAGATCCCTGTACCATTGCAACAAGAAATCCAGGCTCTTGGTTAAATGGTTTTTATTCAGAAATCAAATCATTTCCACAGATATGTCCATAGGGTTACTCAGAAGCAACGTGTCTGAGCAATAACAGCAAGATTGACAGGAATAGTAATATGTGGAAAAATCCTTCCTCTTAGCACACACGTTTGCTCCTTCCCCCCTCCCAATAGTAAATAGGATTTTTGGCACAAACTTGTGTGAGAACGTCTCACATATTTGTACTATCGAGTAGAGTCACTGAGAAAGCAAAATATCAAAGTCAAGACATAGCAATACATAGGAGTGAGCTGTCTACAAGGTCAGAAGCACCGAAAGTTCCTACAGTCTGTTAGATAAAGTACCTGCCAGAAGTCTGGGAAAGAAAGAGTTATGACATTGGCAATATGACATAGAGTTACAGCATGAAACATTGGTTCAGAACAGCAGGTCAGTATTAGCATGAGTATTGGCATGGATGGGGCTCAGACCAGACACTATTTTATCTGGGGGATGCTTAATTGTTGAGAAATGTGTCTTATTTTGTAACATGCAGGTGTGTGAGATGTAGGCCAGTGCTGGGTCACAGCTGTGGGCTGAATTTAACAACATTGTTAAATACTAGGAATTTCTTTTACAATATCAACTCACGGAAATTGCTTTTTCAACAGCAATGTAATATTCAGTAGAACAAAAGAAAAGTATGGGTTCTCAGGAAATGATGGGTGCATTTTTCTACTTTTTTTAAAATGCTCCATACAACCACAAGAGTTCTTTCCTTCAGGAGGGCAAATAGACATATAGACAGACACTTCAGATAGTAATAGTAAATGTGGTTAATTAATTGCGGAGAGAAACACAATGCATGTGTTCCATGTTTTTAACAAAGGTTAAATCCTGGTTCAGAGTAAACTACTCAGCATTCAAGTATATTAAAATTACATGCATAAGTTTTAAGAACCAATCAATTATTAGCAAATATCCTTTTTAAATTAGCACACTTTTGAGTAAGAAGTATAACATCCAATATTGACTAAGTTACCTTCAATATGTGAGCAGCATCTTTCCTGTCTTCATCAGTACAATCAGTAGTAACTTCTAAGTGCAATGATTTCCTAGGAAATGTCTCTCTTTTTCAATCTGTTATCTCTATATAGAATAGTAGCTTTGTAAGAATCTGTTCCACGGAGATCAAGGCCTCAGCTATACGCGAAGTTAGATTTCTTTGACTGGAATAACTAGAGGTATTCCAACCTCAAGCAACCATGTGGAAGGGGGCTATGGTGCAAAGAAAATGTCTTCTCTGCACATCCATTCCATAAGTAAAAGTGGCCAACCTAGACTTCTAAACACCCGAAGTAGAAAAATATAGGCATGTATTTCATGCCCATTTCTTTCCCAGCTGCAGCTTAAAGAAGTCCAAGACCTCTCTTTTAAATCATGAAAATAGTGCCAGAGGAGAGGGGGGAAAGTTAAACCCCATTTTCCCCATCACTGCCCAAATCTATATTGCTACCGACTGCTGCTTTTTTAAAAGGACCAAGTTACTTGTCAAATATTCTAGTTGCAGAGATGTAGCATCTCCTATGCTTTGGTCCTTGAACTCCGATTTCCGGACAGTAAACCATAGGTGTTTCACGAAAACTATCCTTTAAGTCTAATGGGATGCAAAACTAGAAGGTTCTGGCTTTAGGTTAGGCTGAAGCTAGGCGTTCACAAGCCTTTGGCCACCATCATTATATATATATACTAAAACGAATATTAAAATACCTTTCAAGCCAAACACAAAAGCACCAACAATGAACAAGTCCCTCTTTCCATTTGCCAAAAGAAAAAAATCACATGGATTGATAAGCACTGAGCTTGTTACAAGAGGCACAGAATCTGAACAGCAGTTTAGAATCAGCTGAAGAAGAGACAGGACAGAAGAGAAAACAGGTCTTTCTGAGCCCCTGAAAACACATAAAATTCTTAAGTGGGGAGGAGTCCAAATCAAGCTCCAGCTTAAACTCTTTTTTTTTTTAAGCGAACAAGGGACTGTCATAAAGACTCAAATGCAGAAAAGGTTAGGCTGTCTTCCTAATGGGGGAAAGGAAGTTCTCTAGGTAGGCAACGTATTATTTAGTAATTTTAAAAAAAATTTAAAAAGCTCCCCCTTAAAAAAAATGGCCTGATGAAAACTGAGCATTATCATTGCCCTTGGAAGACTTGAGTTGAAAGTCAATTTTAAATGGAAGGAAAAAACAGAGGGAGATGGAGAAATTAGCCTGCTCATTCTCAACCTGTGAGGTTATAGGGTCTTGGGGGAGAATATTTGCATAGGGAAAAAGCAGAATTCCTCTACCTTCCCAGTTTATGTCTGTTTACATATTATCAGTATATGACGAAGACAACTACGGATTCATCTTCAATCTATGTAAACCTTCAAGTTTTCATATCTTCAAGTGGTGTTATTTTATGCCTAGAGAAATTCAGCCAAACGAAACAGAGACGATGAAAACTGTCAATCAAAAATGTGAATTAGTTACAGTTCAGTTCAAATGGCAAGAGCCTGAAACCATCGTGGAAAGTTGCCATGGGGAGATGTATATGGATCACATCCTCGGTGTTAGTACACACCAGGAGGTACACTCCAGGCTCCCAGGCTGCTGAATTGATAACCACCCCCCCAAAATAGAAACACCCAGTATGATGCCGTGTAGTTTAGACAACAGAAAGGGATTCAAATACAGAAATTTAAGGTTAAATTCCTAAGAAAGGAATGAAAAATAAGATCTTCATTGCTTCAGCGGCAGCACTTCAACGTAAATTGAACCAATATGTGCTGAGGGCAAAGAGCAGGAAACATACTGAAAATTATTAAAATCACATACAATTATGCAATATGTTCTTTCAGTATGAATGAATAGCTGCAGTATGGAGCTAGAATAGGGCAGTGTGGTGTAGAGGCTAGAGTGTCAGACTAGGATCTGGGAGACCTCAGTTCAGATCCCCACTTTGCCATGCAAGCTTGTTGGGTGGCCTGGAGCCAGCCTCTCCCTCTCAGCCTGACGTACCTCTCAGATTTGTTGTTAGAATAAACGGAGCAAGGGAGAATGATGTTTGTTATAAACTGCTTTGGGTCCCCACTGGGGAGAAAATCAGGACATAAATATCTAGACACGATGCGACACTCTGAGTTTTCCTCTACTTGCACTCCAAACATCTGCCTGACCACTTCATCACCTCAGGCTCCTTGATTTGAATCCAGTGGCACCTTAGAGACCAACAAGATTTCCAGGTTATGAGCTTTTGAGAGTCACAGCTCCCTTCATCAGATACAGGGAGGAATGGAGATTTTTGAGCATTTAAAGGAGAGCTTTGCCTCTCAAAAGCTCATACCCTGAACATTTTATTCTTCTCTGTGGTGCCACTGGACTCAAATCTTGCTGTTCTATTGCAGACCAACATGGCTACCCATCTGAAACCATCAAGTTCCTTGGTTAACCAAGGGGTATTCCAGGTTCCACAGGAGAAAAGAGGGTACTCCAGACCAATTCTGCCCAGAGCCCAGGTCATCTCTGCAGATCATCCAGGGGTATGACAGGAGCAACAACCTTGCTGACTAGAAAATCCTCAAGAGATGTCAAGAAACCATTCAGATCCATCAGCCTCCTGGGCTGAACTCTCATAATCCCCCCCCCCCACACACACACACCTACACATACACCCTTGCAGATTTCCAAGTGTCTGGAAGTCTAAAGCTGGAAAACTGGTCCTGAATCCCTCTAATCTGATTTCTGTAAAGCTCTGATTTAGGGGGCGACGGACCTAGCAACCAATGACCCCAATATAGGAAATGTGGATTTGGTTGTTAATCTCTCCTCCAGAATATTAACGAACATTGAAATTAAAGCTTTGAGCAGGGGACTTGGCTTTGTGCCCACTCCCAATTATGATAATTTCCAGACCCGCGTGGACTTATTTAAATTAATTCGCCAAATAAAACGTAGATGTTTCTTTGGGGACAACACTAAAGTTGAACGTGAGGATCTTGGTTTGCGTACCAGATCCACTTTTGTCCCTAATGTTAATAATGCTGAGATTCAAGTCTTTGAAAAAATGATCATGAAGGAACTTACAGAAATTGAAAGTAGGGAAGGATATAAATATAATAATATGCCACTAATAGAGAGAAAAGCTTTACAAGATTTGACAACTGATGATTCTATTATCAAGGAGGCAGACAAGGGGGGTCCTATTGTGGTCATGAATCGTAGTGACTACATGTTGGAGGTTAATAAACAAATAGCAGATACTGATAGTTATAAAGAGATTTATTCGGACCCTGTTAATAAAATTAGGATGTTAATAAAGGTAACTTTAGATGAGGGCTTAGCCCTTGAATATATAACAGATTCTGTTTACAAGGCACTAATTAATACTTCACCAAGGACTCCGGTCCTATATTTATTGTCCAAGATACACAAAGGGGGCTTCCCACCCCAGGGATGCCCGATTGTGTCGGGTAGTAATTCTACCCATATCGAGATACATTAATTACCATCTCCAAACATTTGTTAAAAAGTTGCCCACTTTTTTACTTGATACTAGGGATTTTATTAGGAGATTTAAAGGTTTTGAATTGCCACCAGACTCCTCATTTGTTATTCTTGATATCTCCTCGTTATATACTAATATTCCTCACAAGGAAGCTCGTGAAGTAGTTTATGAGACGTTGGACCAGAGGGAGCAATTGAATCCCCCGACATTTTTTCTGGTCTCCTTGTTAGAACTGGTTTTGGAAAACAATTATTTTAGAGTAGAGGATCAGTATTTTTTGCAAACTAGGGGCGTCACTATGAGGTGCTCAGCGGCCCCTAGCGTCACAATTTCTTTATGGGCAAACTGGAACACAATTTTTATTGCAATACTGATCAGAATCTGTATTGGAAGGGGATCCTAATTTTTGTTCGATTTATTGATGATTTGTTTTAGGTGGTTGACAAGACTATGAATATTGAGGATATGGGAAAGTGGATGAATAGCATCAAAATATTAAATTTGTTTGGCAATCTAGTACCACGTTAATTAATTATTTGGA
Organism: Eublepharis macularius; assembly: GCF_028583425.1. Classification (NCBI taxonomy): domain Eukaryota; kingdom Metazoa; phylum Chordata; class Lepidosauria; order Squamata; family Eublepharidae; genus Eublepharis; species Eublepharis macularius. The sequence continues at coordinate 115,706,128 of NC_072796.1, read as the reverse complement.
CATTACCGTGTATAGATCACCAGACAATACACTGGCAGTGTGTCCATACAAAAAGGATATGGATAAAAATTTCCTATTACATTATGGATCTTTTCACCCTGGCCACTTAAAAACAAACTTGCCGTATGGGCAATTACTTAGAGCTAAGAGGAATTCTACCAATCAGATGGATTTTGAGACTGAGAGTAACCGCATGATAACTGATTTTAGACAGCGAGGATATCCCAATAGAGTCCTAGAGAGTGCCAGACAACGAGCAAACAATATAAATAGGAAGGAGTTGCTAAAGACTAGGGAACACACCAAAACCACACGTTCTGTCTATGTTTTGGATTACAGCAGAAAAGCAAACCAGGTTCGACATGCTATCTTAAAACATTGTCCTTAATTAGTGAGATCCCAGGATGCCAAGAACCTCCGCTAATAGCCTATAGAAGAATGCGAAATATAAAAGATATGATCATACGTTCAGATATGCAGCCCAAAAAGGACAATTTAAACTCGTGCCTCCCGAAGGGCTTACATAAATGCGGTAGATGTAAACAATGCCATCTTATTATGAATGAAAATGAACTACAGGAAATAAACATCAGGGTACCACAAGCATTTATGAATTGTAATACTGAACATGTGGTGTACCTTTTAAAGTGCCCATGCGGGTTACTATATGTGGGTAGCACTACGCGCTCCATAAGAGTTCGTTTAGGTGAACATCAGTCCCGAATAAAAAACAAAATCCTGGAGGCACCTTTGGTGCAGCATTATAGTGATAATGCTCATAAAGAAACAGACATGAAATTTACCATCTTGTATAAAACGGAACAGAGGGCTTTGGAGATTGCTACAAAAGAGCTTAGGAGGAAGGAAACTTACTGGATTTTTAAACTTAACAGCTTAATTCCAGGGCATTTAAGTATTGCAAATAATTATTCATGTTTTCTGGGTTAACCATTCACCCTGTTGAGTGCCTTTAACATGGAGTTTTCTTGAATACATTTCCCTTTAATAACTGATTGTTAGTGTATTAGGGCGTAGAGTGACTGGCTATATGAAGCTTGTTACTGGATAATGTTACACAGTAATTATTGAATGGTTTTCATGAATAAGTACTTATGAATAAGATTGATGAAGGTATCATGTAAGTAGTATATTTGTATTTCATATTTTATGTTAATATTGTATATGAATTTTAATGGATTTTTTACTATCACTTTTAGTGACTGTGTGCTCTTTGACAAAGATTGTATGAAACGGGTCACATGAGGATCTAGATAACCCGTTGGAGGACCAGACCAATTTTATTGGACTCTATCCCACACAGCTATTATGGAATAGTAAACAATAAGGACTGACTTACTATTTACTGGATATTCTCACTCACTACTGGACATTTGCTATCTTGGACCCGTGAAATAGAATATGCTGGGTTGTTACTATGCACTTGCACTTTAACAGTTATATGTGCAATGAATTTATGTAGCAAATTGTAGCACCAGCACTTTCTTATCCCGAGGTACCTGTATTATAGCAATTGTATTAATGGTTTTCCATGTGTGAAGTGTAGAACTACTTGTATAAATAGTTGTTTTATTGTGTTATGTGTTTTACTGTGTGATTTATGTACATGTATAATTAAATATACCATTGTGGTTTTTAGTTAGGCACATATGTAGTTTTTGTTGCTAAACCTCTAGGTTGTGGCAGGAGATCTCCTGCCATCTCTTACCACTGAACTCCAGGCCACAGGGATCAGTTCCACTGAAGAAAATGTCTGCTTTTGAGGGTGAACTCTATCACATTATATCCCGCTGAGGCCCCTTCCCTCCCCAGTCCTCTCCTCTCCAGGCTCCACCCCGCTAATCTCCAGGTATTGCCTAACCTAGGGTTGGCAACCTGATGCATTGTTCTTGCTTTGGAAGGCAAAGGGGCAGACTTCACATTTTATTTACCATTCAGAACTGCTTGTATCTCTCTGAAATGTAACAATAAGAATTATTGAGCTTAGAAAAGTTAAACTGAAAAAATAACCTTTTTCAGTTTAACTTTTCTAAGCTCAATAATACCAAAATATTCTGCAGCATTGACTAATCTGGATAAGACTGAATACAGGGACGTTGATATTACTCACCGCCCAGAAGAATAGGCCTGGTCTACAAATGCAATACAACGAAGTAGAAATGAGGTGATGTAACAATAAAGTGGACAGCACTGTTTCTGAGGACAAGTTAAATTTCTGACTGCTTCCAAAAAAGACATAAACTTCTGCAAGCAAAAAATTAATATATCAAGGAGCAGGTTTAAAAAAAAAAACAGGAAGGTTTTTTTAAAACATGGTCAGCATTAGTTCCTAGAGTGCTTTGGTTAAGAGTTATTGGGATGTTGAATGGTCTACATTGGGGTCCCCAACCTTTTTGAGTCTGTGGGCACATTTGGAATTCTGACACAGAGTGATAGGTGCAACCACAAAATGGCTGCCACAGGAGGAAAAGCCACAAACACCAAAGAAGTGCAAGTGCAGGGGAGAAAAGAGGTAATTTCAAAAAGACACTGAGAAAGAAGAGTGAGAGAGATAAAATTAACACTGAATAAAACCAACACTGCAGCTGAAACAAGGTTACTTTAATATACACAGTTAGTCATATCTCCAGTGGCCAATCAGAAGCTCTGCTTGGCATGAGCCTCACATGGCCCCACCCACTTTCTAAAAACACGTGGGACGAATCCACATGGCTCAAGTTTGCCACTATTTTCCCGCCATTTATGCACTTCTCAGAGGGCTGTTCACATACTCTCACCTCAATCCCGTCATTCTTTCACATCTGTTGCGCAGCACTTCAGACGACTTTGTCATGCTTTCCAACACTTCTCTTGCACAGTTTTCACCATGGATGTGAACAAATAGAAGTGGTTCACAAAGAGACCGCCCCTCTTAACCACCCCCACTTCCTTGTTTCTTGCCTTTCCGGAAAACCGTCCCTCTTTGCCAAGCAATTCTTATGGTCCCAACACCCCTATCCCAAGCGGTTTGGGAAGTGGCGTTGTAAAAAGCTCATGGAGGCATCGGGGGGGGGGGGACACCATTTTTATTACAGTGAATAATGTTTTATTGCCGAAGGACAGCCTAGGTAATTTCCGATAAGCGGACTGTGGCTGCAAAGGTTGACTCTTTCCAGGTTTTTTTTTTTAATTTAAAATTATCAGTATAGCGAAAAATAGCTATCCTATAAATATAATTGAGCAGTATCACAGTAGTCTGTGGTAATTGGCCATGCGAACACCTGTGTCCCACCAATGTCCTGCAGTCTTTTTCAGTGACCCATTGTGCTCTCCTGGAGCTCTCTGACAAACAGAAAATGCTAATTCGGTCTCGCATGGCCTGAGCATGTGTTGCAGCGTGGTGTTTTCTATGAATCAAATGTATTTGCATTACAGCAGAAAATTGATATAGCGGAAATCTCTTATTATTTTTTTTTAAACGTTATATCATCATCGGCGACTGCGGATCTAGACCTGCCCCTTATCCAGCTTTTCTCCCAGGGATGTGAACTAGGCATAGCGCGATGCTGACTCAGTAAGAAAGGGAATGTGAACACAGCCTGGGACACTGTGGGATAGAATCCAGCGCAATAAATGCGCAGGAAAACCAGAAGGTAGGGAAGTGTGGATTCAGCCTTGGTGGGCAGAAATGTTATTGGCTAGGGACCATAGGGCCTCTACCCATGGGGGCGGGGGGAACCAGAGCATAAGAAGGCCCATCACAATGACCTACCCCGAGGCATGGCTAGGGTTGCCGATCCCCCAGAGGGGGCAGGGGATCCTCCACTCCAGCCTCATCCCACCGCCACCACTCACCTGGCCAGCAGGGGGAAAGGCATGGGAATGGGCCTCCCAAGGCACACTCATGGTGCGACAGTAGCACTCCCAGGAGTAACATCATTGCACAGGCCCTGGGAGTGTTCCCAGGCATTGTGCCAGGGGGCCAAATTGGCCCAGTGCAAAGCACAGGAGCACTCCCAATGCCTGCACAATGACATCACTCCTGAAACCAATGCCATCATGGTGTGCCAGGAGCATGTGCGCACAAGGACATCTTAAAAAGTAAGTGCCAAGTCCCCCCGCTCCCGCCAAGAGGGTAAGGAGACCTGGCAACCCTAGGTATGGCCTAGAAAATAATGGGCAAACTTGGGAGACCCTGCATAAAAGGTCAATCTCTCTCAGAGGAACAGTTTGAGAAGAGCCTCTGAAAGGATTCACTTCTTTGCAGATATGTGTTTTGTCCAGTCATCCCAAGGTTGCCAGATCCTCTTATCCTCCCTGCAGGAGAGGGGAACCTGGCACTTAGTAGGGGTTGACTTTCTCACACAGAACTTTCCATGGTCATATAGATCCAGAGGAGTTAGCCGTGTTAGTCTGTAGTCGCCAAAATAGAAAAGAGTCCAGTAGCACCTTTAAGACTAACCAACTTTACTGTAGCATAAGCTTTCAAGAATCACAGTTCTCTTCTTCAGGTGCATCTGAAGAAAAGAACTGTGATTCTCGAAAGCTTATGCTACAGTAAAGCTGGTTAGTCTTAAAGGTGCTACTGGACTCTTTTCGATTTTCACAGAGAACTGACACCATCATGCAGCTCTTACTACAATTTCAGACTGCCAAAATGCCTGGGGATTAAATATGTACTCACTAGGAAATGGAAGAAGAGGCAAATGAATGTTCTTGTTTGGCCTTTGCTCAAGAGCAAAAGGTTTAGGGATATCTTGAAAATTTATCCTTTGGAGGGATTGTATAAAACTGAGCTTGCAGAAGCTGCTGTTTGTTTACCATGGTTTTTTAAAAAAAATCTTAAAACCCCTCTCTCTCAAAAAACAAAACCAGCAACATCACAAGTTCCTCTAAAGAGCTAACTATGCAGCTGCCAGAATACAACATACAGTCATTTCATGACGCGCCATGGATTTCCTGTCATTTCAACAACTACAGAGTATTACAGGGATTATTGGCTCCAATGCTGCAAAGGTAACAAGTCATTAACACATGTTTTAAAACATTTACACCATTAATGTTGGGACCAAAAAATATTTTGGCAGAAAATCAACCCATATGTATCTTGCTGACATTTGATAATTTAAAAAAAATTAAGTAATCCATAACAAGAATAATTTAAGTAATATTGGCAGAACAATCCTAAACAGTTTTACCCTTCTAAATTCTCATGTAACTGCATAGGGTTGCACAGTTTATAACCACAGCCTCAAGAAATGATTTGCATATAAAAAAGGATCATCGTAGATACACCACTACACAGGTAGAGATTTCCTGATCACCTCTCAGAATGTTAACAAGTGTACTATAATACAGTGATATACATTCATGTGTGAACCAGATCTTAACCTGGGCAACATAACTGAAATAGAGAAATTGTGCCTAGAGTGGGGGACCCACCATGGTGGGGAGGGAAAATATTACGCAAACACTCTTTGTTGGGGAGGATCAGGCCACAACTTTATTGATTATGGGTTGTAAAGGTCTGGCTCCGTGTAGGGTGGAGACAATGAGCACAGGTGAAAGCCCAACTGCTGTCAGCACTTTCCTAGCCTACCTGTTGGGATAACTGAGGGGACAGGGGTGCTAATAGGACAAATGCAATGGAACCCGCTCTTACTACCCATTACCTTCCTCCTGGGGTTATGGCCAGTGCGTCAGCCCTGAGGTTGACTGCCACGTGCTGCACCCATCAGAACCCCGTAAGGATCCCCCACCCTTTTTATGGCTATGCTGGAAGCCCACCCCTACACAACTTGTATGCTGTTCCCCAGCCAATGCTACCCACTAGCAGCGAGTTGTGACGGTTATGCTACATTAACAGTGCAATCAGCTGTACACAATAGCCTATCCTCTTTGCTATGAGGAAAGGAAAAATCTCAGCCAATCATAATCCTGAGTAAAATTCCTTCCCAGCCCTGTTAATCAATGACACCCCACAGACAGAAGAAAGGATGGGTACCACGACAAAATGTGAAAATATGGGGTGGGAGGGTGAGTCTTTGGAGAGAGAGAGTTCTTGAATGGCTTATATACCAGCCACTTCCTCCTTTTCAACATGAGTCATGAACCAGATTGAAACCTGAAATTCTCAGGGCCGCTGCCCCCCACCCCTTTTCAGCTGGCCTAAGGGAGCTGGGCTGTCAGAAGCTGCTCTAAGTTCACCTGGCTGGGAAGACTGCAGGAACTGTGCAGAAATTGCCCAGTGTCATACTATTCCCCTCCCCGCAATTCCACCCAGGCCCAAGTGATGCTCCAGCTTACCGCTGAGAGCTGGATTCATTTCGTGCAAATGGTAGTTTAACCAACTGACCCTTCTGTTCCTGTAAAAAAGGCAATTCTATAGTGGCAGCTTAAAATTTGTACCGACATCATTGAGGGAGAGGGAAGGGGATCATATATCCTGAGCATTATTTTACATTCTGAAGAGGGCTGAGCATTAAGGACATATCACAAACATTAAAAGGCAGATTCCAAACAAGAGGTACTTATACTCCCACACACCAGCTATGATCTTCAGGAAGCTTTTTCATTGCAATGCCCGCCATTAGGATTGTCTGTACAACAATAGTAGGTGACAGTTACCAGCAGGTAAGCAAGCATTTGTTCTCTCAAAAAAAAAATGAGGAGGAAGATCGTGGTGGAAGATGTGTGCAGGCTGGCTAGGCCAGGTCTCTGGGGCTTAGTCCTCAAACAAAACTTTCCCCTGCCCCGCAAAAGAGGCATGTTTATTTGCTAACAGCAGCTTCAAGACACAGAAGCCCAAAGGAAGTCGTAGCATCTTCCATTACTCCCCCAGAGACTCAAGGTGATTAGTATGGAGCCCGCTATGTGCACATATGAAACGACATCGCAAGCCTGGAGATCTCCCAGAATTATAGGTGATCTCCAGACTACAGTAATAAGTTTCCCTGGAGGAAGTGGCTGCTCTGTAGGGTGAACACTAGATATTATACCCTGCTGAGATCCCTCCCCTCTCTAAACCTTGCCCCCCCCAAGGTTCCATCCCCAAATCTCCAGGAATTTTCCAACCCAGAGTTGACAATCCATAGCTCTGAGGACTAGTATCTTAGAAACTCAAAGTATCTAAGAGGCTAGTCCATTATTCCCTGAGGCCACCCAAAAGGCAGCCTTTTGAGTTACAGTGATGGAACCGGGAATGCAACCAGAGTGGGAAAGAAGCGACCATGCTGGGTGTGCCCGGGTAGCATCTAGCTCAGTTCCCAGCTGTGTAAGGTTCCCAGTTCAGATCAAGATACTATGTGCCAGAAGAGGGTGCTATTCATTTTCTCCCTGCAACATATTCCTTGCCTGAAACAGCCCCGAGGGTGCTATTTACCCCATCAGAAGCTCCGCATGTTCTGATGGGATACATGTAGGTTTCCCCAATGTCACAGTGCCTTCCAAGGCCAGGTTGAGTGAGGAGAAACACCAATTGAATCAGGAGCCTGCACGCCTGGGAACTGATCTCCTGGTGAGGAACTCAGTCACACAACACATGTCTGATCAAAAGTCCTCATGGCAGATCTGGACACAAACTGGGGTCTTGTAAACTGTAGATTACATGAGATAATGACATTTAGTTGATTGTATCCAATAACTCTGTTCCTTTCATGGCAGAGCTTTCCACAGGCTTCTTCCACTAGCAGGGGTCTCTATCATAAGTGCGGTCAGTATTGATGAATATATCACTGTGTCCTCCAGTAAATAAACATTATTACAATTTTTGTAATGTAATTCTTCATGTAAAATCAAATCTCATAGAAGCAAAGAAGTTAAAGGGTTTTTTGAAAATTAACTTTCTGGAAGTGAAGCATTTTAAACTTTGACATTAAAGTTTCTCCCCCCCCCCCTCCCACTACCACCCTAAAAACTTTTGAATGTCTAGTTTGACGTGTGCCCAATTGAATTGTAGCTGCATGAGAATAACTGCCATTTGCCTGCTTCATCTCTGGTTTACGTAGCATATTAATTGGAAGAGCAGCATTATCTCAGGAGAACATTTTGCAAATGTTAATTACAACATACTACTTCATGAAATGGGCTCTGGAGCGGAGCGTTCAGAAAATTCTTCCACTGAAACTTTGGATTAGTACATTTTAAAGTCTCAAAACACATAGGAACCATACTTGTGAGGTAAATTAAGCTGTTACCAAGATTGACAGCTTATTATAAGGGGAAGCAATAATAAAGGGGAATGTTCTTGTTCACCAGGTGTCTTTCCAATTGATTAATTTGCAATATAAATATATTCAGGGGCAGACAAACCTTGACAACATTGTTGAAGGCCAATATGATTGCAGGCTATGTGACTACTACCAGAATAAGTCTTCGCTTCTGTGATCTGTGTCTCTGCTCAGCTCCATGATCAGGGTAACTATCACAGAAGTACAGCTGCTGATCAAGAGCTCCAGATGAGAGTTGGAAAAAGGGAAATTTTGCTTTTGATTATGGTCCTTGTTAAAAAGAAAGGATACAGAGGCAGGCTTGGTGTAATTAGAATTACGACCTTTTCTAGCTATATTCCTTATATATATATATATATATATATATATATATATATATATATATATATATATATATATATATATATATATATATATATATATATATATATATATATATATATATATATATATATATATATATATATATAGTCGCTTTGTCTATTTGTGTGCATGATATATTTCCTCTTCAATAAAAACTACCTTTGTTTTGGAAAAAGCACCCATCTTGTTGGCATCCTCAGGGGAGGGACTCCGTAAACATTGGTGAAGTATCTCACTAGTTACTGCCTCTCACAAAGCTTTCTCCTTGCTGCTAATTCCCCCTACTTGCAAGGAGACTCATTTTGGTAACAACACTTGTGGGGGAGAATCTTTCCCAAGTCCTGTGGAGAGAACTGGTGAAATTGCTGGAACTTTATTTATGAGTACTGGCATCTTTTTTTTAAAAAAATGCAGATATTCAATAAGTAATAAAAGGCAGGGCATTGTACCATCACCAAAGTTCAGATAAATTCGGTCCTTTTGACACTTGAGACAAAACTTGAAGGGTTTTGTAGCTCTCAGCCAATCACTCTTCCTACTCCACAGGGTCAGCAACTCTTCTGAGGAGAATTCTCAATAACTATGGTTCCTTCTACCCATCTTGTTGTCAAGCTTTTGCCACAATATATTTTACAAAATAGTAAAGAGTCCAGTAGCACCTTTAAGACTAACCAACTTTACTGCAGCACAAGCTTTCAAAAACCACAGCTCTTTTCGTCAGATGCATCTGACGAAGAGAGCTGTGGTTCTTGAAAGCTTGTGCTACAGTAAAGTTGGTTAGTCTTAAAGGTGCTACTGGACTCTTTACTATTTTGCTACTACAGACCAACACGGCTACCTCCTCTGAATATATTTTGCAGTCATCATAGGAGTCCTCATGCCATCTCCTCTTCTAAAGATTCTCCTCAAAGATTCCATGGTTACCAGCTTGTAAATTTAAAAATATCTGGTCAGCAGCCAGATCTGAGGCAGGTTTTGGTGGGCCAAAAGGCAGAGGTTAGTGGTTTTGGCAATTCCTGACAGTTAGTTGTCATTTATAATTGTTATGAATCTGTTCCCTATTATTTCCTCTCCTGCTAGCAGAATCTGCAGTGACCTCTTACAATCTGTCTGATCTGGTTCTTCCAGGAGTGCTTTAAAGCTTGTTATATTTAGGCCCTGGGCTATTTTTGTTGTTGCGCTTTATGATTCCCAGTCAAGCAGTACACACAAAGGCTCACAAATCAACAGGTCATTTCTTTAGAACTTTTCCAGCCGCAGCTTAAAAGATAGGGGAAAATAATATGTTGGGTAAATTCTGAAAGGAACTGTGGTGCTCTTTAAATATTATGATATATACATGACCAGATTAAAACACACTGAGGCCCTCCTGAGGCCCTCCTTAGCATTAGCAAAAAAATGGTAAATTAGTATTTTTTGATATTTAGAGGCCGCTTATAATCAGTTTTAAACTGCTGCTCACCTAACATGCATATATATATATTTAAAAAATGCAGGGGGTGGGGAATGGTGACCTCAAGCAAGATTTTGAATCTCATTCATCTCTGGTGGACTATGGTTGGCTTGGTAAGTCACAAGTTGTGCAGAGCTGGGTACACATTAAGTCTTTCTGCAGTGTTTGAAATGAGCAGGTCATCATAAATGACAACGAGCAGTGCTGAGAGATGGTTCACCGTCTCTGCATCGCCAAATTAGATAAGCCAACTATCTAGAAGCAGCTTTGGTATCCTAATTGCTGGTGTGTCACCTGCCAATAAATGACTAGACACTGAAATCAGATTTTCAACATTCTTCTTATGAAGAACAAATACGAAAACAGACATGTGCTGGGGAGTGAGAAATAGCACCCCAGGAATTTCAGAACCATGTTGGACCTTTGATCACATGGTTGTCGTCTTAAAAAGCAGCTCAGCTTCTGATTTCCATTTACTGAAACATTAAAGACAAAGCATACCATCCACTCTCAACTGACTCCTGGTCCTGGCGACCCTATGAAGTTCCACTTCATGGGGTTTTCAAGGCACAAGATGAGGAGAGGTGGTGGCTAGACAGCGCTTTCCTCTGCATAGCACCATCTTCCTTTGTAGTCTCCCATCCAATCAATGACCCTGATTAGCTTCCAAGCTCTGACAAGATTGGGCTAGTCTGGGATGACTGCTGAATTGGTTAGGAGACAAAATATTACGAATATTTTTATTTAATACAGCCAAGGCTGTATCTATAACTGAATGGAGTAATAGTTGCAATATTAATTGTATATTAGTAGAATTATGAGAGGACACAGTGTCAAACAGCTACCTGATGCGAAAGATATTGATGTCTGTACAGCAATGAAAAGGACGAGGCAACAAGACTTAGAGGGGGAAATCCTGAAATGTCATACTTGATGCTATAACGTTTTTCATTAAACACATACACACAAAACCTAATTACCAAGCATGTAAAAATATTCATGGTAATTTTGTCTCTTTAATTATATTCTTGAAAATTATATGTTTAATAGAAGTTATAATTACATATCAAAGTATGCGTAGAGTATTGGCTAAATTCTGCTATGCTTCATAATCACGGTGATATTTTGAGTTCTCCTTTTTTTCTTTTCATATCAAGTTTCCAATTAGATCTTCCAATGTTTTCTCTTGGTTAGTATATATACAATTTATCCTTTTATCTCTGTAGCCACCACTAAGACTTTAGCTTGTTCTTTTGTTGTTCCTAAGCATGGCTTTCTTGGAAGCCCTTGTGGATTGCTGTCTCACCCTCTGCTCCAGCATACCTTTTCCCTTTTTTCTATATTATTCTGCTCATCTAAGCTCTTCTGCTTCCTGTTAGAGCGCAAGAACATAAGAAGAGTCCTGACTAGAAATGGGCATGAACCAAAAAAAACCCGAACCGTGCGGTTCATGGTTCGTCAAATTTCACGAACCACGAACTTTCACAAACCTGCCCCTGGTTCGCGAACCAGTTCATTTGGTTCATGAAAACATCACATCCGGGTCAGAAAATCATCACTTCTGGGTCAGCAGAAGGTCACTTCTGGGCCAGCAGAAGGTCTGCAGGAAGTCCATCCCCTGTTGCCTAGGAAACTGATTGATTGGCACCAGGCTGTCTGCAAACCAAACCAAAAAATGAACCAAATGTCTGCAAAACAAACCAGAAAATGAACCAAATGAACCAGCCTAAAGTTCATGGCAGTTAATCAGAAATGGGATCTGACGAACCACGGTTTGCGAACCACAAACCGGCCTGGTTCATGCTTAATTTTGGTTTGTGTTTCAGTTTGTGCCCATCTCTAGTCCTGACAGATTGGACCAGTGCTCTATCTGGTCCTGCATCTTCTTTCGCTGTCCCTGATGTCAGCACCTAGCTCTGGTATTCAAAAGCTTCCATTCTTTACACAGTCAGTGCTTATCCTTCTCCTGTCACCTACATTTTAAACATCTCATCCCTGTTTTAAAATCTGTATCTAGTCATTGTGGGCTGGATCTATTGATGTGTGAGCACAAAGAAATGTGTATTGAGTGCCATTCCACTTGCACAAGCAGTACAACAAATGTGCATATAGAGCAATGCAATATGCAACAAATGAGTTACATGATTTAATTTAGTTTTGAAATAGTATTTGAAAAACTATTCTGATGCTACATGTGGTGCGTGTGGAAAAGAGAGCAGGGATACAATCACTTTTCATTCAGCAAGAACTGTTGCATATGTGGAAATCTGTGGACTCCAACCTATAAAGTTGTCTTTGATATCTTCCACGACCTTCTCAGAGCTTTTGCCAACTGCCATGTCAAGCTGCCATCTCAGTTCAATACCTCATCTATGGACATTTTCCTTGGCTATCCTGTCCAACTGAAATTATATTCAGCTTTCCTCTTTCCTTCTTTTGCACATTAAAAAACATTTGTTCCCATACACCTTTGCTCCTCCACCACCTTCCCTTTGCCATTCCATTCCTTTTACCTTTCTTCTCTTGGGCTTCTCATCCCACTATCTTTTATTAGCATCAAGTCTATGGGCAGGAACCATTTCCATTTTTTATTTCTATAGAATGACCAATTTCTACAAGAATTTCCAGATTAATGTCAAGTATAGAAGAAAGATATAAAGAAATGTGGGGACATTTTATGGGGATACACAAGCTTTAAAAGGAAGTCCATATTTATGACTGTGGTTTGTCAGCATTTGTTCCTTTTACTCACCTTTAACAACAACAACAACAACAACAACAACAACAATTTGATTTATATACCGCCCTTCAGGACAACTTAATGCCCACTCAGAGCGGTTTACAATGTATGCCATTATTATCCCTACAACAAAACACCCTGTGAGGTGGGTGGGGCTGAAAGAGCTCCAGAGAACCGTGACTAGCCCAAGGTCACCCAGCTGGCTTCAAGTGGAGGAGTGGGGAATCAAACCTGGCTCTCCAGATTAGAGTCCCACACTCTTAACCACTACACCAAACTGGCTCTTTACTTTTTTATTCCTTTTCCTGTCCTCTCTTTTCCTCCCATTCTTCTCTTTGATTTTCTATTTTATTGTGTATATGTAGATGTAAATAGATGCAAGTCGGTGAACTGAAGTATGAAAGATTCACAAGATCCAAAGCCCTTCGCAGACAGAATTTTTCTAACCAAATGCTGAAATTCTAAGAATAATATTAAACAGAGAGAGAGAGTAGTTGGATAATTAAATAGCCATAAATAACATATTAAGGGATTCAAACAACTTTGCTTTGATAACTCATATTAAAATATAAATGAAAAAGAATAATGATGTTCGCTTCCATCACTAAGTTAGCTTCTAGTCGAAGTTATCATTATTACAAGGACCTGTGTCACAGCATCTATCACTGAGGATAAGTTCATGTCGCCCATTTTGCAACTTGGATTTTGTTTTCAACCCTTACCTATTTTTATCTCATTCTTCTTCCAAGGTGTACATGCATAATTTTCCTTCCCACACCACTGGACGGTAGGTTGGGCTGAGAGAAAGTGACTGGCACAAAGTCAACTGGCTGATTGGGGCCACCCTAGTGCTAGTCAACATTCTAAACACCGAACCTATGTACATGCTGACAAGTTGCCACCGACTTATGATGACGCTAGCAAGGGGATATCAAGGAAAGTGAGAAGTAGAGGTTGTTTTCCATTGCCTTCCTCTACAGAGTCTTCCTTGGTGGTCCCCAATCCAAGTACTGCTTAGCTTCTGAGATGTGACAAGATTGGGTTATACCGTGCCCTTTTCCCTCCCTCTAACTAGCATACAACACTGGCTTTCTGAAAGTGTATAACTTTATTCTGTTAAAATTAGAAAGCAAATACAGCATAATAAATCAGACTAAGTTATCATTAGAATTTACAGATCCAATGCTCCCTGGAAGCGCTCCATTTAAAATCGTTGTGTAAAGGAGACCACAGAAAGGATTAGAAGCAGAATTAGAGACCTATTACAAATGTAAAACATTTTGGAGACCTAGAGGAAATCCATACAGGTTACAAGAACATTTTCCTGAGAGTAAGCCCCACTGAATAACATGGAGCTTATTTTTAGACCTGGGCCATTTCCACACATCCTAAAAAGAGCACCCCACTCACTGAACACTGGCAGCTTTTCTGTGGGGTTTCTGACATCTCCGTTTCTAAAACAGATGCAGGCAGTTTTGCTTCCCTTTTTGCAGCGCCATGAAAACTGCCTGCATCTGTTTTGGAAATGGAGATGTCAGAAATCCCATGGGAAAGCTGCCGGCATTCAGTGAGTGGGGCGCTCTTTTTAGGACATGTTGCAATGGCCCTACATAGGTCTGCTCCCTAACTCATGCTGCGAGTAAACATGGGCCTGTCTGTTTCCCTCTGTCTGACCTTTCTTACAGATATATTATGAGAGTAACAGTGTAGGTCTATGCAAGGTTACTTTAGTCTCGGACTATTGAAATAATGGAGTCAATAAAGCAACTATGCATATGATTACAGTGTTAAGTTTAAAAATAGTTTACAGCATTGGGAATTTAGCGCATGTGTGATAAGAATGCATGATAATATTTATTCTATGTGAAAATCAAATTAGTTTGCCTAATTTATGTGATCACATAATTCAAATTTTCATGGTGCATAATTTCATAATTTGGATAATCTTGGCATAATCCTTTCACAACCTTTCCAGTAGCTGATGATCCAAAATTGATTATTTTGCTTCTCTCCTTCTGTGCAAGCAATATGGAAACAACACTTTGCTCAGGAAGAGTTAAGTTTATTTCACTTCACTTCATATGGTCTAATCACTTCCTTTGCCAACCCTCTTATTAGAGCTCATTGAAAAGGTCAAAAATGTGGCTACAATTTAGAAAAAAAAAACCAAGGAGACAAGATGGTCTGTGACAGCTTCCCAATAGAAAATTATATCTCTCCAGAGAGTTAGGGAAAGACAACATGCCATAAAGACTAATGAGTTTTAAAAACCAGGCTGTTAGAGGAGTGATCCTGAAGGAATTATTTTTTTCTTTCTTTCCCCCTTTGATTTGCAGTTCCAAACACCATCATAACTCTGTTTTTCTTGATTAGGTGGCAATCTTATCAGAATCAAGACGAGAGAAGTACAGACGATGAAGCTGAACAGGATAGCCCCAGATGAATGCAGACAGCAGTAGGCATAGGTCAGGTGGATTAAGCTGATTGATGCCCCTGCAGGAATACTGAATAATGCTTCCTACCAGCAAACCAGCACATTTGTATGCAGTACCTTGGAACTGCAGACGCAGTGAGACGTAGGTCAGATGGTTCTAAATGAATTAGGGAAGTGCTCAGACAGTTTTGTAAGAGTTGGTCCCCAAAGTATATTGTGAAAACATACACATAAACTGCTTTAAGTGTATCTTGGGAACTTCATGAGGATAATATTTTTCTATTCTATCAAATAACTGCAAGGTCTGTTTCTGGGATGATGTACTAAAACGATAGAGGTCTAAATGCATATCGTTTCACTTGGCAAAAAGAATTATCATGAGTGGGTGGGTGAGCTGAACACCTCATCAAATCTCATCTTCATTTTTTTCATAATCTTTGGGAGGTGAAATGTGACAGTCAAACATGTCCTAGGCCGTTTTCTCATGCCCAAAGCCTCCGGAAGATCGTGCAAAACTCACGACACGAAGCGTCTTCCTAATGCGATTTCTTGGCATGATCTCATTTAATGGCGTGATTTCTGACATCATTGTGCCATTAAAGAGGATTATGCCGGGAAATCGCGCTAGGAAGATGCTTTGAGCCATGAGTTTTGTGCAATCTTCCAGAGGCTTACAGGTGTGGGTGAAAATGGCCCTATTATGGCTCAACTAGATGATACATGTGACACAAGTCTGGTCAGGCCTCCCCAACCTAACTTGTGACATGTAACATCAGGAAACTAATGTTCCCTGTCCCTGTGGGGCCCAATTCAGCTCACTATCATGGGGAGGAGGCACTTCAGCTTTCTCTCCCATGCCACTTTCCCGAGCTAAAATGGCCATGGGGGGCCTTGTTTGCCCCATTATGTGGCTCTACATGTACTGACTGCAATAAATACCACCCCACAATGAGGCAAAAGTGGCCCTCCTGGCTATTTTGGCTTGTGTGTCTCATTTATCATCTACTTGAAGATATAGCAACTTGGCCCTACCATCTGCAGGGATGGTGGTGTGAGGCTCATACAAGTTGCCTGAGTTTATCTCCGGGAATGGGCTGAAGGGGTTTTCTGTCCTTCCCTGGCCTGAAGTTTTCTCTTGGAAGCAGCCCTTGACTTTTTAAAACTTGTTTTTCACCTACCTGTGAATGTGAGAGAGTCACTTGTGCAGGAAAATGGATATGGGGAGGGTTAGTCACCCTTTTCTCACCCAGTGGTATAACATGCTTCAGGTTGAAGATAAAAAAATAGGGTAACAAACAGTCCCCAGGTATCAGCTTTCTCTAACCAGATGTCCAGACCTCTCATGGATTCCAAGGCACTGCCTAAAATGTTTGGAAGCTTTGGCTGGTTCAGAAGAACACCCACATTTTGTTGGGAAAGAGGAGGCAGAGATTCTGATTGGTGGAGATCTGATATCTGATTCTGATCAGAGATTCTGATTGGATCTGATCCATGAAGTCCCAAACGGCCTTAATCTGTGCCTTTAAAATCATCAACGGAACCCCAGCTCAAAGTCTTGAAATCTGTGTCCAGAAGGAATAGGGGCCACAATGGTAAAAGCCCTGCAATGTAGAATATGCTGTCCAGAAAAATTCATCCAGGTCAGTCCAAGCGGCTTTATTTTTCCAGCTCTTCAAAGGATTGCTACAGTAAGGTTTTTTAAAGGGTTCTTTGCCTTGATTTGCATGGCCCAGGCAAGTCCAATCTCAGATCTCGGAAGCTAAGCAGGGTCAGATGAGAGACCTCCAACAAAGACCAAGGTTGCAGAGGCAGGCAATGGCAAATCACCTCTGTTAATCTCTTGCCTTGAAAACCCCACCAGGGGTTGCCATAAATCAGCTATGACTTGAAGGCACTTTCCACCACCAGGTAGCTTTTAGGTTTTTAAATTATTTTGTTGTAGACTTTGTTTGCAATTTTCAAGTGTGGGAAGTTGCCTGGGATATTGATTTAGCATCCTGAGTATAAATAGAAAGAGTTATAATTATTTTGATGAGACTATGAGAAGAATTTATCGCAGTACCGAGTGATACTAAACCAAGAGTTCACGTGCACAGCATTTTGCCTTGATTGCTGCCCTCACTATGGAATACATGTTCCCTCCTGCAACTTCTCTCTTCTCCCCTAACATCTGATGGGAGGTGCTATATGCCTAGAATAACATGGTAGAGAGGTAATTGTGTCAGACTTTTGCAGCAAAAATAAAAAAAGGAGTACCTTAAGTGCTACCTTAAAGGCTAATGGATTTGGCATAGCATCAGTGTTTAACAACTGTAGTCCACCTCATTAGATGCATAAAGTGTTTGCCCAGCTGTGTGCATATGAAAGAAGTACAGTGCAATCCTAAGCAGAGTTACTCCAGTCTAACCCCATTGAAATCACTTGTAGTAAACTGAGGAATTCCAAGTCAATACAATATATATTACTTCTGTCATCATGCTTCTATGCTTTAAAATATTAGATAAAGGCCAAATTTACAATTTAATGAGATGTATGTTGATTTATTTTAATTTCTACTATATTCAGTTGAGTTTCCCCCCAGATATGAGTGCATGCGTCCAGGGCCTTAAAGACCCAGCTGATATTTGTAGCATTAGTGAGTCCAATTTCCATTATTTTTTCAGGAAAACAATTGGGAATGACAACAGTTTACTGATCTATACTTTTGTGCCTTTAGCAGCACTCTGATCTGCAGATACCACATTTATTCTCATGCCACAGATAATGTCAACAGATTTTTGCAATGCAAGCTGATGATAAAGGCACAAAAGCAGGCCATGGCTCTGTTTATGGTGAGTTAGTTAGCAGAGCAACCATTTATACAGCAGAAAAAAATAATATAGAGAACCATGGAATTGTGCCTCATGGAATCAGCAGAAGAATGGCCATGCTTGCACTGTCCATTTAAAATTTAAAAGCTCAAAACTGATAACAAACCTATCCCAGGGTATGGGAGTGGATTTGATTGCTATTGAAGGGTTATAAGTTGTATTCTTCCAGGACTTTCTGGCAAAGGAAATCTTTAATAATCTTAATAGATGGTTCTGTTTGTCCTTCTACCATAATGATCTGATCTATGACCCAGCAGGGAGTGGCTGGCAGGATTCAAACGCTTTTGTGCTGTTTGGTGTCTTCGCTTTGTTCATCTGTTACCTGTGCCAATAAGTGAGTTTCTGCATGAAATAGATTTTGTGTCATGGGAAACAAGACAAACTATGCTTGGTTATAAAACAGTTTATCATTCACGCATTGGTTTCTGTTGTCTTTAAAGAAATGTTTAACACAACTTTTCCTTCGTGTTAAGTATGCTGCAGCTTTCAGCCTTAGGTTACAATAGGCTCTGCTTCTGGTTCAACCATGACTTTGTAATAATTTCTTTGTAATAAAAAACTCATTTGATTTAATTTTAACCCATTGTTTCTGGCCTGACCCTCTGAAGCAAAAAACAACTCCTCTCCCTCCTCTATGTGACAGCCCTTCAAACACTTCAAGATGGCTATCGTATCACCTCTCATTCATCTCCAGGTTAAACCCAGCTCCTTTATCCTTTCCTCATAGGACTTGGTCTCCAGACCCCTCACCTTCTTTGTTGCGTTCATTTGGACATGCTCCAACTTGTCAACATCTTTCTTAAACTGTGGTACCATAAACTGAACACAGTACTCCACATGAGGTCTAATCAAAGCTGAGTAAAGTGATACCATCAGGTTGTGTGATCTGAACACTGTACTTCTGTTGATGCAGCCCCAAATCACATGCCTTTTTAGCTACTGCATCACGCTGCTGACTCATGCAGCAGAAAAGAACAAAAGTCCAGTAGCACCTATAAGACTAACAACATTTGTAGTAGGGTATGAGCTTTTGTGAGTCACAGCTCACTTCTTCAGATACATGTGCTGACTCATGTTCAGTGTATGATCTGCGAAGACCCCTAGACCCTTTGCAGTTCATTTTCTGCACATTATTCACAAGCAGGTTAATGCTATCATGATCCAATTGCTAGAGATCTATGCATTGAAAGTTGACAGGAAGGTGATGACTTACTCTAATACAGTATATAGGTCTGTGGCAATGAATTCTCATTTGTGGATACCACAACCAAGGCTGACAGGTGAAATGTTGAACTGAATTTGCTTATAATCCATTCCTAGCTCAAGGTGTCACACAAATTCTAGCACTCATTGTTAAATAGTGATTTTGCACATGGAATCTGTGGTGGAAAGCATTGTTGATGCATGCACAGCAACCATTGCATAGCAACCCTTGTCTAATGATGATTGATCTTACAATGGAATGGAATGCTATGCTACTGATTACAAAAAGTCAGCAATCAGCAGGAAGAGGAATACTGCTGGTGCACTTGGAAGGGGGGAATATTCTGGATAGGATGGATGCATGCAGTGAAACATGACATTGATCATGGCCGGTTTGAGAAAAATAAATATGGGTTCATTGAGACTTGAGTGGGGGGGGGGGCGTGCATCACCTGTGGTCCTCTTTGTGGTTTCTCTTTTGCCACAAGGTGACTGGCTATTTAATTTAAAATATGTCCTATTATATGAAGCCCAAGGTTGCATGCCATGCTGTGCTGCTTGAGTGTGTGTGTAAGTTTATTATAGAAAGTTGTCACAGCAGCGTAGATTGCAGACACAAACAGTCCCATGTTATTTTTTATTCTGAGAACAACTGGCTTCTCTGCCTTCTTTAGATGAGTCCCTGATCTATTTAAGAAAGTCCCTTCTGTGATGGATCAGAACGATCATTGGAGGTTATAATGGCAACAATTATGGAATGACCTTCCCAAGAAGCCTGACATGTTTCTTCACCTTTTAATTTCAGAAAAATAGCAACTGTTTATTCCCCCAGGCTTATGGAATCGTCTGTGGCTTTGGTGTGCTTTAGGTTTAAAAGGACAGGTGACCTCTTTACAACTGGATTTGGGCTGTCATTTTATTGCTTTATTTCTATTCTTGTAGCCTCTTTTTTATGTAGTACAGCACTTTTAAAATAAATTTAAGCAAGGGGCTTTCTTCTGCTCCCCCCCTTGAGCTGTTGTTGACACCCCAAGTGTGTCACTGGTTAGCAGAGGATTTACTGATGGCAAGAAAAAGTGACAAGTGGTTTGGAAAAGGCTTTGTATATACATATAAAGTTTGAAGGGAATTTAAAGGAGCAAAGAGAGAAAGCCTTCACAGATTGAGAGGAAGAGGCTGTTTTCAGGCACAGGAAACCAGATGGGAGAAGGCACAAGAGCATGCCTGCCAGAAGAGACCAAGGAAGACAGCAATACCAGATGAACTTTCTCATGGAGAAGAGAAGCTGTAGTCAAGGACTGAGCAATGAGTGAATTTTCAATTCCCTAAAATGTTTGTGAGGAGATTCTTAATGAGCTGCACTGACAGACAGACATAACCAGCAAACTCCAATTTGTTTATGAATGAATGTGCTTCTTATTGGTTTTGTATGCCCCCTCCCACCACATACGAAGCTAAAGTTGAAGAGTACCTGAACTAGAAAGTCTTCAACTCGACCAAAATCTCTTCTGAGGTCCAAATTCAGACATGTCACCATATTAAGGTTAGTTTTTTTGCCCACAAATCAGGATTCTAAACCACATTGTCCACATTTGTGGGCAAAAAATACACCTGATTTGGTGAAGTACCTGAATTTTAACAACAACAACCAATTTATATACTACCCTTCAGGATGACTTAACACCCACTAAGAGTGGTTTACAAAGTATGCTATTATTATCCCCACAACAAAACACCCTGTGAGGTGGGTGGAGCTGAGAGAGATAGAAGCTGTGACTGACTCAAGGTCACTTGGCTTCAAGTGGAGGAGTGGAGAATCAAACACGGTTCTCCAGATTAGAGTTCCATCGCTCTTAACCACTACACTAAACTGGATCTCATACCACATTAGGTCAAATCAGTTACATATGCAGGAGCTTTCCCAAGTCTACAGAAAATGGGACTTTGTAGACTAACCTAAAGAGAAAAACAACTAACAATGCAGCCTGTGAGATACTTCTGGTGGAATGGAGCTGAGTGTCTATTAAAGAAGAAAAGGGTCAAAGGGAAAATTAACCTGCTCAACTTTCTGAGCATTTAGGGCCAAGCTAGATGTGACAGCAGCCTTTTTTTTTTAACACAGAGCCGGGTGCGCAGGCTTGCTGGATAGCAGCATTGCCCATCGCCATGGCATCACTGCCTCACCCCAACGTGCCAGGTGGGGGAGGGGAGGGATTGACCTGTAGCCCTCCATCTGGCCGCTGTTGCCTCTGCCAACTGTTCGCCTGGCTTCCCACTCCCCCCATGTTCTGGGTGATGGCATAGCCACATGTCTGGGGTGCAAGTGAGCCTGCATGGCCCCGCCACCTTCTTCCCATTCTTGTTTCACTGGCCAAGTTGTCAGCTTCATTCTGGAAAACCAGGCAAGAACTGTAGTGGCATGCAACAGCCCACACTCTCAGATATGCCACCACCCAGAGCGTGGAGGAAGAGGGGAGCTGGGTAGTTGTTGGAAACAACAACTGCATTTAAAAATAATGAGGGAAAGCCTCTTTACGTCGTCATATCAGTTTCTTGCCTAATTTCAATTTGACAGTGATGAGGGAAAGGACCACTGGTTTGCCCTTGTTTTCTAAGCATTTCTCTACGTGCAGCACTCCGAATGTTATATATCTCCTCCAATGTAACTGTGCCTTACTTTATATGGGATGTACCTCTCGACCAGTTCACCAACGAATTCAGGAACATGCTTCCAGAATTAGAACTCAGACCTTAGATACTCCTCTTTACCAACACTTTCAGAACCACCATCCTATTGATAAGAATTTTAGGTTCTCAGTTTTGGAAACCTTACAGAGACCTGGCCATGCCAATCGGTTTCTCTTACAAGCCAAGGCCAGATGGATTTTTCGGCTCCAGACTATTATCCCTCATGGCCTTAATAATGAAGTAGAGTTTTCAGCCTTTTTATAATTTTAGGATCTCAATTTATCGTTCCATGACTCATTTGAAAAATATCACAAGTATTAATATATTTCTTTACTTTTGCTTCTCTCCCTTCCAACTCCCCCTTTTTATCCTTTTTGCTCTTTTGAAACCCATATGGGTAGTAAATTACACTTTATTTTTAACCAACAGGTCACATTACTATTAAACCCATGGAACGCATACACCCTAAATAGGATTTTAAACGGAGTTCATAGGTCGTTTGATTATTTAAAATCTATTCAATCTTTTTAAACTTTATTTGTAATATATATACACAGCAACCTTTTAAAAAATGTACCTCCTTTTTAAAAAATTTAAAAAAGAAGATGTTATAAATAACAAAATTGTAAAAATGTATTTATGTATTGATGATTTGTATCTATGTACCTATGAAATGTATTTAATAATTCAATGTGTGTGTTTTGATGAAATGGGTATGTGCAATAACTAATTAATCCCTGTTGGTTACAGGTTTAAGTATTGGGTGTATATTACTTTAAGCACTTGGAGCCTGTCTGCTAATTACTGTATATAGTCTTGGAAGGGTGTTTCCTTATCACCCTTGAACTGAAATACCACCGCCGAAAAACAGACCTCTGAATTTTTTGGCTTTTGACTGTGAGCAATATTGTAAGTAACGTTGCAATAATTGCGGTAGAGTGACTGTTTGGTGGTCCAAAATAGATAGTTTACATGCTTGTGATTACTAACTTTGTAGAGACTATGGCCTGATGAAAGATAACATTATCTGAAACGAGTGAAGAGAGATAAGGCCGGCTTGGCTCGTTGCCTCTCTATCAGCCTTGCCTTCCACCCTCCTCCGGTGTTTGTGGCATTTTCCTCCATCGGTTATCTTCGACGAAAATTGAGCTGACTCACCAGCAGCCCAGAGCTTCGCAACGATTCCTTTACACCTGCAGAAGAATTAATGGGACTTTTCCCTTTTCCTCTCAGATAAGCTGTTGTATAGCTCCTCTCCCTAGATGGAGTTTGCCTAATGTTTTCACTATTGTATTTATGACTTTTCCTTAAACAGTGATATTTATTGATATACGTTGCATTATACCCTTTTGACTGTGGGTGTTATGACTTTTTCACACTGTTTTTTGTTGAATCCAATAATATTTACATTGTGTCCCAATTGTAGCACTCTTCCTTGTATTGTTAGTTGGTTCCATTGTGTGAGGAAGTGGGTCCCCCTTTTTTTGGGGTAAGCAAACTAAGCACACATAAAAGATTTCTCCCACTAAAGTGAATGGATATGAATAATCAATAAAAATAAACGTCACCCAAACAGGTGTAAGTTATTAAATAAACAAATTTAGGTTATTAAAGAATAAAGCAACCAAAATAAAGCAAACTACATTTCTGTGCCCCGGTCTTCCTTGAAGGTCCCAGTCCAGATCCAATCTGTGTCATCTCCAGCTAAAGGATCGGGGGGGGGGGGTGGCGGCAGGAACAGCTAATGGATAATGGGGAGAAGACAGCCACTAAAAGATGCTGATACTACTGCACTAGATGGACCAAGAGTCTCATCTAGTTTAAGACAGCTTCATATTTTCATATATGTGATGACTGCAGATATATTTCATCCCTGTGTGTGTACACACATGACAATCCATATTGAACTGCATGATCCTTTCACGGTGGAAATGCTTTTCTTTACCTAAAAAGAAAAATAAAGGTGGAATACCAGAGAAAACGTGCTCTACCATTCCCCAAAAGCCGTACTACTGTCTTGTTTTGCTCCCCTTGGTTGCCCCTAGGCTGAATAGTTTGTAGAAATCCTTGAGGACCAAAGAGCATGCTGGAGTTTATTTATTATTGATAGAGAGCCATTGATATTACTTCGCTGGTGCTCCTGGATTGATTTTTAGCAAAGCACGCAGTATGTATTAATTTCAGTTGCTGATGCTCATGCTCCTATTGAGCAAAAATGGGTCATCTGGTTGGAGTATAGCGAAGCCAAGCATAGAATGGAGTTGCCCAGAATAACAATGACTAGGATTGTCCGAGAAAAAAAAATCAATTAAAGCAAGATGTTTTTCTAACATGATCCTCTGCATCGGCAACATTTTGTTTTACTGTTTCCATAATGAGATTACAGAGCATCTTTAGTCACGTAATAAAAGGAATGTATCCCAGGCCAATCTCCAGCCAATCAGAATACAGGATATCATTCTATAAAAGTACTGAGATCAGGGCCTAACTGAGCACAATGGCAACCACTATAGTCATTGATCTAATGTCTGCTCCATTTATATAAAAACAAGGCTGGGTGAATACTTGCCAGAGATGCTTTAGGCTGATCCTGCACTGGGCAGGGGGTTGGACTAGAAGGTCTGTATGGCCCCTTCCAACTCTATGATTCTATGATTCTAAGGGTGAGCATCTAAGTTTACCACAAAAAGGCAGGTGCCGGTGAGTTACTGACCTTCCTTCTTTCCTCTCTGTGGACTAGACCTAAAACTCATTTTGCTCCAATCTTACTCCAATTTCTGAAATTAACTGGATTAAAAGAAAAGTACCCAAGGAGACCAACATTGTAAAATAAAGTTTAGGAGAGCCATGAGAGTTTCAGTTCACTTCACCTGTTCACGTCTTTGGATGGTAGGCTTCTCGCTACCCACCCACTTTATATATTAACAGGACAAATGCATGAACACACAGCTATTGCGTGATACCTAATTTGGCTATCAGTCCCTGCCTTGCCTGGGAGGAATATTAAAATGTGACACACACAAACACCATTAATTAGATATCTTTAAGCAGAAGGCCTCTGCTGAGTAAGACAGTACATATCACCTCAGTGGTTACACAACACAACTGCCAGTAGGAAAACACAGACTCCAAAGTGTTACTGATGACAATTAAACTATTTATTGGAAGGCAGTCTTGCACTATGCACTACAAAAGCAAACTGCATAATATATGAATGAATTGTAAAATGGCACAGATATAGAAACCCGAGATAGATGGATAAGACTACAGCAAACAATATAGGATACAGCAAACATGAGAACAAACTTAATGAATGTTTGCTGTTCTGAATATTAAAATAATAACCCCCCCTTACTACCTTCCTTCCATTCTAGTTATAGCTCAGTTCCCTAGCAAGCAACAGTAGTTCATAGAACCTAGAAAGATCATGGTAGGGCTGTCTAGCCCTTGTCAGGGGCAGAGAATCCCCTGTCCCCAGATCCCATTGTCCAGCACTGCAGCCAATGAGAGAAAAATAAGCTTTCAAAATCATTGTTGGGTGATGATATGATGTCACTTACAGGAAAAACCCAGAATTAATAGCCATTCTTTCTAGGAATCAACTCTATGGCTTACCATACAGTTTCCAATGATTTCTAGACAGGAGTGATGTCACAGAAGTTTTCCCAAAACCAATGTCACACCCTCACCAATGGTGCCCCCTATATCCTAGTCCCCCACTGTCCCACACAGCCTGCCAAACCAACGTTGTGGGGCTCTCAGCCCCTGGATCCCTAAGAACTAGAAGGGGAGTGTAAGGCATTTGGAGGCCTTGAGGCACAACAAGTCAGCATCCTCATAATACGTGGACTCTAGAAAGAAAATTCCTTTTTGCAGTTCTAGAGGGAGCCTAAGTAAAATTTCCTTTGAAAGGAAAATGGTAAACAAAAGAGTTTTCTGATTGTCGGAAATTTGACTAGTTCTGTAAGCTGTTAAATTGACTTCATAAAGAACATCTGGAGTTTGTTGCTGTACCACCAGTGACCATCATTCATCTTCTTTTTAAATTTTTGAAGTACATTAAAAAAATAAACATATTTACAAAGCGACAATGAAAAGAGCAATAGACATTCCTGGGCTACAGTTCAAGTCCCACCCCTCTGCCTGACGTTACATTGGGGGGCGGAGGGGGGTGGGGAGGCTGAACTGGGTCTGCTTGATACATTTGTGGGGATGTGCAAGTGGAATTGTGACGGGGTGTTGGGGGAGGGGCTAAGGACAAAGTCAGACACGCAAACACAGAAGTTAGTTGTTTTTTGACTCATTTTATTAAACTGGAAAAGGCGCCATTGTTTCTAGGCTGGAAAGGGAGCCAGAGTATTTCACACAGCCCTCCTTCTTGCTCCCAGGGGTGGGGCTGAGACGCAGGCCACTGCGCGATATTGCTTCCTGGGCTGGATCCGAACGCCACTCGCGGAGGTTTGGGGAGGGCGGGGCGGTGAAGAGCAGACATGCCCCGGACGTGCCTGCAGGAGAAAGACACACATGTAGGCTTTGCCTTGTTCCACTGCCGAGGCAAACCCCACACTCCACCATCTGAGAAGATGCACATAGTAGAAAGCAGCAGTGGCAGCGATCAGCTGATGCCAGACCGTTTCGCGAGGATGCACTCTGCCTTGGGGTGCCTTTACCTTTAAGGGAGGAAACGAGCTGGTAGTTACAAACACCTGGGCAAGAGTAGCTTTCTGGGCAACTGCCTCTGGGGCGGGCAGGGACGGCCACCATCTCCCCCTCCCCTGCCAAGCCTCATCTGAAGAGGCTAGTGGTCAGGTGGGTTCAGGTGAAGGGGCAGTTAGCACTAATCAGCGGGACAGGTTCGCCGTCACCCCATCTCCTCCGTACTTGTCAGTGTTCCCTTGTTGCTTAACGAGCTGGAACTTCAGAGTCAGGACACCTGCAAGGAAACGGGAGTGGCTGCTGTTAGTTAGCCAGATATTCCCGACTTCTTCCCTTCAGCGAGTGCAGATCTCCCTCTTTTCTTGCAAAGTCCCCAAAGTGCGTCCAGTGCCTGCCACTGTGCGACCCTCTCCCCTGCCTCAAAGTGGCCACGGTACACAGCAAATGGGCAGAGATTCCTGCTATGTGCTCACTTACCTGAAAAGTGTGGGCGCTGCCGGACGGATGTTTTATAGGATGCATTCGCGGGTGATTGGGTGCGGGGAGGAGGGCTCGTCCATGCCGGGAGCGCACGCTGATTAGTCCCTGGGATAGTTCGCATCCTATGCTCCTTTGGGCCACGGGGGTGGGGCTGGGCGCTTGGAAAGGGGGCTGGGTTTTTGCCGTTCCATGGGCGCCTATGGGCTATGCCTTGTTTTTTCGTGGCATAGCTCTTTGCGCCTCTGTGGGCGTTCCCGCTTCTGGAAGGGCTTAGGGAGCGAACTAACTCTGGCCCCGCCCTCCTCCCTGCCCCTCCTGCGCCAACGTGGGGCTCTACGCTGCTTCTCCACCTGCGCCCGGCCGCCTCTTGCTTGCGCCGGTGGAGGCCCGGTGGCGGCTGGGCGCCTCGTACCACCGCCGACGGAAGGCCATTTACGCTGATGTAGAGGCCAGATCCACTGTCACAAGGCTTAGTTTAGTTCCTATTCTAGTTCTAGAAAAAATAAGAGAGGCCTCCGTCAAGGTAGGCCCCAGAGCCAGGCAAAGGCCTGAAACTACGGGGGAGTGGAGTGGAGGGAAAAAGGTACCCTCACCCAAAGACCTTCCTAGCAAGGACAAGTGAGAAACGATGGTTGTTGTGGGTTTTCCGGGCTGTATTGCCGTGGTCTTGGCATTGTAGTTCCTGACGTTTCGCCAGCAGCTGTGGCTGGCATCTTCAGAGGTGTAGCACCAAAAGACAGAGATCTCTCAGTGTCACAGTGTGGAAAAGATGTAGGTCATTTGTATCTACTCAGGAGGGGTGGGGTTGAGCTGAGTCATCCTGTAAGAGTTTCCCAGGGTGTGGAATGCTAATGGCGGGAGGCTTCACTGTATCCTGAGGAGGTTCTTTTGCATATGGATTGGTGCTTGATGTGCTAATCTTCTCTGCAGGGCTATTGTTGGGTGTAGAGTGTTTTGTTAGCCTGGTGTTTTTCAGAACTGGAAACCATGCTCTGTTCATTCTTAAGGTTTCTTCTTTCCTGTTGAAGTTTTGTTTATGCTTGTGAATTTCAATGGCTTCCCTGTGCAGTCTGACAAAGTAGTTGGAAGTGTTGTCCAGTATTTTGGTGTCCTGGAATACTTTGTATAAAATAAGAAAAAAAATTAAACTTGTTAATGCAAATAGGAAGCCCAACATGAAATGATAGATTTAAATGACACATTCAGAATCAAGCTTGTGCTTTTAGAACAGAATACTAGACAGAGGAGGGAAGAAAGAGAAAACCGGGTAAATGCTAACCTATTTGAAACTACTGTACGAAAAAATTAACAAACCAAGTTATTTCCTAATACCAATAGAAGGGAGAAAAATATGCATCCAAGCATGCACATGCTCATACTTTTTTCTTCCTCTGTCCCTTCCTTTTCCCTTCTACACCCTTCCCTTTTAAAAAAAAATAACATTTCTGTTCTGTTCTTTTTCTCCCTTCTCAACCTCCTCCAGCTGCCCCCCATTACAATTCCAAGCAAACATATTAGAGCACTATATATTCTGAGGAGTCTTCTTGAGCTGAGTTGGGACTTACAAAATATTTCAGTACTTTAGTGATGTTTCCTTATGTAATGACTATCATTTTGGCATCTTCAGCTGAAATTGTAAGAAACAAAACTGAACTTTGTGGCAGAAGCAGACTATATACAAAGAAAATCTAGAAAGCCTCCTCTTTGGTCCCCCCTGGACAGCCATGGCTAGAGTGTCGATGCCATTTCTATCATCACCCTTACACTGATGCCCAGGCTGCCTCTGGTTTTTATGGGATGCTCTATGCAGGATGCACTTGTCAGCAGGATCCAGGAAGGAACCAGTGCTTTTGTCTCTCTTCTCTTCCCTGTTTGGGAAATGCAGAGGCTGGAATACATAGCAGGCTGCAGGAAAGGGAGCATGTTCGCAACGGCTCCTCGCAGAAATCCCAGCCCTGTCCTTCTGTTCCCTGTGTTGGAAGAGGATAGTAAGAAAAAGGATACAAAGAAACTCTTCAGGAACAATATAATCTCAAAAGAATGGACAAAACAGTCAATGTACTTTTAAACTTTTAAATAATGGCCATTCCTTGTTCTTGGAAACATCCTGCTATATAAAAGGCGAGCTGTATTGGTGACAACTCTCTTTTTATCTTCCTGGCCCCTATGTGATGACTTCCCAGAAGTGAAGTCATTGCAGTGCCCCGGAAGCGCATGCGCACAAAGCTGTCCAAAAAAGGTGAGTGCCAGGTTCCCAGGAGGGTAAGGCGACCTGGCAACCTTACATCCAGACCAGTTCAGACATATTTTTTTAAATTACCTTCATCTCAATTATTTCTTGATGGTACTTTCCATCACCCATATGGCTTCTTCCATACAAGCATGCCTACATTATGCTACTCAGTTCCATGCAAGTACCTGGAAAATTTCAAGCTGTTTCTTCTTTCTTGTTTGAAAATTTACAGAACTCCCTTTAAAACTTGTGTCCTTACAACACTGTCCTTGGAGTAAGCTCCATTGAGTAGAACTGATTAAGATTGCTCTCTTAAGTTCAGCATCCTATATTCTACAGTGGTCAATCCTGTCAATAAATTGGATTGAGCCAGCTTTTTCACTTTCCTAATTTCCCTGCTTACTCATGTACCTCATGAAGTTCCATTATCTGCAGCATAACTTTAAGGGAACCCAGGAATCAAGATGTCAGAGTGCTGGACCATCATTGCCAGTATGCTGTGCCTGTTCCCTTTTCCACCAGTGAAAAAGATGATTGGCTCTAAGCCAGTAAGTCCTAAATCCAATTGAAAAGCCTGTGTAATGTCGTAACAGATTATATCTGTTCTGGTCCCAACAAATGCAAGTCACAACTCAAATCTGCATTAAACAAGTGATGAACATATATGAATAAAAATGTATGTGCTGTACTTCCACAAGCAGTATTAATATATACTGGCCTAGGGAAGAGATTGAATTTCAAAAGCTTACTTTTTTTATTCAAATAGACCATTTTGATTTCATTTCTCCCTTCTCCTATAAAACTTTATGTTCACACTAGTTTCCTTTTCCTCATACCAAAATTTCCTGATTAGTAATATATAAATGGCATGTTAATGTTGCATAACATACAACACAAAAGTGGGGTGTATACCTAAATAGCATAAAAGAAACAAAACAGTCTCCAATGACAGCAAGAAAAATTAAGTGAACCAAAATTAGTGATGCCTAAAATCAAAAAGAAATGAAAGAAGCCAGTTACTAGCATATACAGGGCTCTTTTTATGATGGTATTCACTGGTACTGAATATCAGCACCTTTTTCTTGGGCTCTCTCAAGTCAAAGGAGAGAATTGGTGGAAATTGGTGCAACCTTATGAGTGTGCATGCAAATTGCTGTCAAGTCATAACTGACTTATAGCTACCCCAGCAAGGGGCTTTCAAGGCAAGTGAGGAGCTGAGGTGGTTTGCCATTGCCGCCTTCTGTAGAATCACCCATTCAAATACTGACCTTGCTTAGCTTCCAAGATCTGACAAGATTGGACTATACCATGTTGCCTCCCCTCCCTATATATGGCATACTGTCTCCTTTCTGTTTACCAACAAAAAAAAAGCCCTTGCCTTATCAATCAAAGAGAGCCATTGTTTTCTAGCATTTGTCAGTTCCACAAAGTCTGAACTAGATGAGCCCATGGTCTTATATTGCAGGTCTTTTATCCTAGAGGTTTGCTGCCTCTGTGAGGTTTCACTTGACTTTCCTCTGTTACTAGCCATTGTAGTCCCATGATCATGAAACATTCAGCTGCCATCAATCAACATATATGCATGTATGTCCTGGCATTTAATGACTCTCAGTGTACTGTGTGAACTAGCCCTGGTTGAGATGAATTGAGGTGATGTGAAAGCTCAGTCTTCAGAGATTAAGTTGTGATGACTCATGTTTAGTTGAACTCTGATTTTGCATTCATATTCATTGTTGAGCAATTAAGATACCATTTTACAGGTGTCTGAACTCAGCAATTCCCATCCACCAGTCTGCAGACCACTCTTGGTTTTCAGGCATGATTACCTCCTCCAAATGGGCTATGATGTTTTCATTTGGCACTGGCCCATGGGACAATCATTTCCTGCAATAATTTTTAGCCAGTAAACTTCTACACTAACTGCGTGTGTGCGGATTTTTTTTTTAAAAAAAACTCTCTGTACTCTAAATATATCTTAAATGCATCCTGGCATCATACATTAGTGAGTCATCAATACATTATTTATAATAAGACACAGAAGGAGAAATCATCTGGAAAAATCAAATCAATACTGTGCATAGAACTAGGATAACAGCTGCAAGGAGAAGATACCACAAAGGCTTGTTAGAAATAAATTGTTCTAACTACTGCTTGTTATTTTTAATCCTAGCTAATATAGAGGCTCGAATAGGCTTTTCTTTTTAATGTAGAACTGCTGGATGAAGGTCTGCAGAATCAATAGTATCACATTGTGGTCCCCAAAGAATTATATCATATACTACACTTTAAACAGACCCACACCACAAGCAAAAAGAATCACCAAACAGAGACGTTCACATAACAAATAACCTCTAGCACAACAGAACTACAGCACTTCAGACATATTTATTTTCTTCAGCACAAGACACTAAAGTACTAGTGCATATAATAAATTACCACGGATTGCTTAAAGTAGTGGAGGTCCTATAAATCAAAGCAGAAACTGCTACTGCAGAGTCTGAGGAAGTTAGAATCATCAGGAATGTCAACTGAGTCAGGTATACTGATGTCTCAAAGCTTCATTTGCAAAATTTCTATCAACTGCGCATTCTATGATTTCAAAGACCTCTGGTTTTCTAATGTTTTTGCATTCAGTTAACACATTTTCCAGCAATTTATCTGCCAAGGAACTCCTGCACATTACAGGTGATTTTGAAAATTTTCTGCGGGAGTATATATCCCCATCCTGTTATGTGGACTGGAAGCGTGCCATAGATAATACCCAAGACAAGACATCCCCAGGATCTCAGACAAAGACAGTTTTTTTCTCTTTTTTTGGTTAGATTTTATACATTTTTATTTAGAAGAGAAGTTTTAAAAAGAATTTAAAAAATTGAAAGTGCATAGACCCTTATACAAAGTACTGTAAGGTACATCTTTAAAAGTATGCATAATTTATAATAAATAAATTGAATAATGATAAATTGTAGTACATGCAAGATATAATTAAAATATATAAGATTCTTTTGCTCCTCTCCCTTACTTCCATTCTAAGAGGGGGGGAAATGAAAAAAGAAACAAATAATTGATAACTTATTGTTAGGGGGACAACAAAAGTGGAACGTTGAACATTTTTATATTTTATTTTTACTTTATATTCTATCACACAATACTTGGTATATTTCATTATTTAGCTTATCTATTAACCTATTTTAGTATCAATTGTTAATTCTAAAGTTAGTAGATTAACCTATTATATGCATACTAAATTAATCCAATCATACAAAGAGCACAAGAGTAATAAAGAATCTTATTTGAATCTTCCTCGGAGGTAAGGGAACCTTTAAGAGTCTCCGTAACACGGGTAATTGGGTTGCCATTTTGAATAAATGTGCTTTAGATCTTATGTTGCTATTGATTGAATCATCTAAATGAAAAGCAGATAAGTTGAAAAATGAAACTACCTGTGTTACGAAGACTCTTAAAGTTTCCCTTACCTCTGAGGAATTCACCAGTAGAGCCAATGATTTAGATAAATGTCTGAAGGAATTTGAGAACAAAATAAGAGGTTATAAGAGTCAAAAATACAAATGTGACTGTTGAGATTATGATACAGGGAGAGTGTATCAATGGTGGGATCCAAATAACTTCAGGAAACGAGTGTCATGGGCTAACCCTGTGGAATCCCAGTTTGAAATAGAATCAACTGAACCTTCAGACCTGGAGTCCTCTGGTGATGAGAATTCCTCTGGTAGGCATCTCCATAACCGTACTGTACCCCAACAAAACAGGTCTTTTTTAGGGCAATCCACAGGTTCCCATTTCCCTCCCAAAAGAGGGAGACGGAAGTATTAGTATTTAATTTATCAGACCGTGCCTTGAATGAGATTGAATTGAATGTCCTCAACAAGGGACTCAGCTTTGTACCAACCCTACGATACGATCCCTTTAAGACATGCATTGATATTTACAAACTAATAGGGCTGTTCTTTGGCAACTCAACAAGTAGTGACCGTGCTTATTTACCTAGAACTAAACCTATGTTTGTCCCTAATGTTGTTGATCAGAATGTTGAAACCTTCGAGAGAGTAGTGTTACACAATATTGAAGCAGCAGAGAAACAAGATAGGAGGATCTGACACAACTTAATGAGGGTAGAAAGGGCTGCAATTAAGAGTCTTAGCGAGGATCCTCACATTATAGTGAAACTGGCAGATAAAGGCAGAGGGGTGGTAGTCCTTAATACGGCTGACTATGTATTTTAGGTCAATCGGCAGCTGGGCAATACTGAGTTTTACAGGTGCATACCTAATGATCTAACTAGCCATATAGGTAACATCATAAGAGTAACAATAGATGAGGCTTTGTTAGCTGGAGACATTTCTACATCTCTCCATAAAGCTCTCAATAATAAGAATCCTAGGATACCAGTTTTTTACACCCTCCCGAAGGTGCGCAAAGAAGAGTTCCCACCTAAGGGAAGACCTGTTATTTCAGGCAGTAATTCCATCTTGGAACCCCTTGCCCAATTACTTGATTTTCATTTACAATCAGCTGTTGTTTCAGGACCCACCTTTATACGAGATACCTCACACTTTATTTCTCTTATTGAAAAATTATCCTTGCCAGAAGGAGCTATACTTATGACTCTTGACGTTGCCACCCTTTATACTTCGATACCTCTAGATGATGCCCAATTAGTAGTTGAGGAAGCCCTTAGAACACATCAACAGGATATTCCACCTACTCGTTTTCTGATGTCACTTAAAGACAATTTTAGAAAAAAAATTATTTTGGACATGCATGTCCTCGTGCATTATAAGATATCACTTTTATCATTTGTCTCATTTTTGTTATCACCTTCTAACCTTAGATAAAAGTAGAAATTCTTAAATAGCAAAAACTTAATACAGAACAATCTCTATGTTGCAGAAAAAGTATAACCTTAATGTAGTATTTATATTACCCCCTTCTATTGTTTTTCTTCTGCCTTATAGGTAAGCCTTTATATGATACCCTCCTACTCTTCCCTTTTTCCAATTTCCCCACCCCCCTTATCCCTGCTATTCCCCAAACTTCCAAACCCAGTGTGCCCTGTATTCACCCCTCACCCCTTTTTCCCACCCACTCCTCCTCCCCACTTCTACAAGTTCAGTTTGGGTTTTTTTTTTCTTCCTTTCTCTTCTCTCCACCTTTTTTTTGTTATATAACCTCCCCCCTACTCCTTCCCCATTAACCCTAACTGAATGACACAGAAAAAAGGAAAAACAATCCTGGTCTCTCTAACTTGCAAGAACACCCCTTACAAGTTATTGGTATAGTACCAACTCTGAGATCAGGTAAATACGACAATGGGGATTAATGCTATGCCTCCCATACCTCCCTGTCCCCAATTCCCTTTGTACTTCTTTTAAGTGCATGTCATCCCACACACAACAAGCTTTCCAAATCCTGATCCTTAAACCTAACTATTTAGTTCCCCCGAACCAGCATTTTAGTGTTCTTATGAGGAGTCAGGTCATTTTGCATTCTTCTTTTTTGTGGATTCGTTTCCACTTCCATTGTTGTTTCTATTTCCAGTTCACTCAGGAGCTCCATTCCCGATTCTTGATCCATTGCTTTATAGATTTTGCCATTGTATTTAATCTGATGAGTAGTGAGATTGATCCAGTTGTAGTCTATTTGAGCATTTCTTAGTGTTGCAGTAACTTCTTTCAATTCTCTCCTTTTGTGCAAGACTTCTGGGGGGTAGATCTGTGAGAACTAATATTGGAGCCTCATTGTAGTCAAGATTCCCCCTTGCATTTGCAGTTTCAAAGATCTTCTTTCTGATCGTGCTATCAGGTATTGTCACTATGATGTCCGTGGAGAATTTCCGTTTTGTTTGACTTGAGGGATCCACTGTACAGGCATTGTCTATTTTTATGGTTTCTTCTTTGCCTAGCTGCAATTGTTTTGCTAGCCAGGAACTGAGGAACGTGG
Organism: Eublepharis macularius; assembly: GCF_028583425.1. Lineage (NCBI taxonomy): Eukaryota > Metazoa > Chordata > Lepidosauria > Squamata > Eublepharidae > Eublepharis > Eublepharis macularius. Next base: position 115,670,822 of record NC_072796.1, on the reverse strand, counting down.
ACAAATTTCTATTTGTGTTAATGTGTGTCAGGGCTTGCCACGTATGCCACTGGGCGGGGCACCAGCATGCCCAGCCCTGACATCAAAGGGGTGGCCAGGATACTGCAGGACCCTGCCCTGTGGAAGGAGGGATGGTATACCTTACCCAGACTCCCTCTCAGTCCACTCGCTGGCCTGCTCAACCTGCTCCAGTCATCCCCCTTGATCTCCACAATCTTCTCCTTCATCAACTCTCCTCCTCGCCTACTCTCACACTCCACTCCAACTCCCCTCCATCACTCCTACACAACCCACCAGGAGCACACTTCTGAGTCAGCTTTTATAGGGTTTCCTTTAGCTGCCTCTGCCCTTCCTTCCAAGCTCCTCCCCTCTCCTGATGCTGATCAGCTGTGTATGCTCTCAGGTGTGCCTGCCCTTTCACTAATTCCCCCTGGCCTTCCTTGCCTCTCTAGCAGGGTGGGGCTGAATGTGAACGTGTCCCAGCTGAAGCTTCCTCCAGGTGTGCCTCCTTTCCTTCCTCCCCACTTCTCCTTCAGTCTTTCCTGCAAGACTAGGCTGGCAGAGCCTTTCCAGGCAATGCGCCTTGGCCATCTCTGCCTTTGATCATGAGGTGCCACCCCAGCCGGCATCTGGGCTGCCTGTCTACTGTGGCTGGGCATGCCAGCGCCATTTACAATTATAAAACAATGGCAAAATATGATCAATAAATTCTTATGGAGCAATAAAAAATCTAGAATCTCATATAATACATTGAGGATAAAAACCCATCAAGGTGGCTTTAACTACCCAGATTTGAAAACTTATGCAATAGCAGCTAGACTACTGAATGCACTACAGCTGCTACAAGCTACAGAAAACCATGACTGGATCCAGATACTAAGTCACCTATACAAACCATATCCTATTCAAGAAATCATATGGAATAATAATAGGGGTCACCTTCCAAGAATAAAACAAAATAGATTTTTTTTTAGATATACTAAAGGTATGGGATATGCAAAGGAAACAACTTCTCCCTGAAATCTCTCAGTACTCTGCATTCACAATGCAAGATTGGTTTCCACCATGGAAAACACAACAAACAAATAGATTTTAGAAGCGAGTCAAATTAACAAGATTAATTGATTCTCAAAAGAGAATCTCAACAAAAATAGAACTTGAAAAAAAGACTGCTCAACATATCCCTTGGTTTACTTATTTTCAAATCAATTACATGGCATCACAAATACATCTTACAGACATTCTCAAAAAACCAGACAGATTTGGAAAAAATTCTAGATCAAGAAAAATACACACAGAAAGGTCTGGTTTCAAAGGTCTATTCTATTCTACTAACGTCAGGTGTCGCAATAAAACACACATATCAAACAAAATGGGAACAAGATTGGGGCCTAATAATCACTCCAATGGAAAGAAATCTGGAAGTCAAAACTATTCAACTCCTCAGTAATAACTTCAAAACTACAAACGTTTAAAATCATAATTCACTGGTATTATACTCCTTAAAAACTGGCTAAAATAACAGCTAAATACTCTCCGCTATGTTGGAGCCAGTGTGGAGAAACAGGCACTTATATTCATTGGTGGTGGTCATACAAAAAGATATCGAACTTTTGGAAAGTAGGAGCAGAAACCATTTATAAAATAACTAACTGCCCTTTGCAGCTATAGCCACTAATAATTTTTCTAGACCTATGGTTAGATAATTCCTACAATTAGAAGAGATCTCATTCGGAGTCTCTTTATAGCTGCAAAAATTACAATCACTTCAAAGTGGAAGGCCAAAACAACACCAACTATAAGCCAGTGGTATGACAAAATGTGGGACCAAATTATCAATGAAAAAATCACAGAAGATATACATTGCTCTCTTGGAAAAGAAAAAACAATAGGATTCAATGAAAAATGGCAACCATTTATTGAATACATCACGGCACAAAATTTATATCCTACAGATACTACCTATCAGGCAATTCTTAATGCATAAATAATAGAATGATAGGTAGGGTTTATCTATGATTGTCAAGTTTAATAACTCTATTTCTAACCCCCCTTCTTTATTATAAACAGAAAACTGTATTGAAACAAGGAATAGACCCTCTTATTAAGGACAATTATAATTCTTGTTCAACGAGCGGTTAAAGCATTTGATTATTGTAATAGTAAGAATTCCATCTACTTTGTTATGCATTATATCATTGTTTCTATGTTGTTGAATGCTCAATAAAATTTAATTAAAAAAAATAAGTGGCGTTTAAAGAGAACTTATATAAGATATTCTATAGATGGTATTTAATACCAGGTAGACTTGCTAAAATGTATAAAAATGTATCTAATAACTGCTGGAAGTGTGAGAAACATAAGGGAACGTTTTATCGTACATGGTGGTCTTGTAAAGAGGTACATAAATTTTGGATAATGGTTCATAGACTTTTACAAACAATTTTACATATTGTAATTCCATTGAAACTTGAACTATTTTTGTTAAACTGTATACCAGAAGATTTGTCAAAGATCAGAAATATTTTATTATACATGTAGTGACAGCAGCAAGAATTCTACCAGTGTTTTATTGGAAAAATACCTCAGCAGGAGGAGTTAGTAGCAAAGATAATGGAGAATGCGAAACTAGACAAACTAACTTTACTAATGAAAGGACAAATGGAAGAAGATTTTGCTGCACCATGGACCCCCTTTTACAACTGGATGAGAAACAAATATAAAAATTCGAATGTAGTAATTATATGAAGGCAATATTGTAATTTCTTACTAGCAATCACAGTTAAGTGATGAGCAGTGTAGAAAATGTGGATAAGCAGAATGTTGTTTCAAGCAGAATGTATGATATTTTTGTCTTTTATTTACCCCCTCTCCCCTACCTCAATGGAAAACTAATAAAAATATTTTTAAAAAAGAATGAAAGGGAGTTGAGATTTTCTGTGTTGGAAGTCTGCAAAAAAGATATTTTGATTATATATCCCCGTTTCCTTTTACAATGGGAAATGTTTTAGATTTTTGATTTGGGCACTATGGAACCTTGGGGTTTAAACCAAGAATGGGATCTTTCATGTTTTTTATGATAATCTTTGTACTCTATATAGTATGTACGTGATTGGTCACTTTAAGAGCTTAAAGAGCTGGTTGTTTTTTTTTTCCATTTAATTATGTGATTTGCTTGGTCAATTATGGGCATTATCCGTGGCACCTTTGAGAGATGATGTCCATGCTGGTTACTATCTGATTGCATATAAGTTATTCTAAGGACGGTTGTTAATGTTTTCATTTTATTTCATTTGATATATGAATATTGCAATGCTTTGTATATATTGCACTTTCATTATCAGATAGACTGCAGCTGAAGGATCCCCTGAGGAAGATCTGTGAAATGGGCCACCCGCTAGCAGCCTGTCGGGGCCATCTTTGATTCTTCCAGCTTTTCTTGGACCTGAGGGTGACGTGACCTATAAAACAAGGAATTATCAAGATTAATAGGACTTCTTACATGAATTAGTCACTTACCTCGGTTCTCCATCATACTATTCTCTGCAGTTGAAGGATTTTGTTACGTTGTGTCATAGAGGAATATACATTGTAAATAGGATTGTAATTATTGCTGTTGTATGTCTTGGCCGTCATTGTTCATAGTGATTGATTGATTGATTGATTGATTGATTGATTGATTGATTGATTGATTGATTGATTGATTGATTGATTGATTGATTGATTGATTGATTGATTGATTGATTGATTGATTGATATATGACTTTTTGATACTGTTATTTATTGTATTCAGCACTTCTTTATTATATTTAAAATTTTTCTAAAATATTTACCTGGTTATTTTTAAGTCAGAAACTTGATGCAGATAAATACCTATTTGATATATCAGTGCTGAGTTTGTATGCACAAGTCTTTCGTCCTTCGAGTGCCCATCATCCCGCGCAAAGATGCAAGAAAATTCACAGTCTTTTTTTTTTTTAAGCAAGAGAGAAAAAAGAAGTCAAGGTAAAAAGAAGAAAAAAAAGGTCCTAGCATTGTCCAAGAAAAATATTTACAGAAGGTCCCAGGGTCACCTTATCTGGCATCTTGTCACATACAATCTTGCTCCACTGAAGATGTTAGTTGCTTTACCAGGAAGCAGAGGCTTTTAGTTCTCTTATTAAAAACAGCCCCAAACTCCCCAAATCCCCCCAGCCATGCACACTTGGGTGTCTCTTAATCAAAGAGAGAGGCTCAAATCGATTCCTTCAACTCTGCCTGGCTTAAAACAAGCCCAGGAAGCAGATCAACATGAGAGGGACAGCCACCATGTTGGGAATGGACAGAGAATGGACACAGAGAGGTTTTCTTTAACTGGAGATACCAGTGCTTTTTTTTCTGGGGGTACGCATACCCCTAAACATTTTGTGAATCTAACAGTTGAAAGTAAAAATTTTAAAATGTTGGAATTCCCACTAAACCAACTCCAAATGTATTATGGATATTTATGTGATTTATTAAGTTTTATGTAGCATATGTTGGCAACAAAGATGTTTAGTTATAATATTTAAACTCACTAGGAACGCTGTTCGTCTTACAAAAAATTGAACGTCTTTGAGCATCGAACACGCCACCAAGATCGCTGGCATAATCAGTGATCGTTAAGGTGCAGACAAATACAAACAGGTCTTCTCTAAGCCACTTGGAGCTCTGGTAGTTGGAATCTAGCATGATGATTGGTCAGTCTTGTTGCTACCCCCGATGGCAGCGACCAATTTGTGTATTTGTGTACGTTTTGCGCTAAGAGTGCAAAGAGTTTGTCTATACCAAAACTCTTTGGTTGTGCGCACGTGTCACTATAGAGGGGCTTGGTTGGCAATACCCATACAGTCTTCTGATGTCATTTCCTTTCACGGTGTTTCCTGAGTCTCAGATGGAAGCGAGTGTAGTGTGAAGTAGTGTGGTGATGAAAGTTTGGCCTATAACCTCATTGAGTGGCAGTATTTCAATATGAGTAGGAAAATTACTAACTATTTTACATCATCACAGCCAGCAAAGAAGTGTAAAGTGAATGATGACTCTGTAAATACATAAGATGTGACAACGGTGTTGTGTGATACAGCGTCTGCAGTAGACCACGTGGAGAATGGGCACACGGCCCCGTCTTCTGTTGACCACGTGAAGAGTGAGCATGTTCTTGGTAATTTTGTCCATTGACTACATTTATTTTTTCCAATTTGAACTATAAAATGGTGATTTTCTTGAGTCAAACTGAGAGTACCCCTAAATATTTTTTTTTAGAAAAAAAGCACTGGGAGGTACAACAATTCTTTCTCGTTTAAGTGGAAAGGAAAACTGGGAAAAATTAACAAGCTGTTTTCTAAAAAAAAGCTTGTCCACACTTTTTTATTGAGGAACCCTTAATTAGCTTCCAGTAGACCCCAAGGTTTCCCAGGACCACAGTTTTCAAAAGAACCAGGCCAGATATCTGCAATATATCTGTGCTGGAAGCTGAACATTATTTATTTTTATTGAAGTTAATGGGACTTTCTTTTTGAATCAACATGTAGATTGGGCAATACACTATGGAATTAAGATGTCTGCAGAATTTTCAGTATTCTGTTCAATAACAATTGTGTTTAATTCATAATTGGGGTGAGAAGAATATATATTCAGAAGAGATAAAGATATCCTGTTCCTGAAACATAGGAAGTCTTACCTAGATTTATTGGTGTTTTTGAAGCATTAGCTGACCTTTCTGTGTTCATGATCTTCACAATCCACACATTTTTCTATATCCCTTTTTATTTAGTGCACATTAAATAGAGAATTATCCAGAATGAACAATTCCCTTGGCCTTGAGATATATCTACAGCCTACAATACTTTGAGGTTGCCACCTTGAAGTCACTCCTTACTACTCACCGACCATTGTAAAGACTTTTAATATTAATCTTCTGTTGCTGTTGTCTTTCTTGTATAAATCACCTATAAAATAAACACCCATGAATTTTTTGTTCAATAACTACGCAAAGTATGTTTCACGCACATGAAAAAAAATCAGAGAAGTACTCAAATCTTGCATTTCCTGAAATTTTTTGAAATAAAATCTGTTTTGTCTCTCCTTGATAGGTCTGAAATCACCGATCAAATCCTTTCATAATTTTATGGAGCCATTACCAACTTTTTGCATTATTATAAGTAATATTTTTAATGTGTGAGTTATTGTGTCCTACCTCCATCCATGGAGATCAGAGTAGCATATATGGGGTTCCTATTCAGGCACTGGAGTAAACTCCCATAGTTTCATCATATATCATCAGAACATTCTCTAAATTTGGGTTCCAAGTAGGATAGGGTACATTAGTATAGTTCTTCAAGAAGTTTTCTCCTCTACACTGTACACATAGCCTTCCATGTTCAGAATTAGTTTGTGTTTTATGTATCATTGCAGTACAAGGTGGCAAAACGATAGGAAGAAAATCAAACTACAAGAAAGTACTTCAACTACTGATTATGTACTCGGATTTATCCATCCTGCATAGACAGAGGATGTTTCCAGCCTGCCCACAAAGTTAATTGAAGGTCCTGGCAGCCAATTGTGGCTTACCAGAGAGGACAGAGACAGAGAAAGAGATATGAATTCTATAGGCAGGAAATGGATAACTTCTGGTGCAGTCCTAGATGCCCCGGGAATGAGTACACACTTCAGTAGTCCATTAGAAAGGGTTCATTAAGTTAAGTCACTTTGCCATTTAATATCTGTTGCTCCTTGGTAGTATTTAATTGCTGATTCTCCTGTATAACATGAGACATGATAGCCAGTTAGCCAAAAATAAATGGTGAAATTGCAGGCTTTGTGTAGGATCATGAAGCCAAAGTAACTTTATGCCAACATCGCCAACATTTTCATGGCACAATGGGAGGCTAAATATATTATGAATCGGGTCAATCCTTATTACCAATATATATTAATTTTCAAAAGATACATTGACAACCTATTTTTCTTGATCCGTGATAACTCCATTGTGGAGGATTTTTGTCTATGGCTCAATACACAAGATGAAAATATTCAATTTACCTGGAATAACAATCAGCAGAAAATTAATTTCCTAGATGTCACTATCTTTAAGGAGAGTGACAACAGGCTGAAGATACGCCCATATACTAAAACTACTGACAAAAATGCCTATTTATCTTTTGAGTCCCACCATCCAATACATCTTAGACACCATATCCCATACGGACAGTTTCTAAGATTGAAACAAAACTCTACACAACTGGAGGATTATGAACTCGGTTGTGCTGTTATGCAGAGGTCATTTGCTAGGAGGGGCTACCCTGACAGGACATTACAGAGGGCTAGGGTTAGAGCCTCTCAAGTATCTAGGACCAGCCTCTTTGAAAATAAAATAAGAGTCAAAGACGATAGGTTGTATTGGTCACTGGACTATACACCATTGTCTAAATCCATGCAGAACATAGTACATAGACATTGGGGTCTAGTGTCCGACATACAGGGGTGTGAATTTCCACCCTGTATCAGTTATAGACAAACTAAAAACATTAAGGAGATGGTATCTCATTAAGACACGATCCAGCCGGTTGCAGATTCCAACTTACCGAAAGGAAATTTCTAATGTGGCCATTGTACCACGTGCCCACTAATGACTGAGGGAGACTCTTTGGAAATACACCCCAGAAGAGTATAAATATTAAACACTTCGTGACTTGTCAGACCTCTGGAGTGGTGTATCTTCTAATTTGCCCCTGTTCCAAACTGTATGTGGGAAACAGAACTAGACCTTTAAAGGTTAGAGTTTTAGAACACATTTCCAGAGTCAAGAATAAGGTGTTGGAGGCCCCTCTAACTCAGCACTTCCTGGAGATGCAACACATGATAACAGACATCAGAGTAGCTGTTTTATTTGTAGCACAGCCTGCCCCCTATCAGAGTATCAACAAAGAACTTTTGAGGAGAGAAGCTGAACGGATTTTTACATTGAATAGTCTTAAGCCCCATGGTCTAAATAATGAACTTTAATTCCAATGCTTCCTGAATTAGGTTCTCGGTTCTTTGAATTAAGAGGATGTTACTGCACCTTTAAAATGAAATTGATCTAAGAATTAGAACCAGGTGAGTGTTAGTATGTAACTGGTTCTGACCCAGGGAGTGACACGTGAGGCATAGCATCCATGTCATTCTCTGGGTCTTAAGAAACATTTGTACACATTCAGGGTAAGTTATGTTTAAGAAAACTGTTTGTTTGTGGAATCTATTGACTTGAACACACATGTATGCTCTTTTTTATGTACTTTATTGCTTTGTATATGATGCAGTGATCCCATAGCCCCTGAGGAAGTCTTGGTGATGAAATCTGCCATTTAGCCGATCGCAGTTTGGGCTGTCCTCTGTTGGATCCTTGATGTTACATCCTGAGTGACATCTGAAAAGAAAAAAACAGTATTGGTTACAAACTTACCGTTTTGTTTACACCTGGAGTGTCCACTTTGTTCCTAAAAAAGCATTGGAATAGGGCACTGAGTCCCTTGTTTGAATTGGACTAAGAGACTTTGGACTTTTGGATGTATTATAAATACTAGGAATGCAGTTGTATATTTGCACATGTATTGAGGATGATATGCTATGATAATACTGTTGAATCTCATGCCTTAATATATAGTTATATTTTTCCACTTCCTGGGTGGGTTTCCACTTTCTCTATACCGGGATTTGCCTTGTTTCCTTACAAAGTAGCTTTACCAGCTGTGTTCCCAAATTCCATTGGCATCATGCATGGTGGAGTAGGTGGCAGACTGATTGGCCAACAGACTACTCCTGCGCTGCTTTTTTGTACCTTTTTAAATATGCATATTGCCCTGATTTATACGGTTGTTTTAAAATTGTAAAATGTAAGTTGTTTGCAGAGTGTTGTTTTACAGAGTGTAATCTGCCCTGAGCCTGCTAGTCGGGGAGGGCGGAATAGAAATCGAAAGTAAATAAAATAAAAAATAAATAGAGATTTGTTGTATTGTCGAAGGCTTTCACAGCCAGAGAACGATGGTTGTTGTGGATTTTCCGGGCTGTATAGCCGTGGTCTTGGCGTTGTACAACGCCAAGACCACGGCTATACAGCTTGGAAAATCCACAACAACCATAAATAGAGATTGCTTCTAATATAAAATGAAGAAATAATATGGACCCTAATGACCAGTAGGATATTACAGTGATAACTACTAAAAGAAGAACAGAGGTTACATGTAAGTCTTCTACCAAAAGATGCAAGCAAATTAGTTGCCAATCTCCAGGTAGTGGCTGGAGATCTCCCAGAATTACAATTGATCTCCAGGCTACAGAAATCAGTTCCACTGTAGAAAATGGCTGTTTTGGAAGGTGGACATAATGGTATTATATCCCACTGAGGTCCACCTCCCCAAAGTATTCATTCTGGCTAAGTCAGGCAAACTGTGCGAGTGAATCTATGTCTGTGTGGATGAGAGGAGTGTTTGTTCTGTGAAGATCTGCATGGAAAATAAATTGTTTGTGACTGAGTCCGTGAATATTCCTATAAGAATATATTGCAACTTTTGAAACCAAGCTTATGGACTATTCTGAAACCAATACGCTTATCAAAGATCCGGCACCATCATGTTTATGTATTTATAAATAAATTCTACTTTTGGTTAGGCAAAAAAAAAGAATCCCTTTTTTACCTCATCCCTACGCACAGACTGTTCTGTTAGCTGGGTGACCTTCGGTCAGTTACAGCTCTCTGGAGCTCTCTCAGCCCCACCTACCTCACAGGGTGATTGTTGTGAGGATAATAATAACACTTTGTAAACTGCTCTGAATAGGTGTTAAGTTTAATTAAAGGCAGGTTAAAAATGAACACAGTAAACTCATAAGGATGGGAGTCAGTCCAGGACTAAAAAAGACCACGGTGGCAGGAAAGGTCATTTTGTTGGCTATAGATCACTAATACTATATTTAATTTATTTATTTGTTGTCCGCCTTTCTCACTGAGATCCAAGGCAGATTACACAATGCAGGTGAAATACAATATAATCAACAGCTAAGACATTCACTGACCAAAGTACAAATTCCCCACTCCTCCATTTGAAGCCAGCTGAGTGACCTTGGGTCAGTCACAGTTTCTTGAAGCTTTTTCAGCCCCACTCACCTCACAAGGTGATTGTTGTGGGGATAATAATAACACACTTTGTAAACCACTCTGAGTGGCTGTTAAGTTGTCCTGAAGGGTGGTATATAAATCGAATGTTATTATAGTACCATCTATAACAAGCCTTCCTATAATACCAGTTAAACAGAAGAGATCCAAGGCAAAACCCTTTGGGAAACCGCAGTATATAGGTCACACAGGCAAAACACCACAGGTGGATTTAGTGGGAATTCAAACTCAAAGGGAAGGTGTCTTCGAGGTAAAGTTTTTGAGGTAAGCACCTGATGCTCTGTGTGTGCGGAGGAAAAAAGTGTTGGCTGTGACCAGAGACTATTTCAGTATACTTTTAGATAGACTGGCTAAATTGAAGACTGAAGCCTTATGCTCCAGTGCTTTTACTACTACTTATCCAAAATGTTACCAGAAAGTGGTGATAGAGGACACTTGTTTCTGCCCCCAGGGGGTCCCTGCTAGGTTCTATCCGGTCTACTTAACATTTGCATGTTAACATTTGCATAAACTACTGAGTGAGACTGTGTGGGAAGAAGTGAAATGCCATCAATAGGCTGATGACACCTAGTGTAAGCGGTAGTGTCAGGAGAGGGTATCAAGGTAGATAAGGGCCAACAAATAGAAGCGCGATACAAACAAGACCAAAGTGCAGCTGGTGAATGATAGAGCTCATTGGGGGATCAGGAGTCAATCAGTTCTGAGCAATCCTAAACAGAGTTACGCTCTTCTAAATTCCTTGAAGTCAGTGGGCTTAGAAAGCTGTAATTCAGTTTAGGATTGCAATGTACATCACTTTAAAATTTAATTAGTTTTTTCTCCCAAAGTAGAATGTCTTGGAAGAAATAAAGAAGATAAATTGCCAACAGCATAAAATATGCTAGATACAACTTTGCTGAAGTATATTGGACAAGATGGTGGCAATGCTTTAAAGAAATACTCAGTATTGAAAATGAGGATGGGGGTGGGTGGGTGGGAATTACCATTAAAGATACTTCCATTTTTCACTGGGATGCTTTTATATAAGTTGCCCCATCATTTTCTCTGTTCCATGGATGGGATCAGTAACTGATTGACTATATACTAAGCTATAATTAAGACCGTCTTTCATCTGTTTATTTTCTAGCAGTGACATTTTCAAATGAACCTTCAGGATGGGTTTAGGGTGAATGAGCAGCCTGGCAGTCTTTTGAAACTTCTGTACTTGCTGCCAGCAATCCAGAATTTTCTTACTAAAATGCCAATAAGCTGGACGTCAGATGTCATCTTACATCACTGCTAAAAGCCTCTAAATCAGTTGTTACATCCCCATAAAAATGTATTTGTGCATTGCAGAGCAGATCAGAGCAGTCCAGTTTTAAGCTTGAAGCTTTCTGGTGAGGAATACAGCTCTGGAACCCTTAAGGCATCCTTGCTTTCCTGTTTGGCAAAGAAGGGAAGTAAATAAGAGAGGAAAGATATTTGGAAACAGGAAGAGAAAGTATTGACCCCAAACACGGCAAATGGTTTATTAATGCCAGTTGGAGCTTTAAAAACGAATTACATAGTATTTTGAGCTGAGTTTCCTTTTTGCCTAAAGCTGACTGCCCTTTAATTCCATGGCTGCTGTTGCCTAATTTATCTCCTCTTTGTATTATATCAGTACTTAAAATGCTAGTAGCTATTTATAGCTTTTAAATGACACACAAGAAGTCTTAATATGCCACAGGAGACCATTACGAGAATTGCCCTATTTAGGGTTGTAAATGGCAGGTGGGACTTGGAGATACCCTAGAATTACAACTGGTCTCCAGTCTATAGAGATCAGTTTCCATGGAGAAATCAGCAGCTTTGAAGGGTGGACTATGGCATCATGCCATGCTGAGGTTCCTCCCCATCCCAAATGCTACCCTACCCAAGTCCACCCCCAAATCCCCAGAAATTTCCCAACCCAGTGTTGGCAGTCCTAGCCCTATTGGATCAAGCTATGTTTCGCTCTAGTCGAGCGTTCTATTTCTAATAGCAGCCAAGAAGGAAATAATGCAGTCCATCATCACTGAAAATAAATGCTGCATTATATTAAGTCAGGCTATTGGTCCATCTAGGTCAGCCTTGTCTGTTTTAACTGGCAATAGCTCTCCAGGACCCCAGGCACAGAAGGGTCTTAGCCCCATCACTATTGAGATCCTTAGCTGGAGTTGCTAGGTCCTTCTGCCTTGTAATGCCTCGTCCGACTCATTAAGCTATGGCCTCTCCCTTCATTAGGAGAGGCCCTCAATACTGGCAACATTTCTTAGTTAATTTCAGGTGGGTAACCATGTTGGTCTGTAGTAGAAGAACAAGATTCGGGTTCAGTAGCACCTTAAAAAAAATGAAATCATGCCCTCAAGTCATAGTTTTATTTATTTTATTTGGATTTCTATTCTGCCCTCCCCATGAAGGTCTTAGGGTGGATTACAACATTTTAAAAACACATTAAAATTAATGTATACAATTAAAACCATAAATAATTGTTTTTAAAAACGTTCACACATAAAATCTTAACTTACAGTGACCCCTGGTGGGGTTTTCAAGGCAAGAGACTAACAGAGGTGGTTTGCCATTGCCTGCCTCTGCAACCCTGGTCTTTGTGGGAAGTCTTCCATCCAATTACTAAGCAAGGCCGCCCCTACTTAGCTTCTGAAATCTGATGAGAGCAGGCTCTCCTGGGCTATCCAAGTCAGGACAGCACCTTAAAGACTCTTGAAACTAGATTTCAAGAGTATGAGCTTTCAAGAGTCAGAGCTCTCTTCATCAGATATTAATGCAGCAAAGTTGCACAGTTAGGAAAGCATGGAATCATGTGTGGTGAGACACTATGCATGCCAGTATATTGCAACAAATAAAACTTTTTTTTGAAGCTTGCTTCACATTCACTTGCGTTCTTGTAGTAGCAGAAAAAAACATGGACACCAAACCTAAATAATGCTATTCCCTATTATAAGTGGCCAGCTAATACAGTTGCACAGGAGAGAGCACAGATATGTCTCTGGCATGTTTGCACAGGAGACTTCTGCAGAAGTGTCTTGCTTCTTGCAAGACCATGAAAAGAGAGAGAGAGAGAGAGAGAGAGAGAACAAAGGCACAGAAAGGGAAGGGAGAGTTAAAGCTTCTAGCTCAGACAATGAGAAGTATCACACATATACATAGTCTGGTTCTGGGGGAAAGGGGGAAATAACACTCCTCCCCCCAGTGTCTAGGCATGCCGAGTCACCTCTATTCCAACATTCAAGATATTCTAAGAAACACTTTGAGAGATGTTAGGAGTTTAGCAAACTCTACTTTTGAATATGCTTATTTATGTTTATGTATAAACATTACAGTTTATTATGAAGAAAAACTGCACTAGCTCAACACATTTGGGAGTTCTTGGAAACCTCCCTCTACCCCTACTCCCCCCCCCCATCATTGTCAATGGATCATTGCATGGCTTAAATATTAATGTGTCTAAGCACTGAGTCACCCTGATTTTTACCCTTTATTTCTTCACATTGTCTGTTTTATAGCATATTCTAATTATGCATCTGAGCCGAGAGGTGTTGAGCAGATTTTTAGACACATGAACAGTAATAAATCCTTTCATTGTAGCCTTGTTAAAGACTGCTAAACAAAGCAGCAGGAACTGGTATGATGTTAGCTAGGGATGCCAGACCCCTGCCAGGGGTGGGGAATCCCCCACCCCCCACCCCCCACCCCCACTTACCTGGCCAGGAGGGGGGCACACACATTCTGTGCACGCTCCCCTGCGGTGCTGCGTGCTCCTGTGCACAGCAGCCACCAGGATTGGGCCCATTTGGGCCTGGATTGGGGCCACTGCGAAGCGTAGGAGCGCTCCTGTGCTCCGCAGCGGCCCAAATGGGCCCAATCCATGCCAAAACAGGCCCATTTCAGGTGCTGCGGAGTGCAGGAGCGCTCCTGTGCTCCACAGTGCCTCAAAACAGGCCCAATCCACGGGCATGTTTTGGGCTGCTGTGGAGGGCAGGAGCATTCCTGCGCTCCACAGCAGCCCCCAACCCAAGCCCCTGTGGAGCATGGGCGCACTCCCAGGACAGTGTGATGTCACTTTCAGGAAGTGACATCATCATGCTTGCGGGCGGGCGGGCGGGCGCGCGCGTGCTCCCCCCTTCTCAGAGGTAAGAGCCAGGCCGAAATCCCCTGCTGGGTGATTGAGGGGGCTGGGCAACCCTAACGTTAGCTGTGTACTGGGTGATAAAAAACACTGGTAGGCAAATCTCTTGCCACTTTCTCTTCCTTATATAAAATACCCAAACCACGTTTTAAAATGTGTAACTTGACTCTACACAGTATCTGTCAATATAACTTTTTTGCTTTATATAGAGTCATTACTGACAAAAGAAACCTGATGAGTTTCATCTCTTTGTCTTTAAAAAAAGGCTGAAAAGAAATCTATAATACTCTTAAATTTGTTATTGATTGTTTTCTGATGCCTGCTGCTGTACCCCTGATCCTTCTAGAATTCTGCAAGCAGAGGGAAAATAAGGGGGAAGAGACTTCTTTCTTTCCCCCAGCAGCCTAATCATTGAGCAGAAATAGTCCCTCAAAGTTATGGGTACACGTTGCAATCATGATTCAATGAACGTCCTACTGACGTCAGGGGCAGCCTATTACTTTGCCCTAGCAGAAGGGTAAAGAAGGGTAAATACAATACTCTTAACAGACATGGATCTAGTAAGAAGACTGTTAGAATGAAACTTGATTTGTTCAGGCTTTGCATAGGTCAGGACTCGGAGACAGTCAGCAATGCTTCGGCTAGAACATATATGGGAGAAACATAACTGGGATCTTCCATGCTTTTTTCTTCTATAAGCAGCTATGGGGGCAGCCCAAGTAGGATGGGAACAAGGGAGGGGGTGTTAAACCTTTCTCTCTATTCAATTTTGTATAATGTATTTATTTATACTCCACCTTTCTGTTCCAAAAAGAACTTTCAAGACAGCCCACAGATATAAAACATCTTAAAACAAAGAGTCAAGGAGTAAGTGAATCCAACTGGATCAGGTTTCAGCTCATTTTACAGGTGAGTAGTCAGGGAGTGATGCTAAGCAAATAGACGAGCTCACACCTGGGTGGCAAGTTTTGCCCAGCTGCTATAAATGGCTCTCTGTCCCAAGTTGCTATAGTGCAGAATACAGCGAGCCACATATTTTTATACCACAGTCAGACTTCTATAACCTGGCCCACATATCAGTAAGACTTTGTTGGATCAGGGCAGCAGAGAGGCAAATTGGGAATAGTCAATCAGTACAATCAGGAATGAAAAGAAAAGGAAGCTGACGACTTACCGGCAAGCTGGGTTGGCACCGGGTGCAGGACGCAGTGGAGGCGGGATTACTTGAAGGAGGAGGAGCGTCCATCCTGCGCTGGTCCAGCCGTGTGGTCAGCGCCACTACACCCGAGCATCCGCAGGAGCAGCTAGTCACCCTCCCACCCTCTGCTGATTAAGGACTATTGGGAGGGGCACTGTCACAACTTTATGAGTTGGTGGTTTTTGAGGCATTGGGCTGGATCCCAACAGGGTGAGTGGGCCTTCGGGACTGCTCACCCCGACGGATCAGGCAGGGCTGGCGCCGGAACAATGTGTGCTGAGGTGCCAGCGGGAGGCTGGCAGGTGATGTATCAGTCGGCAGCCAGGCCTCCAATGCCAACGGGGATCCATGTCCAGATGCCAGGCCAGTGCTCCATCCAGCTGTAATCAATAACATTGTGGCCATTTCTAACCCAAACAAGTGTCTGGAGTGATTCATTAGCCACAACGCAGTCTGACATAGCACATAGGTGACAACAGGGTACATGGAAGGACCAAGACAGTAGAGTGCAATTGCACAACATTGTGCTTGGGCAAACCCCCCAAAAGAACCATGGAAATATTTTGTGCCAACTGCATAAAAGTGTTGCATAAAGGATCAATTGTGTAAAAATGCATAGAAAGTCATTAAAAAGACAACATAATGAATATACACTTTTACTAGGTTTTGTTTTTGTGTCTCCCAACAGGCTTAAAGGAAGGCTGGACATACCGACTCCTACACAATACCCTGTCAACGTTAGGATTTTATCTAGTCTGGTTTTTTAAAACAGAACTTCCTTGCTTTTTTCTGTGAGAGAATCTTCTTATGATCATAGTTTTAAAACAGCAAAACAAATGGACAAGTGAATGATGCGAATGCACTGAGCAGGTGGTGCCTTGTAACTTCTTTAGAAGAGTTCAGTTATTGTTATCACTTCCTCTCTACTTTATAGGAAAGTTCCCAGTGCACAGATCCACTTTTAAATATGTCTAAAAGGGCTTTGAAATCCATGCCAACACAGAAGGCAAAACAAAGTCTTAAACTACCTCAGGACAGCCCAAAAATACATTTCTGAGTGGTAGTGAGTGATTGCCCGAGCTTGTATAATACAGTGTGTGACACAGGTGTTTGACTTACACACCCTGTGCTGTAATAACCATGTTGAAATCCTGCTCCGACTTTCAGACCCAACAGATGCTTTTTCACATTCTTATTCAGCGCCATTAAATGAGGATCCTACAAGGGGCACAGGTGTGTTCAAAATGATTTAGAAGTATTCTTAAATCTGTAAACATCAACTGAGAGTTGTCCTGCGTTCCCTTGTGTGGCCCTCCTAGAACCATCTGATGATTTTGTTTTGGTTTTGACGGGGGACGGGTTTTTTTTTCACTCAATCGCACTTAATTCACTTTCTTGCTCCAGCCCCTGTTCCTCATGGCTGTTGTCCATTTAGGTACTATCACCTCCAACTCAGCCTGTTTGGTGACCAACGGGGACCCCCTCCTCCCTTTGTGTCAGTGGGAAAGCTGGCCGGAGTCCAAACTTTCCCCTCTTCCCCTTCTACAAGATCAGGCCTAGCTGTTTTGAAACTATATGTAATGTCACATTGTGAACAACGTCCCTATGTGCAGATGTGAGTCAAGATGCAAAGCTGCATTGGGTTGCTTTCCTTGCCCTTCCGGTCAGGCTTTTCCTGCAGGAGAGGTTCCCCAGTCACCACATGCCAAGTAAGCTTATTTAAAGCTACTGACATTGATTAGAGTATGTGAGAAAGGGGAATAGCATTACAGGAAACATTCAGTGTCTCTTTTTCTTTGCTTTGCTGGCACCTGCAGCTTGGCCCTATCACGTCCTTGATGGGTCTTCCCTTCCTCCCCTGGAGGTGCCACTAGCTGATGCTTCCCAGTTCCTGCCTTTCAGCCCCAGACTGTCCCACTGCTGCTGACCCACTGCCTGGATTCCCTTTGAGTCCTGGTGAGCCCCTCCTGCCTCCTTCTACCCTCTGTATTATTTAGGAAGGTGAGAGGAAGGCTGCTACTCTGCCAGCACCATGTCACTTCCAACCCAACCCAGTTTACGTTTGCTGGGCCCATTCAGTTCATGCCCAGGCTGGATGGGACCCTTCACATGTGCCTAGACTTCCATGCAATGAATAAAATCTCCTGCTTTGACACCTACCCATGCTTATGGTGCCCCAGTCTTATTTTTTATTTAATTTTTAACTTGTTTGATAACCTACCCAAAGTGGCTTACGTTGTTTTCCTCTCCTCCAGTTTATCCTCACAACAACCCTGTGAGGTAGGTTCGGCTGTGATTGCATGACTGGCCCAAGGTCACTCAGCAAGCTTCCATGGTGGAGGGAGGATTCAAACCTGGTTCTCCCAGATCCTAGTCTGACACTGTAACCACTACACCATGTTGGCCCTTCAATCCAATGCAGATTATGACTGACTTCTCAGACTTCTTCTCAGACTGACCACAAAAACCCAGTTGCAACAATTGCTGTGCCTGGCTGGGTACTATAAATCTCAATAACTATCGATCAGTAGCAAATGTTCCATTCTTGAGCAAGGTAATTCAATGGTTGGTGGCTGGACAATTTCAAGCTTTCCTGGATGAAATGTTTAGAAATAAAGAGCATCTGTGAGAAATGTGAATGCAAAAAGCAGAAGAAGTATCTAGGACAAAGATTAATACACACATTTCTGGTTCCTAAAATGGACTGTTCTGTGCTATCCTTGTATATATGATTTGCACTTGAACATTTCCATGCAGTCAGCCTCTTCCTTCACCTCTCCCCAACTGGTGTTGCAAGACAGGGAAGTGACTGTGAAAAGCAGAGACAGACAGAGCCAATGAGCCAGTGCAGGCAACGAATATGTCAGCAAGGTACCAAGCAAGATCTGGGCATAGCCACATTTTGGGACTATGGAGGAAGGACTACAGGAGTCAAGAAACAGCAGAGCAAGTCCAGAGACACCATGACATCATCAACCCTACAAAGGTGGGGGGAGGGGCAAAGATAGAACTGGCGGAGTTCTTCTTTCCATCATCAATGGAGCTCTCCTCCTTGAGAAGTCTGTGCACCCTTCTTCTTCATTGCAGCTTTCTTCCACAACTAATTGCACAACAACTAGATGTGGCCAACCTGAATTTTAGCTTGAGTGAGTGAGTGTGTGTGTGTGAGAGAGAGCGGGGGGGGGGCTAGCCAAGGATGCCTAAGTAATTTCAATGCATCTTTATTTTATTTTAAAGGATCCTTGCCTGGGCTTTCTGTCTGTTCACTGCTGGATTCAAACTCACAGACCCACAACTCTACTCTAGGGTCTGATCAGCCAGGGGGCCAGAGATGTTATTTGCATTTAAGACCTGTACATAGGTAGACTGCAGACCCAACTACGGTAATATAGATGTGATCTGTAGGGGAGAAGGCATTTCACTAGAAACTAAAAGAAAAATGCTTTATGAGGTACTGGACAGATGCTTCTGCCTGCTTGATACCTTTTTCAGTGGGTATATTATAAACAAAGAAAAAAATTCCATGAACCTGTCGTGCATCCTCCTTCAAAGAAACATCCTATACAGGAAGTCCTCAATTTCCCTACCACTTGGAGAATACAACAGTATAATTTTGGCTACACCAGCATTTCGGAACAAGTTAGGTCATCTTTCTCTGTCTTCCTCTGGGGATCTGTTGCAATTAATGGTGTCTCTTTAAAAAGAACAGATCATCTGGCTTGATGATTAATGCCTCGCAGCTTTGCAAGAACACTGGGGATGCTAAAACAGCTCAGACTAATTAGAAAGGGTACACTTGAGCCAAATACCAAGTATAAGGCCCCTAACTCTAAGAGTTCAACAGAGGTACTGGCTGTGTCTCTCCCCCTCTCCCCGCCCTCTGACCTGAATAATATTTGGGCACCTATGGATCTTGCTTTAGCAAGCATTAAATAAATTTACTCTGTGAAGCTCACAAATAAAGCCTGGTTTGGTTTCATCAGTACATTTGCCTCCCAAACCAATTTCATAAAATCTGGTAGAGTTTCAAATGATGAGAAGGTCTTCATTAAGAATCATTTTAAAGGAGCTTAACTACATTTGAGGACACATCGCTAATACAGACCAAAATAAAATGGATTTTCAGCAGTAACTTGTACAGGAAACAAATGATCACAGATCTCTCTCTTCTGCTCAGGACTAATATAGGAAGTTATTCATTAATCTTTAGTATCTGCTCTGCTTTTCAAAAGGCCTTGAAAACAAAATACATTGGGATTTGGGCCAGCAATAAACTAAGGAATAAAACTCAAACAATTCTATTGATTTGTTTATTGTACATCCTATCAAGGTGCTCATTCTATATCTGCTCCCCTATACCCCACCCCTGTGTGAGCAGTGAGCCTGACCTTCACCATTTTAACAGCTGCTTATGATATAAAAATCATAGGCTACTGACTCTAATGTGCTTCATATTGCATTAGCAAACTGCCTGGCTGAGCAAAGTGTTGGTGGATCCTACCCAGGACAATGAGACATGAATGGACTGCGAGTACATGTGGAGTGACTGGGCATGATTGGCTTCTGGCTCCCCATGCTGCAGACGTGCTATCTTTGACAATAGAGGCACTTGTGAGTCACTGCACGGGATATTCAATCTCCCATCTTCCCATTGATTAAATTTTGTCCTGCAATTCAGGGACATCAATCTGCTCTGATAAGTTTAAAACTCTTCCTGGGAACATTTAATCAAAACTCTAAATTAATCAGCCAGCTCCAGGAACATTTAATTAACTGCCATTTCTTTGTAAGTCACCAAGAGCATCCAATCTAAATCTTTTGTCATACCCTGGCAGCACCATTCAAGGTACTCAAGCCATTTGTCCATCCCAGGAGACAACAATTAAGGTCTTTGTCTTAACAGCTGAAGTCACTCTCCAGCCCCAGGGCCTAATTTGCCCTATAAATATCTGGGCTTTGCCCCAATCTAATTAAGCAGCCATCTTTGAATCTTAGCACTGCTTCCTCAGATATCTTTCTGAGCCATACTCCCTGGTCGAAGACGCAGGACATTCAAAGCCCTCTTCCTCCACAGACTCCTCCTCTAATGGTAACTACCTCCTGTATCTCTCACTCTGTTCCAACCTTTGGTTAATTTCCTAGGACTCTGGTGTGTTTGTGTAAACCGTTCATTTGCCTCTTGTCTGTGTGTGTGTTTTCCCCTTTAAATAAAAACTATTCTTTGTTTTCGAAGAACACCTGTCTTGGCAGTTTCCTTGGGGAGGGGACCCTATAAAAACTGGCAGAGGATCTCGCTTGTTACTCCTCTTGCATAGCCTTCTCCTTGCCACTAATTCCCCCTACTCACAAGGAGACCAGTTCCAGTAACACCAGTGGAAAAACTAACTGCACAAACCAGACCAGTATGCAGGAGAAAGCTAGGCCAGAATCCTTTCTATGGTAGTTTTCAACATGAAGGGCATTTTTTTGGTATGTAGGAATAAATCAGCACTTTAGAACTCCATTCAGACTCTCAGGTAAGCCTGTAATTAATACAGGCTTACCACCACCACTTCCACATGGACCATACTGTTAGGGCTTTGGCTGGCTTTCAGCATTATGTAAAACTTGTGAGTCATATCAAGCCCGGCTTTCTGCAAACTATGTAAAACTGAGTTATTCAGGAGGGCTTTCTACCCAGATTATAGGGCAGTGTCATAAGGAATAACTTAGAGACATGCTTTAGTAGGGACAGGGACTATATGCTATGCTATTGGGTACTGTTTGCTGATGCAGATATGCACCACTAGAAAGTGTCCATGTTGCTTAACATGCCATGTAAATTTCAGAAAGATTTCATCTCTATGCTCAATTTTATGCTTGTTTTCAAATTTTCTGTTACCATACCTTATGGTATCTCTTTTGCTGAATATCCTGTTGTTCATCCTCCTCCTCCTTGATTTATATACCGCCTTTCAGGGCAACTTAATGCCTGCTCAGAGCTGTTTACAAAGTGTTATTATTATCCCCACAACAATCACCCTGTGAGGTAGGTGGGACTGAGAGAACTCCAAGAAGCTGTGACTGACCTAAGGTCACTCAACTGGGCTTCAAGTGGAGGAATACTTTGTACTTTGCTCAGTGAATATCCTAGCTGTTGATTATATAGTATTTCACCTGCACTATTAATCTGCCTTAGATCAAAGTGAGAATGGCAGGCTACAAATAAATAAATAAAATATGGTATTAGTGATCTACGGCCAGCAAAATGACCTTTCCTGTCACCGTCATCTTCTTTAGTCCTGGATTAACTCCCATCCTTTTGAGTTTATTGTGTTTATTTTTAACCTGCCTTTAATGAAACTGGATCCTCAAGGGGCCTTACAGCACAGAGCACTCTTTTTAACTCTATCTTGTACTTTTAATTCTCTAATTTTTTAAAGAAAATTGTTCCTTATTAAAAATCTTGTTAATTGAACTGTTATGTTTTGTGTCCTTGCAAGCTGGTGTTGCATTGTTAGTTGCCTTAAGTCTGAGGAGGTAAGGCATGTTATAATGTTTTAAATAAATATATAATTAAACAAACAATAAACATAGCTATATCACTGGATATCCTGCTTTAGTTGGATCAGTGATTCCCTTCTACCGGGCATCAGTGCAAGGAAATTTGGTCTCGTGGGAGAAGATCCATCATGAAGAGGAAGGAAATGATTGGATCCAATTCATTTTTTTAAAAAATAATAATAATAATAATGCAGTGGCTTCCTCAGACATTAATCCCTGCTTTCATCCAACTGAATACAAAATTTATATCCCCCTTCAGTGGCTTAGCTGCTTTGGACCCCAACAAACCACCCAGACTCTCAAGCTACCAGGACACAGCCATGTGGACTCCTGCCTGTCCGTCTGGTTCCTGCCTATAAAACTCTACTGCCAGGTGGTCATGGCGTTTGTCTGGCAGCATAGCGGTGGCATTTCATTAGCAGCAATTTTGCCATCTGTGCTGGGTTGCTTGCTTCTGTAGCTGAGTCAGCCATCCCTGCAATTTAAATCGAATTAGACGTGCAGATTATATTTATAGAGCTCTGTCAGAGAAGCTTTGCTCAGATTTGATCAACATTAGTCAAAGAATTGCTTGAGAAACAAAAAAGTTGAACTTCATAAAACTAGACAATGACCCCTGCTAATTAGGTCATGGCTTCCCATGGGACTGAGATAAATTCAAGAGAGTTGTACCTTGAAAACAATCTGTGACTTTTCATTCTAGTGAACTTCAGTGTGCTTTTATATTTTGAGAAGTATTGTGCAGATGGTGAATAAAAGCACAGTAATCATTGTATTGGTTTTAAAAGCTAGTTGTACTTGTACACAGTAAAATCCAGGAACATTTGTTGAGACCAACCAAAGTAACACAACAAAGCATGCAAGAATCAAGGTATTATATGGCTTTTGTGTTCCTGGTATTTCATTCCAATGATCCGTTAATTAGTTATTTGGTTCTGCAACATGAAGTTATATAATCAGTGTTATCATATTTAAAAACAGCCCTTTTATTTCATTGGTCCTCACGTTTTTATCACATCCTTCCTCCAAGGAGCTCAAGGTGGTATACATCAATAAATAATACTATTGTGCCTTGCTTTTCTCTTCCAGTCTCGGGATGATTGAAGACAATTGGCCCAAGATCACAGAATGACTTTCATGGCCCAAGTGGGGATTTGAACCCATGTCTCCTCCAGTCCAAGGTTCAAGACTCTGGCCACAATATTTCTTCTTTCATCATTGCCTTCCAATGACTCAATACAGCAATTAGAGAAGATAACAGCCTTCTCAACAAAATGAACATGTGTAAAATAGAAATTGGATGCCTTGTTAGACCTGGAAGCCTATGCCTTAATAATCATGGAATAGAGCACTTATTAATCCATCTCCATGGATACCTACATTTTATACCCTATCTAAGATCCATAAGAACGTTCCCCCCACCCTCGGTCATCCCATTGTGTTGGGCAGCAACTCTGTGCTTGAGCCATTGGCCAGATATATTGATCTATTCTTGCAACCAGCAGTCATGAATATTAAAGATTCAGGGGACTTTATTCAACATATTGAGGGACTCTATATTGATGAACAGTTTTTATTATTAACCATGGATGCGGCTTCTCTTTATACTGCAATCCCCCATGAAGGCGCACGTAGTGTGGCTGAGTCCACTTTGAGATCCCGCTCGAGCTGTCATCCTCCGACTGAATTTTTATTGCAGCTTTTTGATTTAGTAGTAGAGAAAAATTTCTTTTGGTTTTCTGACCAATTTTTTTTGCAACAGAAAAGGGTGGCAATGGGGTGTGCGATGGCACCGAGCATAGCAAACCTCTATATGGCAAACCTAGAGGAGACCATTATTTTCAATGACTGTGCAAATCCTTTTTTTCAAAATATCAAAATCTATCGTAGATTTATTGATGACCTGTTCTTGGTTATTTCTAATGTAGAAGATGTCACTCTCCGTGGGAATTGGTTTAATTCCATTGATGAAAACATTCAATTTACTTGGTAGTTTAGCTGTGAGAGCATAAATTTCCTGGACCTGACTGTATACAAATGAGCAGACAGCACACTAGGGATTAAAGCCTTACAAGAAGTCACTGGATCGTAATTCCTATTTGGATTTTGACTCTTGTCAACCCCACCAGCTAAAAATTAACATACCCTAGGTCACGGGGCTGGGCAGGGCTGGACGGGGCTGGACGGGAAGGAGCTGCGCACAGCTGGAGCCAGTCGGATTGACCGTGAGAGGCGGAGCAGCTTGCGCGGGCCGGGAGGCATGGAGGTGCCGGCGGTGAACCTCAAGGCCATTGTCCTGGCACATTGGCTGCTTACAACGTGGGGCTGCATGGTACCATGGTTACCACCATCCTATGTGTAGGGGAATTTCACCATTCTGGCTGTGAGGGTCTGGGCCATGGCCCAGAGAGATTCTGTCGATGCCATCCTCATGTTCCTTACTGGTCTACTCCTGACCATCCTTACAGATATAGTGCACATTAGCCTATATTACCCAACTGTGAGAACCCTCACGGACACCTTGCGCTTAAGCAGCAGCATGGTGATCTTCAGCCTCCTCCTGAAACCTCTGTCCTGCTTCTTCGCCTACCAGATGTACCGGGAGCGCGGGGGAGATTACGCCTTCAATTTAGGTTTTCTTGGCGTGGGGCAGGATCCCAGCTTGTACAGGTCCATTGACCATCCGGAGCCACCGCGAACCTATCCAGATGTGTCCAGCAAGATGGTTCCACCACGCCCCTACTGAGATGTTCTCCTCTGTTGGGTCCCTGTCTGGCATTATTTTCCCTCCTGTGCCCTTCACTTGCTGCATTTGGGAATAAACTTTCACCTTCTTCTCCCCTCCTCCACACATTTCTCCTCTAGAGGAAATATGATCACTGACACAGTCAAAAACTGGACCATCTATTGACTTCCTTACATTTCCTTTCTCCTCCTGGACCAGTTGGGGAGGGAGGGGCTCAAAACCTCATGGTCTCAACAGTGAATTGGACTTTTTATGTTTTTTATAAGCAATAGTTGTACAATTACTCTATTGGCTTTATGATTGTAAGGTTACTTTAAATTGTTCAAATTGCTTTAATGAGGCTGCATATAACGTTTTGCCTTCCCTTGCCTTGGTAAGCATAAGGACGCCGGACATGACTGCTTTGACTGTGTGATTGACGGTGCTACGGAGCGCGCTTTATTCATTGTTAACTTTTGTACTGGTAAGAGAATGTTTGAATACTTTAAGAATGAACTTTTATTGTTTTTGCATAGTATTCTGTATAAATTTATCGTATTTTCTTAGTGTGGTGGTAGCATTTTGCCCCTGAAGAGGTCGACTAGATGAAACAGCGGTTCCAAGCTGGCACTGTATGTAGGGCGGGGCAGGTTGCTGGTGCTCCCTGACTTCACTGGCTCCACCTGCAAATAGAAGATGGAGAGACTTCAAGTGGATAAATTTGAGACTTTATACTTTCATGGATTGATTACTTACCTTTGAATGTGTTTTTTGATTACTTACTTGCTGTTCAATGAAGTAATTGTGTATTGCAGAATTCAATGCAATAATGGTACTTGTGTACATCATTAATTGTTCATACTGCTCTACATTGTTGTATTTTCATAGTTTATACTTGACAGTAATACTTTAAATATTTTGATATTGAGGATTATAATTGTTAAATTTTGTTTTACCCTGCTGGTGTGGTGGTTACACTTCGTGGTTGACATTTAAGTAGGGTCCTCCCCTTTATTTTTCTTGATAATCATGGAAAGCAAGCCCAAGTTGTCAAATCCTCAGCATTTCAGGAAGAAATTCAGGCCCATACTTTGATGGAGTTTGAAGACAAGGTATTTCCATACTTGTCAGCTATTCAAGTCCTTATTATTCAAGCTGTGATCAGAACTTTAGTCAAGTGGACATTCTCTAGAAAAACAGCTCTTGGATCCTGAAGAAATAAAACCTACTTCTGTCCAAGAAATAGAAATTTTATATAGTATACAAGCAGCACACAAAATTCATATAGAGGTTGTTGAAAAGTAAAGAGAAGGAAAACAAACATCTTAAAACTTGTCAAGAATAAGTTATATTTCCAAAATGTTGAAGGCAAGGCAGAAATATTAGACCTGAAAATTAGTCAACAAGTGAAGTTCAAAGGAAGACTCAGAAGGAAGTAACTTCTCCACATTTTTTGAGGAAATGCCGCCTTCATTTTGGGAGCTATGTTTAATGGAAGTATTTCTATTAAACAATCCCAATAGATAAAAACCAAGTCTTTAAATAGTAATTTCTCTTGAGATATTGTTATTTTCCAAAATTCTTATATAAAAGACAAGCTTTTAAAAATTGCTGAACATCCAGAAATCTCAGTAGAAGATGAAGAAATACAGTTCCCAGCTGATAAACCTATAACAAAGGTAGATTTAAATTACTGACATGTAAACTAACTTGTTTGAATATTTATTATAGATGCATTACCTATTTTAGACTTGTGGTGAGATATAAAGGAAAATCAACAACTATTAATTACAGGTTGGAAGCAGATGCATTTTTTAAACAAACAGAACCTCAGGAGGTTAAAGCAATGGTCCTAAGTGAAGATAAACGCCTCAGTGAGAAAAAGATGTATATGATTTTTAAAATTTCAAATATTTTTGGTAGCTGAGAATTTAGATGGTGGACTATCTCTGTCTCAAGCAGTTTTTGATCCTAGTGAATTCCACGATGTGAATTGATTACTGACCAATTACACCAAATGTTTCTTAATTAATGATTACATCAAATGTTTCTTAATTAATATAATTGATTTTAAGAAGATAATTGAAGTAAATAATAAAAAGTGTATTCTCAATTGTATCCTAAAGATACGTGGTGGATACTTTAGTATTTGTATAATGCATACAATTCTATGGCTGCATAATTAAGCTCTTATATCCATATACCATGATAATGTTCAGAGGTCACAAATACCTAATGCACTTAGGAAAAGGTCTTCTACCAAGATCAGAGTCCGGAAAAGATGGCAAAAGATAGAATGTTCAGTATTCATGGTTTCTCCACCCTGCATCTTGGTCTTGATGGTGGAGCTGCCTCTTTTGTTTGCCTTCAGTTTGCCTAATGGAAGAGGCATTGCAAGGAATTGTGTGTTTCTTTTTAAAAAACTTGTCAACCGGAGACATAATCCAAGACTAAATACAATCACCACATAAAGGTTGATTTACAGTGCAATCCTATGGTAAGTTACTCCAGTTTAAGCCTATTGAAGTCAATGGTCTTAGACTGGGGTAACTCTCCATAGGATTGCACTGTTAATTATATAAACAAATTCCATGTCATCAATTTAATATATTATAAAAGAAAATTCCTAACTGGAAATTTTTATGAGAAATGCTCTAGATGACAATACTGAAGCTTTGGATTTCAGTCTCAGTATGAGAATATTTAATTTTGAACAGGCTTCCTTCTGAAGCTGGCAAGAAATCTATACTCCCTTAGAAGAGATCAATCCATTATTATAAAGGCAGCTGATAAGGGAGGGGGGATAGTTGTCCAGGATGTAGATCAATATGTAAGGGAAGCAGAGAGACAACTAGCTGTGACAACTGAATACAAATTTATCACTTATAATCCTATACATCAGATTAGAAGAGTGATAAAAATTGTTTTGGATGAAGGGTTAGAGTCAGATGAAATAGACAAGAAAACATATGACGCTATGACTAATAAACATCCGAGGACACCAGTATTCTATACCCTGCCGAAGATACACAAGGCTGTCCATCCGCCTCCAGGTCGCCCAATCGTTTCGGGCTCTAATTCTATTTTAGAACCCTTGTCCATATTTTTGGACTCCTTTCTACAGCTGTTGGTGCTTCGTACAAAAAGTTACCTTAAGGACACGACGACATTGATCACCTTGCTTGAATCTTTGTCTATCCCGGACTCCTCCTACTTAATGTCCCTTGACGTGAAATCCTTATATACCTCTATTCCCCATGAGGGAGCGAGGACCGTTGTAGAGAAAATGTTATCTGCTAGGCAGCCCCAGATTCCATCTACCTCGTTCCTCCTTAACATTTTGGATATAATCCTGGAACGGAATTATTTCAAATTTGCTGATCGCTACTACTACCAGATCAAAGGGGTGGCGATGGGGTGCGCTGCTGCCCCCAGTATCGCCAACCTCTATATGTCAGACATAGAGGATGAATGGATTTTTAATAATGATCATAATCTGTTCAAAGATGAGCTTGTGTTGTATCGCCGGTACATTGATGACGTCATCGTCATCCTACGGTCAACAACAATAGCAGAGGAATTTGGTACGTGGATGAACACTCTCAACCCTAACATTGTCTTTACTTGGCAAGGGAGTGACACTTGGCAGTGCAGAGAGTACATGGAGTAAAAATAGCGCAGGTGACCAGTGTGTATCGGTTATATATTATGTATGATGATTTTTTGATTTGTGTTAAAAGATTTGTATTTAGGTTTGTGTATATTCACATTCTTAGCTCACCAGAATCTAGCCCAAGAAGAAGACGTGCGAAACGGGAATTGGAAATCTTGCCCCGCATCTACCCGTCAGCTTGATGGATCCCAGGCGTTTATTCCCTATATGGGACTGGTGATTGCTTATCTCATGTCATCTAGGTTACCACTGTAACATTCGCCTGTACTCCTTTGATAATCGCACTCCATTTAATTATTGTTCATGTGTATGTTGAAATCCAGAAATTCTTTGCTGTGTATGGATTACGGATGTACAATTAATTGTTGCATGTAATTTGTATATATTTATTACCTATTTATTGCATATGAATTCGATTGATTGCACTTTGCACTTTTGCACTTGATAAATTATGCACTTTTGATAACGAAAGTTGATATTGTTACTGTGCCCACTGGTTGGATTATCTATCTGCCTTCCTTCTGAAGCTGGCAAGAAATCTATACAGTAACTGTTTTGAATACATTGTATTCAATGTTTCGAATGATTCTTGATGCTCCTACCTGCTGGTTACAGCATTTAAATGACTCATTAGAGAAACTATCTTTTCTCTGCATTAAAAATACCTGGAACTATTCGTCATGAATATGCATTGAAGATGATGAATTGACATTCGTCTGTCATTTAGCAGTGCTAATGAAGACAGGAGTCAAAACATATTTGGAAGTTTTTATCGGATTAAGACCATTTCTAAAATGGAAAAAG
Source organism: Eublepharis macularius (assembly GCF_028583425.1). Classification (NCBI taxonomy): domain Eukaryota; kingdom Metazoa; phylum Chordata; class Lepidosauria; order Squamata; family Eublepharidae; genus Eublepharis; species Eublepharis macularius. Next base: position 115,641,564 of record NC_072796.1, on the reverse strand, counting down.
CTTTGGGTTGGTTGATTGATTACATTTCGATAAGAGGTTTTTTTTTCTT